>NC_139700.1:12453517-12941017 GCF_964188405.1 Protomyctophum parallelum
TTCTCAAACCTTTTCATGTCAAGGACACTCATTAGCCCATGGACCCCCATTTGAAAATATACACCCCCATAAGAGATGATATTTAACCCAATTTATATTGTAAAATCAATGTTGATTTAACACTGAGAGTGTCCATTTGGTTCCATTTTTACACTCTCAGAGTTACAGACCCATAAGGGTCCATTTGGTTCCTAACTATCATATAGCTCCTTCAAGGACCCCTGGGGCCCACTTTGAGAACCACTGCCCTAAACAACGTTCTGCATAGTTCCATCCATAGTCCATACGGTATAGTATGGAACCATATGATGCTGCATGCAAATTAAGAGACAGGTCACAAAAATAAGCAGACGTTAATAATTCAGTTGGCATCGTTCGTTGGGCATGCAGACCAGCTCCAATGAGCTGAAACATCTGTGCGCCTGCCTGGCCTGGCCTGCAGGGCACATAGTGACCCTTCACACCCCTCCCAGCCCCGTTAGATTATGAGCTGGAGCTCCCCCGCCTCCACAGCGTTCCCTGGCACCGCCTCGTCGTCTCACCTATACGGGTGTCCGTCCGCCCTCTTTGCTTCAGAAGTGCCTGCCAGGAATAGAAGGCCTTTAGTTGTCGTCCTCTGTAAGAACGCACACACCCAAGCGTCAAATACCATCTGCCAGCTTCCCCGCGGGACGTCAGCCAGGCAGGTGCTCGCTGCTGGGCATGCTCTCACTCCAGCCATGCCACAACAGCACTGCCTGCTGGGAGCAGCCTCTTCTTCTGAGCCAACTGTTGATCACCATGTCTTCGCACAGTCTCACCACCCGGAGAGTTCTGGCATTAATCTCTGGGCACAGGCGGCGCTTAACACTGATGCACTCAAGTGTAATCTTCTTCTGAGAATGTTTCCGTTAATCCGTTTTTTATGAGGCTAAAATGAGTCATTGTTGCGTGTTGTTACCCCCAAACCCCCGCCCCCCCGCCTACTTCCCAGGTTTCGAAGGTTGGCTCCCCGGAGGATCAGCCCGTGTGGAACCACTGCTTTCTGTTTTTGGAACGCGACTGTGCCACCATGTTTAGCGGTACCGCTGCCTTGGTGCTGGAGTACCACCCCACGTCGACGGGTATAAATGAGGAAAACAAAGTCAAGCATGTTTTTATGTTAACTATATTATGTTTAATTTACTGGTGTCATGCTCCAAAAATAACAGATCTACAAGCTCAGGCTCTAGAAGGCTCAGGTTCTAATCTAGAAAATAAATTAATGTACTAGTGTCGGTGGTGCTGTTTGTGTGTGTGTGTGTGTGTGTGTGTGTGTGTGTGTGTGTGTGTGTGTGTGTGTGTGTGTGTGTGTGTGTGTGTGTGGTGATGGATTCAGCTGGCTGCCACATCCTCCGCAGTACCCTGGGCTTCTCCGCTTTGCCTCTGAACCCCGAGCTTTACAGGAAGCTCATGTCTGAGACGGGGCAGCGCGGGATGAGGGTGGAGCTCCCCCTGAGGGTGAGTGAGGAGAAAGAGCTCTTTTTACATCCATCTTTTTTACGCTCTGTTATTGTATTATTAGCAAAAAATAAATCTTCTTCTCTTTTTTTTACCATATCGTTAAACCATGTACCATGTCCATATACCATGTACCATGATTTCTTTTGCATAAATCAGTGCTATTGAACACTGTGTGTTGATTAAAAGAATATTGAACCAATGAAATGTAGTAACGCGCTTCGGACAAAACTCCATTGGACCCTCAAACTGTCTGCTAAATACAGTATAACTCCACCACCTCTCAACCTCTCATGCAAGTAAATGACAATATATAAAGTCACATCACCAACTTTGATGAGGCATTATTGCTTTTTTTTTCAATAAATAAGGTTTTCTTCATTTTGAAAAATCTTCCCAACAGCAGAGATATATCCTTTACTGCAATTAAATCATTCTCATTCTCTCACTACTTAATAAAGATACCTAGCCTCACTCAGCAATTACAGTAGACTACCCAAAAATCCCTTGGAATATTGGTAATAACAGTGGTGTGCTGATATAACTCTGAGTTTTATTAACACTGATGAATTTCCTGTGCATAATATGAGTGTATTAATGTCTGCCCTCTGAATTCCAGGGCTCCTCCCTCCAGACAACCTCAGACACTAATCCAGCTGTCAGTGTAGCTCTGCGTCTCATTTGTTCAGAGGTGAGAGGTCAAATATTCCCATCGCCTATATCAAACTGGCATATTGTGTACTTTATGGGCGTGAAATCAGTAATCAACTACAATGTAAACTATGTCAAATATGTCTCCACTATTCACATTTGACTAATTACTAATAATATCGATTAACTGCCAAGATGTCCCAGCAAGCCAAATGACGTTATGATGACGTTATGCTGACGTCCTCCGGTGACGTTCAGGATGTTCAGGACTAGGCCAGATCACAGCCCATATGGGGATGATCCTTACGTCATTTCCAGGACATTTCTGACTAGTTATGATATGACTTAAGTTGATCTGGCCTCGATCGGACTCTCTCTGGGGAAATCCGTCTTAGTGGGCAGAATTTATGTTGGTTGAAATCAGGTGATATTCTGGGCCAGATCTGACTAGACTTGGTTTGACTTGATCTGGTGCCAATCGAGACGTCACTAATTCGTTCTGGTCCAGACCGTGCTTGCTGGGGTATAATCTGCTTAAAAGGAGGTTGGATACATTACAAATCATTACACATGAGTAAATTTAGTTTCCTGTCTACTAAATTCATATTATGTATATGATCAATTAGTTTGATGCCTGTCAGCTTCTTCAGGCATAAGAGAAATGCAAGAAATCAATATATCTTGTTCAAGGTGATATCAGTCCCTGTTGGTATGCAACCTTAAGAACCATGGACCCTCTAAGCCAGTGGTTCCCAAACGTTTTAGCCCGTGACCCAAAACTAAAATTTGACGTTTACCCGGGAGTCCGGGACCTAAACTAGTGAAACTGGACGAAGCGCTGCGTTGTGAGCTTGTAGATCAGCTATTTTCCTCTTAAGCCCCAATCCCCCGCCGGGGGGGCAGCGGCTGTCCACCTCATGAGCAGCTCTCAGCGGGGAAATGGGGCTGGTCAAGGTCTCAGGTTCCAACTCTGATATTTTAGATTTTCCCTCCTGGACCCCCCTGGGGTTTAAAACGGAATTGCTTTGATTGTTATTTTATTTCTTCCTGAAATTATTGAAGAAAAAAATCTTTGATTTTTTTTTCTATTCATGAAAATTGGTACATTTTGGTAAATGTTTTACAAATGTGTAAAATGTTTTACAAAATGTTTTCAAATAATAATAATAAAAAAATTAGGAAACAAAGAAATAAAGAGACCCATACAAATGTGTCTGCGACCCACAAATGGGTCCCGACCCACCGTTTGGGAACCAGTGCTCTAAATTCAGCTGAGGTTGAAACTCTCATTCATTGCAAAATAGGATTTGACTGGAAAAGCAGATTTGCTTTTTTCAGAGAGTCAGCCTTAACATACGTATATAACCCAACTCTGTACACCCCTTATGTGATTACAGAGGGTCACTGTGTCCACAAATCCCTTTTTTTCCCTCTCAGACATATTTCACATGCTATTATAGAGCAGGGGTAGGCAACCTTTTCAGGCACTAAGATCTGCTTAGCCATTGTCCAAGGCTGGGTGCGATTTACCATCACCACACAGTGAAATCCACCACCACCTTTATATCTTATTATAGGCTGCTATAATTAGCCACGGCTGGCTAATAGCCACGGCTGGACTAGTCTGGTGTGTATTTCCAAGTTCCCTTTAGTAGTCATCGCTATACAGGTGTTGCTGATGTAATGAGACATTTGAAAAATATTATTGTCTATTACAATTGACATGGTTCTGTAATTTCATTTGTCACACAGTGTCTCTTCCTGAGCTTTTGAGTGGTGCTAACCACTCCTATAAGTGTGTGTCCCTATGTCCCTGTGTACGTGTCCGTTCAAACACAGAAATAGCGTTTGTTGACCACCAAGTGTCACTGTTGCACAGCCTAACACACACACTCACACACACACACACACACACACACACACACACACACACACACACACACACACACACACACACACACACACACACACACACACACACACACACACACACACACACACACACACACACACACACAGTTTTTGTCTGGATTTCCAAATTGCTCTGCGATCGGCCCCCAAAAATCTTAAAAGACATGGATGCCCACCCCTAGCCTGGCTAATAAGCTAGACTCAAATCACACTGTCGTGTGGTCGGCAGGCAATTATTTTTGGCAGCGGCTGATTCGCGTCTGGCCTTAGCCAGGCTAGTCCACCCCTGCCATAGAGCCACCTATCTAGCTACAAGCATACAACACAGCACTACCGCTTGCCTCAGATACTAAAAGAAAATATGTGCAGGCGCCACTTGCCTGGAGAGGGTACTAAACTTACTTTATTGCTGTTTAATAATTGCCATACAACATTATTATCTTAATGCAGCCTCCTTTATGGGCTCTGAGAGTGAGAGTGCCATTTACTAGCTCTTGGGAGCAGAGCAGGCCATTGGATCTCCCTCTATCTGTGCCTGGTTACCCTCACTCCTGCTGTCTGGCTTCTTTACGAGCTAATGATTCATTGTCAGGCAGTGGTTGTATGATATTAATAGATATTTGTGCTGCCTGCTCTCCTGTGTGCCGCGCATATATTCTGGTCCCCCCCAGATGACCCTTTTCAAAGATAAGAAAACAATCGCCGGGGTCATAATTCCGGTATACACATGACAGTGTATTGACAACAAAATGCCCAGGGGTTTATTCAGTACAATCAGTAGTTTGTCTTCTCTTTTACATGATTAAAATAAGGAGAAATCTAGAATGTCATCAAACTTTAGCCTGTTGCTCAAGGTCATGATGCACAATCACATTTTTGTAGTGTACTGTACTGCATACTATAGCCGTATACAGCTAGAGGTCACACATGTAATGGCAAGATTCTCTAATTAGCACTAACATCAAAGGGTGCCCCCGCCATGATTTTTTTTGGTCTAATTTGCATAGAAATAATGGGGCACATGAGAGTGTAAAGCCCAGCGTCTGTCATCCCCTGGAGAGAGAGGAGAGGTGTGACTGAACAGCAGTGATAATTGTCAGTGAGCTGTGATTCTCTGGCTTGAGCGTCTGACTGAACGTGGGCGTGTAGTGAACAAAGAGATGGCGAGGAGGACCAAACAAGTGTTATTGACTTTTTCATTGGAAGTACATAGAAAAAAACATCTGCTCTAGACCGTGTAGGAATACATAACATGCCATGAAAGTATTTGTTTGTAGTGCTAAACCAAAGTCCTATACTGCAGCAGCTCCAACGTTTAGCGTTGAACCATACCTGGTTTGCTTCTCAAATGGAGATGCAGACTACAGTCTGAAGCCTGATTTGTGCGTGTAATGCACCTAAAAAAAGCACGCTTGTATATCGACTATTTTCAGTGTATGACACTGCACGCAACCAAGTACAAATCAGGGTTCAATGTTGTACTTTATTGTTACATCTTGTGTACAGGTACATAAGAGTAAAACTTATTTTGGTTTGGCTTCCTTCAGTCAATGCAGCAGCGTAGATAATAACAGCAGAATAATGATAAAAAAAACTTTAAAAGATTTAAAGAAGAAAAGAGTGCAAATGTTAGTGTATTTTCAGTTTATTTTAGTTATCTATATACAGTACTATATTCTACTGTTGTGAGAATTGATGCAATCATGTGTACTTACATGGATGTAATAATTACATTATGATGAATAGCACAGTTGGTGAGAACAGATTGAGATCAAATGCCAGGTGATTTATGTCAGTGTATTAACGCAAAAGAGCTTCGACAGAGGACAGCAGCGGAATCGTAAAGAGAGGGTTGAATAATAGCTTGGAATTGGAGATTGGGTTGATGGGTGGTGGTGGAGGGGCGGCGGGTGTTGAGGGAACAGTGATACATTATTCACGGAGGGGCGCCGAGGGTGGGTGGGGGGGGGGGGGGTGGTTGGGTAGTGCTTTAAGTGCCAAATTAATTTGTTTTTTTTCTCCCTTTCCAGTTGGACGGCAGAATAAATGGGCGCCACCAGCAGTCATGTAGTAAAGTGCATTCATTTAGAGAAGTGTTATTGCTGCATGCACTGGAGCAATATGGTTTTAGAGAAGCAAGCTATAGCAGACCAGCCTGGTGGGTGGAAGACGCAGTGTAATTATCTGTGGTTCATATGATGATAGTGATTGCTAAAGGTGCCATGGGGGCCCCAGAGCACAGCAGATGTGTCTGTCTGTCCGTGCATGTGGGTGGGTGGGTGGGTTGGTAGATAAATGAACAGGTGCGATGTGAATGCATCTACCACCACTGTAGTGTTCGTCGACTAATACTATGACAAAAATAATTCGTCGACTGTACAGTATACCTTTTTCAGGAGGGACTAGTGTAGAAGAGAAGTCATTTTATGTTTGGTTGCACTCTGAAAATAGCAGATCTACAAGTTCACAACAAGCCGCATTGCGACGCGTTGTGAGCTTGTAGATCAGCTATTTTCAGAGTGCAACCAAGTGTTAGTGTTGCTGCATTAGGACACCATCAAGGCCTGCCAAAACACATTTTAGTCGACAAAATCAACTGTAGATTTAGTGTAGAAAAGTGTAGATTTAGTTACTTATCTTGTGACATTTAGTCGACTAAAACTAGACTAACACTAAAGTACTTCAGATGACTAAAATGTGACTAAAACTAAATTTAATTTAATTCAAAAGACTATGACTAACGACATTAGCACATTAAGATTGTGTCTTCAAATCAAAAGCATTTCATTAAAAGCGAATGACTTGGGATTGATCTATTGCGCCCGTTTTTTATTTGGTCATCTCCCAAGGGGATCCAACATCATATATCACTCTTAATCTTATCCATGACACCGTTAGCTTCGCATCTAGTGAGCATTTACTACATTTTATCTGTCAATAAACCAATTAGAACAGTGGTTTTCAACCCTTTTCATATCAATGCCCATTATTTATTCGGCTTATGAGCCACGGACCACCATTTGATAAGATTTAGCCCTCAATTCCATGCTGTTGGCAAACGATGATCAAAATAACAATTCTTCTTCAATTATCTTAATTGTGTAAACTTCTTGTAAATTAAGTAATGCAGATGTCTAACAAGTAACAATGAACTCACGACAGTGTGAAATGAAAGCATGAGTTAATTTTACGCTCTCAAGAGTAAAGAATCTATAAGGGTCCATTTGGTTATCAAATCATTGAGGACCACCTCAAGGACCACTGGTTTAAAACCACTGCATTAGAAGACTGAAACTACATATAACGTAGCAGCAGATAAATGGTAAATGTTAAATTAATCTATGCCTTTATCCAAGGTGCTTTACATAGATTGTGCATTACATTCATCCATTCACATGCAGATTCAAACACCGATGGCGGCGTAAACCATGCAAGGCACCAACCAGCACATCAGGAGCAATTAGGGGTTCAGTGTCTTGCTCAAGGACACTTCGACACTAACTCTGGGTGAGCCCAGGTTCGAACTGGCAACCTTGCAGTTACCATCCAGCCACTCTACCCCTGAGCCACCGCCGCTTTGTATACGATGCTTATACCGTATACGCAAATATGAGATTCGTCTCATCATATTCAGATGTTACTATATGTTCACAGTTAACTGTCCCATACCACTCACAGTATTGGAAAATACATTTGCATTTAAATTAGTCTTGACAGATACGACACAGCATTAAATAAAGGGTGATTTATACTTAGTTGCGTGTTCAACCAAGTATAACTCGGACTTGAAGCGTACCAAACAGGTGGTGTTAAGCATGTCTGTTTTTTTACTTTCACATTCCAGTATCACTCACTTGCAACTAAGCAATTCTGCGACAAATGCTGAAACGCAGACATCTGTTGTGTTTCAAAGGAGCGTCAGAACGCCACATGAATACTAATAAATCGCAGGACCACTTTATCTGTCTGACATTCAAAGGAGGTAAAGGCTCTGTTTATTCTCTGTGATGCATTGCAAAATTCCAGGCCCTTTTCCAGTGATGCGAGTCAGTTGGTGGATATATGGCAGATGTTTTCCAAGAGATATTATAGTCAGATGCTCAGGCATAGCATATATACTCTGCTATAGTGCCTGTTAGAGTCTAACAGTTAGACAGTCCAAAAATGTTTCTTTCCTCCTGCAACTGACTTCTTGCATCAACTGAACAGATTCAACAGAATATTTATGTATTTTATGCTGCATTCTTGCAAACACTTACTGGTGATCAGAGAAATGTAGTTTCGGGCCGTAAGCTATACAGTGTAGCATACATACAGAGTGAGTACACAAACAAAACAGGGAGCTCTGCTTTCGGCATATAGTCAGTTAATCCCTGCTGTGCAAAGTGTTAATCAATGCAGTGAAAATCCAAACAAAGGCGGGATATTTGATGTTGCCCGGCTGCTGCATTCTGCCAAGAGTCAAGATGAAGGCATGTTGTTGCTCTGTGTGCTGTGGTAAAGTGCTGTTCGGGATGCACAGCTTTGTGTGCTGTGTGGTGTGGTGAAGTGCTGTTCGGGATGCACACTTGCTTGGCTGACTAATGAGGGGGATTCAGTAAGGGCACGGGCGCGCTGTACGTCTTTGTTAGACAGGTCTGCACTGCGGCCCCCATCTCTGCAGCCTACAGTCCCAGGGGAGGCCTCAGACTTGCTAATTGAATCAAGTACACATGGTGCCTCCCCCTTCCTCCCTCCCTCCTCAGTGTAAGGCCCCTCCCTGTATGAGGGGAGTGCATGGTGGAGTAGTAGGGAGGAGAGCTCGTGCTTTGATGCTTTTGTTCTCGTCAGCACTGGACAGCGCCGGGGGGGGGGGGGGGGCTTCACTCTCTGCAACTAGTTGGATGGAGATGGAGCCATGGAGGGGCGCACATAGGGGTGGGCGATATGGAATAATATAATATCACGATATCACGACAGATGATAATTTTTCATGCGTTGCTTAACAGTACAACCTATGATATATACGATATCTCTAAAAAGGCATATCGTGGAGACATTTTATCACAATGTATCACCATATCGCCCAGACGCCCACCCCTAGTTAGTGGTTGCACAAGAGCCACTGTTTATCGCCACTGATGTCAACACAGAACCGTGCGTCTCCCTAAAAGAGTAAACCGTTCTGTTGTGTTTTTTTAACGTGACTTTCATGCGAGGTAACACATCCCCCCATGGTATTGTTTTTTTATGTCAGTGGGTGGCCCAGCGGTGCAGAACAAACCGAATATAGCTGTTATAGACTCTGTGACTGTGCATAGTTTAGCGTTGCCCCATGCGCCGTCCCTCTCATTACCCCTGTGACTACCTCTCTGCGTCCACAAGGCACGCGCACAGCACACAGCATGCTCTTAGTGCACGCATGCGGCAGTCCTGCGCCCCTTATTTCTCCGAGACAGTATAGCAGGGGTGTGCTCGATACAGAGCTCTGCTTATTAGATTGCCTCCAGATGCCAGTTTAATGAAGGCTCTGCCTGTGAGCGAACATCCGTACTGTGCTGTATGTATCCCAGGATGCAGAGCAGCAGAGTGGGTCCCAGAGACCATCACATAGAGAGAGACGCCGGCTCGTCCTGTCCCGACCATGTCCCTGTACAGTGGTTATTCATGTGAACACATCTCTTCTGCTCCAATTGAACTCTTAAACTTTGATCTGGTTCCCTTGTTCCGCCGTTGCCCGATAAGCATGAACCGTACTGCCGTCAAACTAACTAATTAGTGTTATGGGGCGGCGGCGGTGGGCCGTAAGGCTGCCAGTTCGAACCCGGGCTCCCCCAGAGTTAGTGTCGAAGTGTCCTTGAGCAAGACACTGAACCCCTAATTGCTCCCGATGTGCTGGTTGCATGGTTTCCTCCGCCATCGGTGTGTGAATGTGTGTGTGAATGGGTGAATGTAATGCACAATCTACAGTATGTAAAGTGCCTCGGATAAAGGCACTATATAAATGCACCATTTACCATTTGTTCTTTTATCTATTTACAATATATAAAACCATACTGAACATGGTTCCATTATGCCATGAAGTCATGGCATAATGAAGCTATAAATTAATTGTTTTGACCAGCAGCCACCCAGCTGCGAACTGAGATATTCGCTCACCCTGCGTGTAACTCAATCAGCAACTCGTCCCCGGAAAGCAATGTTGCAATAAACTTATGTCAGATATGCCTAAGAGGCTAGAAATGTAATTGTGGCAGAACAGCTGGATTAGTTCAGCCGGTTCTTCCGCTCTTAATATTGTTAGTTTGGGATTCGGAGGAGTCTGGAAAATGTTTTTCAGCACAGCTCCCATTTTGATGATGTGGAGGGACAGGAGGTGTGTGTGTGATTACACAGTGTTTATTTAACTCAATCAATACAAATATCACCAAATGGATCGTTACATTTGCACTCTCTCTTGAGTTACAAATACACTGATGATTTTACTGAGCAGAGTCCACACTGTATCTCAAGCCTTTATAGTTAAGGGGGGGGGGGGGGGGGGGGGGTCAATTAAAGCCAGCCTGCACCTGCACTAAAAGGCTTTCATTTCAAGGTCATCAAGATGACATGAAAGTCAACCCAGGACCGCTAAGACCATATCTGTATTATCACCCGTCTATGATGCCAATCGCATTACTGTCCAGTGGTATTAATGTATTGTTGCTGTTCCAGCATCCAGATCCATCGTCGTCGGTGGCCGCGGTGGACACCAGCCAGTTGCCTTCTCTTGACCCTGAGAGCCTGGAGGAGAGAGAGGACACGCCCGCCGAGACTGACCCACCGCTACGCCTTCAGACGGGGGAGGAGGAGGAGGAGGAGGAGGAAGAGGCCCCCATAGCCCCTCCTCCCAGTAGTAACCACCACCACACCCAGAATCGTCGCTCTGTGACTGTGAGTCTGACCTCTTTGAAATTGATTGAGATCTGTACACAGGAATTATCCTCGGCACAGAGTGTACAAATGTAACCCAATTTGGTTTTGTTTCTACACTCACTCTCAAAGTTACAATATCTTTTTATGCTTAAAAAAGAAAATAAAAAGCCAGTTGCTGTAAAATAAATCTATCTGTTATTTTTGGTATAATCCTCACCACCACCATAATTGTCTATTTGTGACATTATGTCCCAGTACTTTTTACCCTTTTGGAATTAAATATGTATGTATAAAACTATACTATACTACTACTATATTGCTGCTTTCAGAAGCCCTTTGATTGAGACTGATCAATACCGACACATTTCAAATTCATCAGGCCTGCTTATAAGGTATTGATTTTGTGCAATGGGCTGCTCTATAAAGTATCTGATTTCTCTCTCTCTCTCTCTCTCTCTCTCTCTCTCTCTCTCTCTCTCTCTCTCTCTCTCTCTCTCTCTCTGTTGCATTCAGAACTGAGGCTTAATAGCCTCAGATTGATCTTTTGCAAATGGTTATTATTTCCACCTGGCTTTTTGGGTAGAGTTGAAAGTAAATACAATAAAGAACAAAAAATAGGAACATTGATACGTCGCTATAATTTCCCTCTCTGGTCTTGCTTTGTCCCATTGCATACAAATGATGCACTGAAATTACATTGACCTGACCGCACACACTCAGCAAGAATTCAGCTTGGATGGAACCAACCATTTGCTGGTTCTTGATTGTGAAACTATCTGTCTGTTCCACTTAATCCCTATACATTTTACACAACGCATTACATAATCTTCTACTATAATGACATTGCCAAAATTGCGACACCAGGTTGAACGTGGTTAATAATGTTTTTAATTCCAGTTCCAGAAAGGATTATTAGCGTTGCAATTATGTCTATGTTAACGGAAAAGCGTACTGTAGCCTATGCATTTCTTTTTATTATTGGCAGTGTGTTGTCGCAAGCTAGGCCTCCTCCCTGCAGGCTCGGCCCAGGGGTTCATGGGGAGGATAATATATGCAGTGCTGCTCCAGCAGAGCTGCGATGTACAGTAATTTCCGAGACCCCCCTTCCCCCCGCCGCCGCCGGGCACTGTTGTGGTTTGAGAGTATTGCAGGCCGAGGGAGGGGGAGGCGGAGGAGTGGATACAGGTCTTGAATAGTAATAATGATACTAGCAGCACTTTCCATCACATTGCAGCTGTGCAGTTTAGAAACAGCAGCCACGGAGCATCCCATTATGGGAGCTGTCTGTCTCAGAGAGGCCACACAGGGCTCTGGGATGGTCACTCGCATGGCGTGGAATGGAATGGTGCCACAGTGACATCTAGTGGCATCTGTGTTGTCAGCATGAGATGTGCTGTGTAAGTAACTACGGTCATCGCTTCTTGTGTATTCGCATGCGGTTCTGGCAATTTTAATTGTTGGAAAACGACACTGGTTTTCATGGTTTAATGACATTGTATACAGTATAATAGGAGTCGTAAATGTTGGTACAATTGCCAAAGAACAAAGGGGAAATAGGATGAATACTATGTATATTACTGTATATGTCTGTGGAGTGAAATGTTATGACTCCTCTGATATGGACTCTTACCTTGACAGTCTGGCTTCTTCTCTCCTTATCAGCCATGTTGTTTTGATCTAAACACAGTATTCAGTATTCAGTATTTCCACTTGTCTCCTTGTTATTATATAAGAATGCACAGACATTCTCTCTTGTATGGCATTTTTTCCTTCCTTATAAGTTATTTGTAGGTAGTAAGAGAACAGGAAACTCAAGGCAGAGAAGTGGAAGTTCTCCAACCATAATTTAAGTGGGGACAATGGGACATTTCCGATTACGCAGTCGACTAACTATAACTATAACTATGTCAGCTACCAGCCCCAGACAATTAAATTTCAAGGCTAATAGGCATTTGAAGCCCACATAATATACTGTCATTTAGTCTTTGTTTGGATAGCAGGCGAAGCCTATGGCCAGCTGGCCTTGAGAGACAAAAGCGGAGAGTAGAGGCATACGTGGGCGAGAGCTGCGAGAGAGACGTGGAGACCTTGACCCTCCCAGGGTTATCAACAGCCAAGGCTGTGAATGAGGAGGGTCGGGGGGGTGGTGGTGTTATATGGCAGGGCTCCAGGCACACGGTTATTATTCCGGTACACACGTTACCACTTTCAAGTATGTCTGGGAGCCTAAATTGGTGCGCAGACTTTTTTATTCTTTATCTATCTACTGTTGTTGTTGTTCCGGCACCCAGCCTACTAAGGTTTTTAGATGTGCGTGTCTTTTGGCAGATTTTCAGCCTCCTTTGCCACACACTGGAAGTCTGCCATTTCTTCAGATAAAAATATTTTCATTCATGTTTCAGCTGGCATTTCGTTTTTTTTAGGACGTAGAATTCACAATTCCCTCCAGGGGTTCCACTGCATGGGAGTTTCACTGTCAAACGCCCTGAGTGCATTCAGTGCAACGCTCTATAATTCTACCTCTAAAATAAACAGTAGAGTCATTAAGACTGCTCTTATCAGGCTTATTTACTGGCAATTCCGCTGTTTACGGTCTCCTCCTGCGGCTCTCAGATAAGGCCGAAGTGGGGAGGCAGGCAGGCTGGCAGGGAGCTATACTTGGTGCACAGGTCGGCCCGGGCTGCCGCTGTTTGAAGTGCCAGGCGGCGGGGAACTGTGTATCTGCACTGTGCAGCTTGTTGTGGAATGCGTGTCGAATAGAGCTATTCTCACATTCCCCCCACCTTCTCCCCGTCATGCAGCTTCACATGCAACACGGTGCTGCTCAGCTCCAACGACCAACATACAGATGTAATGCTCTTACAGATGAAGCTGTCCCAGCCCTGCCGGGCCATTGTCTGGCTGTCTTGTAACAGCTCAGCGCCCAGCTAATGGCCTATCATCCGTCTACGGAGGGGCCGTGTCTATCAAGAGACCCCAATGAATAGCCCGGCGCGGTCATGTGAGATGCGAACAATGTCCCCGTACAAAAGCAGGGTTGAAGGGTTAACTACTTCATTCCTCCGTCGTATCTGATGTTAGGAAATGTAAATGTTGTACGGGGAGTGCACAATATTACATCAGTCCCCCCCACCCACCCCTTCCCTCCCCCCCGTGCCTGTCCTGTTTTTGGTCGATGTGAAGCTAATGTAAGTCTTTAACCCTCCAATGGACCCTCGTCTAATGCTATTAATTCTACTCTGCACGTGATTAATGGTCGTCTTCAAGGTTGCATAGAATGCAATGCAATGCAATACAAGCAGCCATCTCCTCCGGACGGAATGCACACACACACACACACACACACACACACACACACACACACACACACACACACACACACAGCGCGCAATTTATCTGGTCATCCTTCGGTTCATTGGACCAGTTTTTTATGGCGATTGCTCTATTGACCTGCACTCTCAGACACAGATGGGAATGGAGTGGCAGGTTGCCAGCATTTTTAGACTCTGCATGGGCTTGTGTGTGTGTGTGTGTGTGTGTGTGTGTGTGTGCCTGCGTGCGTGCGTGCGTGCGTGCGTGCACGCTCCCTGAACCTTAATCACATCAGCTGACTGTCTGACCCTCTCTGACCTGTGTTTTGGGGCGGCGCTGCGGGGAGGAAGGGTGTCTTTGAGTCTTGCCCTCTGATTTAAATCCAATCCTGGTGACAGAAATGCCACAGTTGGAGTGATGCATTGCAGCGACAGACACACCTAACACCCACACATCAATCCTACTGCCCTTTCAATAGGCTCACATACACGTGATGTGTCTCTGATAGCACACATTCATATGCATGAATGTATACGACACGTTATATATTCTTAATATATTGAGCAATTGTCAACAGAGAATCATGTGGGATCAGTTATTGGATTTTATTTTATTATCCAATGTCCATGTTATAATATCTGAGCTTTAAACATAATCTACATCTTCCACGCTTGGGCACAGGGTCCCTTGTGGGTTTAGGCAACATTATCGTTTTCATGTTTCTTTGAGCAACTCAACGTCATGCTGCCTTCTGTAAATGTCAACTGGTGTGTTCGCCATTACACTCGGCTTGTATCGCATTTTGGAAAGGTCACGTCAAGACGCGATGGGGGGGGAAAGCAGACACCGATACAGCTGTGCTATGGTGCAACATGGCCTAGAGCCTGCTGTTAGTTAGGCTTCAGGGACTGGGTGTACTGTACTGTAGATTGGCTCGGATTTCACATGCATTTCTCAAGCACTGGAGTGTATTATAGTTGCAAAGAATGCCGGCAAAGTTGGTTGAATTATAGGTGTTTATTGATACAGAGAGGAGCTCCAGTCATTTATAGAAGCCTTCCACATGACTTGCGACTTCAACTTGTGACATCATCGTAATAAAACAGATACGTTTACGAGAATATAATCATTTATCTCAGGTCTCTCTTGAGATGGTTGCCAAACGTTTCCCAAAATATGCATGTCCTTCCGATAATACCATGGTGAAATGCTTTTATCCAAAGTGCTTTACGTAGATTGTGCACCCATTAAAAGTCAAAGTCGTACGATTAGTCACACACGTTACCGCTGTGATTTTTTTTTTTTTTTTAAGATATTTTTTTGCGGCTTACGCCTTTTATTGATTTTTGAAGGGACAGACAGTAGGCTGACAGGAAACGGGAGAGAGATGGGGGGATGACATGCAGTAAAGGCCGTGTCGGGTCCGGGAGTCGAACCCGCGGCACACTGCGACTGGATTACCAGTCCGGTGCCCAGACCGTTACGCTACGGCCTGGGCCACCGCTGTGAAATTTGTTCTCCTCATTTGACCCGTCTCTTGGAGCGGTGAGCCGCAGCATGCACCACGCTCGGGAATCATTAGTTGATTTGACCCCCAATCCAACCCATTGATGATGCAGATCGAGTGTCAAGCAGGGAGGCATTGGGTCCCATTTTTACAGTCTTTGATATGACCCGGCCGGGGATCGAACCCTCGACCTCCCAGTTTCAGGGCGGACACTCTATCCACAAGGCCACTGTCTGGTCTGGTCATTCACACACACAATCATACACAGATGACGGCGGAAACCATGCAAGGCACCAACCTGCACATCATGAGCAATTAGGGGTTCAGAGTCTTGCTCAAGGACACTAACTCTGAGGGGCTCTACCGGCTGAGCCACTGCCATCCCTACATCCATTATGATTATAGGTATTAAACCACAACAAGTGCTGTAGGGCCTGAATAATGTTTGTACATGGGTTATACATATTGGGGAAGGACACTTAACACTCCTGAAGATGTCAAATATTATACAAAAGTCCAACATTTGTCAAACATATATTGGATATTGTGTTTCATTGATAAAGGGAAAGATGTTCTAAGACAGAACCCCAAAACACAGGTCAAACTGTCGCGCCTTTCTTCGTCCTTTGTTTCAGGTTATAGAGGAAAAACTGAGACATAAGATAATAATATATTTTTTATTTTTATATGCCCATAAACCTAGGACCTTCGTCAGTGCTATAAGGGTGGATCACAGACAACTTGCTCTTAAAAGACAGAACCCCACCATAATTGCGGTTATGTTCTACAAACCTGCTACTACTACTGCTTATGCTCTCCCTATTTTATGTGTGATCTGTTTGTGTGAAGATCAGGTCTCACAGCAGCGTAATGGTAATTGACAGTTCTTGATGTATTGATAATCCTTGGCTTTGCTATCACTGTGTTCCCATAGGGCGCAGCATCGGCTGTCAACCCCAAATGTCCTTGAGTTGCAGTTGTGCATTGTCCTTGACGCACACGCATGAGTGTGCACACATTCAGGTGTGTGTGTGTGCAAGTTTCTCTAACGCCATATTTCTGCATACCCTCATGGCCCATAGCACTTACCCTACCCCCTTAGATAGCACTTCCGTAGACTTAGATAGCATTTGATACAGACTTATAGCATGTTATGTAGACAGCACTATAATTGCATTGTATATAGTCATAGCACGCCATAGTACATATGTATAGCATAGTAGTATATATGTATAGTTTCATTATATAGATATTCCACTGTTACTTTCTTAGCTTACGCATGTTTCATGATAAATGCTTTTTATCTGATGTATTCCCATGCTTTTGTTCTTGCTTAATGTAAGTCGCTCTGGATTAAGAGCGTCTGCTAAATGCCTAAATTGTAAATTGTAATTGTACCCTTATACCCTCAGTCCCAACTGCTCACAGAAGATTTTGCATTGCTTTGTGCTGACCAAGCATATACGATTATATAGGGGGACTATATATGCCTGCACTCCTGGGAGTGCAATAATTAGATTTCTTTAGTTGCCACATGCCACTTTCATTACATCAAACAATTGGTTGAAATTTGATTTCATGTTATTGGATGTTGTCTAGTTGCAGCTTAGTCATTACCATGCTAACATGATTTTAGTAATGAGACCTTATGACCTTGACGTCTCTAAAGCTTCTATTTGTAAATCATGTTCATATGAATATTGACTCGGGGGGAAATAGCATCAGTCAGTATGAAGACTGAGTGGCCACTGCCATAATGACTCTATCTGAAAGATTTGAGAAGGACTTTTATTCGGCTATGATAATTACATCATATTTTATGGTTGTGCCTTGTTTTGAATATCGTCCGTGAATATGAATCAGATTTCCTGCTGGTGTTCTGAATTGTTATAGTTATGGGTGGCGTACTTCCATCTCCATCCTCCCTAATGGATCTTTTTGTTCCTTTTTTATTACAATTTGACTGTATACCATTTTGGCTGTAACTGTTGAATTTGCAAGACCAGAAATAAGATGGAAGCGGCAGGTGGATTGTTGTGAGAAACATAGTATGCTATGTACTGTACTGTACTGTACTGTACTGTACTGTACTGTACTGTACTGTACTGTACTGTACTGTACTGTACTGTACTGTACTGTACTGTACTGTACTGTACTGTACTGTACTGTACTGTACTGTATATGATACTTACTGAGCAAAAGTCTAATTAAGGTAACCACAGCAACAGCACTGACATCGAACTACAACCAACTATAGCACTGTGATGGATTCCAATGCTGAAGGACAAGAGCAGCTGTGAAAAACATATTTTTTTTCTCTCTTTTTTTTTTCTCTGTCTGCTTCAGTTAGCTTCAACTCTCCCCCGCCTCCTCATTTCACACCCATTACACCTGCGTCTCCATTAGCGCCCGGGCTGCCATTTCCTCTCCAGCCTGTTGTGGCCAGATGGACGGATGGAAAGAAAGAGAGGCACCGCAAGAAAGGAAAGGGAAGCAAACAAATGTGACGGAGAGAAAAAGAGTAAAAGACTAACGCCTACAAACTCACAGTGCGCATAGCATCGACACGTCAAACAACAACGTCTGATATGATTTAGCCAAATTACACGAGAGGATGTGCTTCACCGTGATTATTGGCACACCAGTGATGCGGTCAGGAACGAGGCTTTAACACAGTTCCGCAAACATCACTGCAGTTACCCTTAAAAGAAAATCACTTCAACACTTCAACTCAATTTCATTGTAATGCCAGATTTTGCCACTACGACCGAAAATGTCCCATGATGCCTATATCCGCTCACTTTGCTCTGCGAGACTCCGTCTCATCTGCACAGACTGTTTTTTTTTATATACAGCTTTTGGTGTGTGTCCACAAACTTTGTCCTACACAAACATTACATTCCCATTGACAATGAATGGAGAATTTTACATCATAGTGTCTGAGCAAATATTGCCTAATTTTACGTCATGATGATGTACGATGATAAGAGCGCCCCTCATTTCACACGGGTGTGATTTCTTTTTAATGTTTTTGATTAGGTGTGCCATCATTGCTCGTTTGAAGCACGGGTAGACGGCTATTTCATCCAATCAGATTGCTTCCTCGAAACTACCTGTTGTATAATGAAGTATAAATCAGGATTTTGTCAGACAAAACAAGCCCCACCGCCCAAGAAAAGGAAGAAAATGAACAGGGTCGGTCATGAAAACAGGGAGAAATAAGAGGTGCCATGTCAGGGACAGTGGAGGCAGAGAAAGCTCCCGGGAGCGGCTGTGTTCTGGCAGGCTAATTGAAGCGGCGCGTGCATGGTGTTGGACTCGGAGCTGTCACTCCACTGAAGGGGCCATTTGCTGCATTTTGCAGCAAATGGTGTGTTTGGAATTCTGATGGCTGCTTTGCAGAGGTTCCCTCCCGGCGACCTCTGTGGCCAACCGGGATACACAAAGGTCTTGCTCCCATTGATGCATTCCCATTCCCCCTCACCAACTCTACACTGATTCCTAACCATTCCTAACCATATGCAGTGTTTGCTGATTGCTGAATGTGAATTAGGATTCCTTTTGCTACATTCAAAGTGCTACATCCCCCCCCCCCCCACATGTTGGAACGGCTGATGATATTAAGAGAGCACATAGCTGCAAGGAAGCAGTGAATTATTCATCATGAATAAAATGAGTCAGTTATCAAAATATTTATCTTCATGCTTAACACATGGCTGTTGAAATATCCGTGTAAATTAGAGTTTTAAATGGAGGAAGGGAATAACACGAATGCTAAATTGCTTGTCTGCTGTATTGTTCTAATATTTTTGCACTCTCCATTTTTTAGACCTTTGAAACCTTTGGCCCAGTTCGTGGTCTTGTGGTTGGAGTGTCCCCCTGAGATTGGGAGGTCAGGGGTTCAATCCCCCAGCCAAGTCATAACAAAGGCGTCCCCAATAACCTCCCTGCTTGTCACCTGCCTTCAAAGGTTGGATTTAGGGGTTAACAGATTAATTGCAAGATGTCAAATTGTTAGAATTGTTTCCTGCTTCTTGCATTTATGATTGAAATGTGCAAAACTGTAAAAACCTCTATCCTGTCATCAGACCAACATGGTTTTTACGCAGCTGTTCGAAGATGAAATGCACGTCTATTACATCCCAGCCTGAAAAGGTTGAGAACCACTGGTCTATGGAGGGATGAAGACATTCAGGTCTAGTTCAGACTTCAGAGGGATAAGAGCAGTGTTTCAGTTTGCTAAGTCTATTCTCTCCCTCCCCCATCTTTTCTAATTGAGTTGAGATTCCCAGTCAGATCCATGATCTGTACATATATTGGCCCCTGACTAATGAGAGCTAGACAGATCCATGGCCAGAAGATAGTCATTGATCTATACACTACAGCTATTGGTTGTGCGTGCGTGCATGTGTGCGTGCGTGCAAGTGTGTGCGTGCGACTGTGCGTGCATGTGGGTTTGCTGTGAGTGTACGCGTGCATGTGTGTATAATAGAGAATAAATATACTGAAGCACACTACTAAATGTAATTCTAAATGTTCGGCTATGAAAGTAGCGTTCGGCGGATCCAAGGATGATGCTCTCAACTGAGTTTTACCATGGGTTTTTATCAGTGGTGTAAAGTAACTAAGTACATTTACTGTACTGTAGGCCTAAGTAAGTACAATTACTATTTGTACTTTACTTGAGAATTTCCAATACTTTTGCTGATTCTGATTCATTCTACACCTGGAGAAGATTCTCCTTGGTCACCTAAACTCTACCCACTTCAAGGCTAAAACCACATTCATGTGGGGCCTGGCCTTCACTGAGTCGGCTCCCTTTAATTGTTGCATTGATTTGTTTTGGAGTGGTGCAACCACTCCTATAGACAGTGTGTGGCTGTACGTGTCCCTGGGTCTGTCCCTGTGTCCCTGGATGTGTTCGAGCACGAAAATAGCGTTATAGCGTTTGTTCACCACCAAGAGTCACTGTTGCACAGCCTAACACACAGACAGACACAGACACACACAGGCCAGAGAGGAGGGATTGTACAGTACAGTACAGTACAGTACAGTACAGTACAGTACAAGTACAGTACAGTACAGTACAGTACAGTACAGTACAGTACAGTACAGTACAGTACAGTACAGTACAGTACAGTACAGTACAGTACAGTACAGTACAGTACAGTACAGTACAGTACAGCACCACTCACTTCAGACGGGTCTGAGTTTTTTTTCTCCATGCTGCTACCAGGCATATAAAGATAAGGTTTGGGATTCTCTCCTCGTGCTAGTATTGCCCAGGAGGGATTTTGAACTGCCAGTTTCAAATAGTGATTTTAATAATTGCTTTGCTTATTGTTTTAATCTCAGTTGAATTGGAAAAGCTGGCATGGCATGATTATGTTACTGTATGTCCTTTTCTTGTTGCCATGGCTTGTTGTGTTGTGGTTACGAGATAACTCCTTTCACCATAACTTCCTCTGCTTTCTGTGTGTGCAGTGCTATAACATTCAGTTTGTCTATCATATAGTCGTTATTCTACTATAAAGCTAAAGGACTCCAAGATGTGTTATCAATTAAAAGCCTCTAAAAAGACGAAGTCTCTCTCCAGCCCTGCAGCTATTGAGGTATAGGCTGAGATCTAGACAGTTTGTCACAGAGGGAGAGGCAGGTAAACATCGCTCCATGTCATCATGGTTAGTCTCTTCTCCCTGGCAACCATGCCATCATGTATTGTAGACTGTAGGCTGCACTGAGCATGCAGTGGGGTTGAGAACTCCATATACATACAGCAGTGTTGGGCTGTTTGACTAATGGCTCTCCAGTTCTAGAGTGGACACTTTGGTCCTTATTTTGTTTTCCCAGAGTGATGTAACGGCATCCATGTTGAGATGAAGAGGTATTACAGGCCATACACAAGCAGTGTGAGTATTCAGAGGTTAGCACCGCTGCTGTTATTTGAAACATTGGCATATATAAACATGCTATGTATGAAAATGAGTGTTGGCTTACAATCTTTTTTAAACTAAACGGCAACATGTGTTTGTGTACCAGTTGCACTGTAAAAATACTGTACACTAACCTACAGTATATTATGTGAATTTTGATGGTATTTTATTTATTATTATTATGCCTTGACAATTGCTAATTAATGTTTACCTCCTCAGCAGATGCCATATAATATTTATTTCCATCGATACCGTCAAGTTGGAGAGCTTGCACCGAAGAATTTAGATGAGGAAAAGTGGAGAATATTGGCTCTTATGATTTAGTCTGTTTGAATATGATGACAGATTTTATTTTCCTGTGACCAGCTGTCATTTGATAGCCAGTGATTCTACACAAAGGCAAAGCTAAAACTATATACTAATATAATAGTTGGTCATCTGTTGCTATTAACCTTCACTCTATCTATTACAGATAAATTATTTCTGCAACTTAGAAATGATACCAATCAATATAGAGATACAACTTCCCTCCACTTTAGTTTATTAATTATTTGTACAGGTCAAGACACCTTGCCACACAGGTCATTTATTATGTTTTTACTTTGTATTTTCTCCGCCTCCAGCTTGAGACAGATGGATACAATCTGCCATCTTATGATGCCCTGGCCAAGATCCTACCAGATTATCACTACCTCTTCCAGACAAACAAGGCTGAGTCCCACCACACAGCAGCCCAGCAGGGCCAGGGCTCTAACATCAACCAAACTCATCTACAGAAAAGGTGATAACACACCATGCGTAGATAGTGACAAACCTTTATTTCACTGAGAATGAATAGATACTAATGAGAATTCATAAAAACATATTGATGTTTGTTAGTTGTTGTTTTTTTGCATATGGGCCTATATAATTGTGAAATGTATTGCATTTTTACAAATAAATGGGTGGTATAATAAATATGATTATGATCATGTTTGTTGAATATGTTCCGTGTTCCAGACCTGCTCTCCCTGACTTTGAGAATGGCGCCCGCATGCAAGAGATCTCTGCCCTCCAAACACAGGTCTGAACCCTCCAAACACAGGTCTGAACCCTCCAAACACAGGTCTGAACCCTCCAAACACAGGTCTGAACCCTCCAAACACAGGTCTGAACCCTCCAAACACAGGTCTGAAACCTCCAAACACAAGTCATTGTAGGCCTACAATTACAAACGTGTGCTGGTGACTGAACTAGTCAATGTGCCAACAACAAGGTTTTGGGACTGATTCCTACTACACTGCCCCCTCACGTCTCTGCTCACTCACTATCCTACGATCCTTACTGTTCTATTTCAATAAAAAGTAAAGCATTACTTACTGTACCACGGATATGTCCCTGTTACCCAGAACAGTACATGGCTTTCAAAATGGGGTCCCTCCCATGATCTCCCCAGAGGATCTTAAGAGGGGACAAGGCACCTATGATGACTTGACATTAATCATTCTATACTCTACCAAAATATTATCCACTAGTGTCCACCCTGCAATTGGGAGGTATGGGTTCAATCCCCGGCCAGGTCATATACCTATTACCTAAGTAAATTAAAATCGTACAGAATGCCTCCCTGCTTGGCACTCAGCAGCATCAAGGGTTTCATACGAAGTAAGTGAAGTCATTGCGATTAATCATAACATTTCTTTAAAAAAATAATAATATATTTTTTATCCCACGATTTTGTAACCCATTTTTCACCCCTGTGTCAATCATCTAATGTGATCCTGGGCTCTACACACCCTCCACCAACCTAGTCCCCATATATGGGGGACAAGGGGAGAGCAACGGACTTGAACTCATGCTTCCTCCATGCCTGAGTGTCCAAGTTGCTCCTTTACACCTGACAGGGGGGAGTTTGTTTTAATGTGCTGTTGAATACCAAATGGTTTATGTTGACTGAATCTGGACACTTCTGAAAGTATCTGTTAAAGTTGTTAATTTGTTTCAAACTACTTTAATGTGATCTTAAACAATGAAGACTTTTAGACAATGCATGTTCCAGTATACTATAGATTTATTTCTTCTATCCTCTAATCATCTTATACATCATCATTATAAATGTAAATGGGTGGATCATGGGTAGACAAAGAGATATGTTAAGATGGATACATAATAATTGGACCATGGCCAAAATTGTCACTGGCCAAAATCCCAGATCTAGAGGTTGTGCCTTATGCCGGCTATATGGTTATTATTAGCTTTGAAGGGACGGTGCCACGCAAAGCCCAGCGGGACAGGACGCCATGCTGCGTCCTGTGTTATTGCAACACCCAGTTGGAAGCATCTCTCTCTATCTCTGGCCTGGCTCCTAAATCAGAGACCTGACTGAGGCGGTTTCATGTCTCACACAGTAGAGAGCTCTACCAGTGTGACACACTAGAGACAAAATGACAGCGTGGTAGAATAGATTAACATTTCATCCAGTCTGATTGGGTCAATACTTGTGCTGTCTGTACGGAAGTCTGAAGGGCATTATATCGCCTGCGGCCTGTGCATAACTTGACATTATCCATTGTCATTTCGATAACCTCTCCTAATTTCCTCCTAAGTTAGGCGTGCTTGAGTTGGTGGCCGCACGAGTGGAGAGGATTTGTGTTTGTCAGTGAACATGAACACAAGGTAAAAAATAAATAAATGATTAAACGTTCCCAGCATCTGTCTGATCAAATCTGACAGAAGACAGAGATTTGAGTCTGAATCAGGCAATTTCAAGGTGACTGGATGCATAAATTACTACTACAGCCATTATGATAATTGCCGTAAAAGAATATGGGTCACATAAATTCCCTTTGCGTACACTATACAGTACAAGCACAAAAAAAACATGCACGAGAACACACACACACACACACACACACACACACACACACACACACACACACACACACACACGCACACACGTCACACACACACACACACACACACACACACACACACACACACACACACACACACACACACACACACACACACACACACACACACACACACACACACTCTTCCTATATGCTGGTGGCTGCCATCTGTTTGTGATGTAATTGTCCTAGAGCGACGGAGAGTGTGGAAGGCAGCCCCCCTTTTTATAATGTCTTCAAAGCACTGCGAGGAGGGGCCACCCGTCCTGCAGCATTCCTAGAGCGAGACAGAGCCCCCCCCCCCCCCCCCCCCTTTATTCTATACCCAGATGATGATGGGGCTCCCCATACTCATCATTTGGGACCCCCTCCTTCCCATCATGCCTGTGGGTCCCCCCTGTATCTCTGGCCTCATCTGTAGTCATCATCATTGTCACCTTGTCCCTGCCCTTTCAATTAGACGCTCAATTTCATGCCGGTGTCCCAGGGGAGCCTCAACCACCCCAGATTCCCAGATTGGAATCTTCAAATAGATACGGCCCTTGTGCATACTGTACTGTATGTACGTCCCAGACCCAGCTCTTATAGGCCTCCCCCCTGCATTGTGTTCTTTGTGCACGCTCCGACACCACTGATGGAGTGGAACATGTGACATCGGACAGAACAATGCGCTGGTATATGCTGTCATACAACAGGCTCTGGCTCTGCAGTGCAATGCTGTCATAAAAGAGCTCTCTAACAATATGGAGGCCAGCTGTAATTGCTCATCAGCATAAGGCTGGTATTTTGCTTCTTCTCACCTTTGTTATAACATAAATAATATGGTTGTGAAGCTAGAACATTTGTACTTTTTTTTGTTCATGAAAGAAAAGAAATAGACCATGTGGAAAGAAGTTTTTTTTTATATGGTTTGCTTATGGTTTGTGTTGACAGCTGACCAATCTGATGTCTGTCATGTTCAATTATGTCTCCATAACTATCAGTATAATCTCCACTTCCATGTCTAAATAAAGCATTTTTATATGTTAATAATAATAATAATAATAATAATAATAATATAATTGTATTCTTTTCAACTTTTCTGGATGGTAAATGGATTTACCTTTACTATCCTGGAAATGGACTTTCAAATTGTTCAAAAATAGAGAACAAATAATTAGTCTATTGGTATCCGTTTTGGCTTGTAGATCTGTTATTTTCTCTATTTATTTATGTTTTAAATCGGGGTGTAAGAGGTTAATAGCAGGACACTCCATGCATGCACCAGCAGGGTTTATACCAAATCCCTGTGACAAAACACCTTGACATGAGGGGGTCCCTTTGAAACTGAGGAATTACAATTTCGATTACAATTTCGCTCACAACTTCAGAAAATCGATTACAGAAGCGGCATAAAAGTCCCTGTTTTGCCTTTGCATCGTGTTCTAATAGTCTTATAATACTTTGAGCTTGAGGGAAACCAATGGGAAATCAGTGTTAATTATTCAAAGACATGCGTTGGCGCTCAGGCGAGACATCGTTTTTAATCCTATTTGAGGACGCAGAGAGACTTCCTGAGCTATTCTGCTGAGGATACACTGTAGATCAGTGGTTTTCAACCAGTGGTCCGGGACGACCAGTGGTCCTTGTGCGGGTTCCAGGTGGTCCCCAGTTAAACTTAAATGATGGAGAGTTGGTAACCAAATGGACCCTTATAGATCTTTAACTCTTGAGAGCTTAAAATGTAAGCTCATTGTAAGCTCTAAAGAGTTAAATTATTGCATTACTGCATTACTTAATTTACAAGAAGTCTACACAATATTGTTATTTTGATCAATGTTTGCCTGTTATCTCTCCTATGGATGGTACCACATCAATACAGCATTGAATTGTGGACATGATGTTATTCAACGACAACAAAATAAGACAAATTTGGGGTCTGAGAGGCTAAATGTCATCAAGGTGGACCATGGCTTAAATGCAGGACCTTGACATGAAATGGGTTGAAAACCCCCTCTGTTAACCAATGAGCCTACAGAGACATCTAGTGGTGGTGATGAAACTAGGCAACAAATGTGAGCTGCAATTTGTATAGCTTTCTGAATACTTGATGTTTAAGTCTGAAAAGGTGAGTTTTGAGCTGGGAGTGAGTTCCATAGGATGGGGGCGGCAACTGAGAATATGATTCTAAAAAATTTCTTATAGATGTTGAAAAATATACATAATGGACCTAATACGGACCTGATATTTGATCCATTGAGTTTGTCATAGTCCTCCATGTATTTCCTACCAACCCTAGTCTATCACATAAACCTGTAAATCTCCTATATGGCCAGCTCTACTTTATCAATTGTGACAAATCTGTCTCATTTCTCTGCCTCTCCTCCAGGAGGTGGAAAACTACCGCTCAGCCATGAGCAAGATGGCAGAGGACATTATCGCCCTGAGAACGCAGGTGGCGAGTCTGGAGACGGACAACAGTCAGCTCCGCAGTGACATGTCCCTGCACCAGGACCTGGGTCGAGATCTGCTGGACGACACCGATGTAGACGTTATGACCAAGGCGGAGATCACTGACCGGATAGGTACGGCTTCAACCTAATGTAGCAGAGTGGCTTAGAGCCTCAGTCTGGTGGCCTCAAAAGTCTAATATCTCCCTAAGATGTTAAGATGTTGGACTTTAACGCGGGAGACCCGAGTTTGAATCGCGGGCGTTACACTAGTACGAAGGTTTTGGCATCAAAATGTACTTAAAGTACCAAAAGTAGAAAGTACTCACTATGCAGAATGTCCCATTTAAAGCTTTCAACTGTTTTGAAAATCTACAAGCTCATAATGCGTCGCGATGCGATGCATTGTGAGCTTGGGTGGGTGCTCTGTTCACCCAGGCAGATGCATGCAGCCGTGCACATGACCTCGCCCTCAGGGCGTCTTACTGGTAATAATGTAAGTGGAGTAGAAGTAAAAGTATTAGAAATTGGAAATACTCAAGTAAAGTACAAATACCTCAAAATTGTACTTAAGTACAGTAATTATGTGAATGTACTTATTTAATGTCCACCACTGCAATTACAAAACGGGATTAGTGTCTCGTCCCCTTTTGGTCAATACAACTTCATGCATCGAAGGTAAAGAAGGCCAAATGTCTATGAAAAGAAGAGACATTTGGTTACATTTGAAAGCTGTCTCAAGCTAGACCATGAGCCATATGGGGCTCGACTATACGCACCTCTAGGTTGCTCTTGTTAACCGCATGAAAGCTATATCATCCCTATTCTGGGGCAAACAGTCAGCAGGAATAGCAGATCTACAAGCTCACAACGCGGCACAATGCATCACGTTGTGTGAGTATTGTAGGTCTGCTATTTTTGGCGAAGAGATTCAAGTATATAGTTGTTGAAACCTCACTTGATTCCCATGCTGTTATGAATGCGGGTTTAGTTCATTGCCATGGGAAACAGTGATGTGAAGGTTTGTTTCTATGTGTGAGATATTCCTTGTGAGTGTCTGCCTCCCTGGCAGTCTGTGTCACGCTTTAATGAGGCCACAGACACTGATAAACTGTGTGTGCACTGTGCAGTACGCCTTATCTGCTAAAGGACAGTCTGTGACCCTCAGTAAAAGGGCTGCTTAAAAAATCCTCTTTTGGCATCAAAGCAAAGACAGCACATTTAATTCCATGCTGAGTCTGAAGGACAGTGTTGCTCATTGTTAATCTCATATATGAGACTCAGACCCGACATGACTTCCAATTAAAAGTCCATGAAATCTTTGCAACTGCTGAATATTACAAAAAGACACTTTGAAATATGGCTATAACGTGTGTCCAGAATCCATGTTTGTTATTAGCCAAATGAAATGTCTTGAATTAAATGTTAATTTGTTTAATTATTATCTTGTAGCTGATCTGAAATTTAAACTGGCCAGTGAGACTACAAAGGCTGCTTCCCATAAGGACAAGATCCAACAGTTGCAGAATGAGCTCATCAGGGTAAGAACTAAGAACTCGTCGTCAAACATTTCGTCACTGTGAAGTGAAATCAGGCTAGAAACCCAGGCTAAGACATATCTGACAAAGATAGATAGATGATAGATAGATGATATATAGATAGATGATATATAGATAGATGATATATAGTAGATAGATAGATAGATTAGATAGATAGATAGATAGATAGATAGATAGATAGATAGATAGATAGATAGATAGATAGATAGATAGATAGATAGATAGATAGATAGATAGATAGATAGATAGATAGATAGATGCAATCAAAAAAGGAAATAAAATGATACCGTGAAAGTACTAAGATAAACTGCACACACAGGGTTGGTGACTCTAGGGTATTTAAATAAAGGGGTATTTAAATACTGACACCGATGAACAAGGCGAAACTAACAGTCCCTGATATTAGAGGGAAAACATGCATCAGTTTCTGGTGCCCTCTAGTGGTGAACAGAAGCTATGACAATACATATACCGGTATACATTATGCACTATTTGGTATTTGCTCAGCTGATCACAAGTCCAAAAACAATACTGTCAATGCAATTCAAAGGAGCTGTATTGGTCATAAAAAAACTGTTTACAGTGCCAAAGCAAAAAGTGGAATAATACAATCAAAACAAAGTGTAGGCCTATATGTACAATTGAAAGTCAGAATCTCCAATAAATCAATGTACTGAGGAGGTTGCTCGATGCAGATAGTGCAGGAATACACACAATGATTTCTAGTCTACTGCATACGTATGGACAACTGGCTGAGTGATATATCAGAATACTGATATAATGTATTATTGAATTGCAAACATGACCCGCTTTAATTACTTCAGTCTAAATTAGTAGCTTAATGAGTAATATTGAAATGTTATTGTCTTTGTTTATTTCCAATGTATTTGTATTTAGTTTATGAAGTTAACATAACAATTTTTTTTTTTACTTCAGGATTCCAATTGAAAAATATCAAGTAATAATAACAAAAATAGCTAATCTACAAGCTCAAAACGCGTCGTGTCTCATTCATATTTAAAAAATCAGTGAGTTATTATTCTTCATTATTCAGTTTGAGAGAAAGTTCCAGACTAATGACTACAACATGACATACATTAATGATATCGTCCGCCCCCGAACGGATCATAAAGCTGAAAAAGAATGCTGCCCAGGCTATGGGCCAGCAGTGGGTCAGCGGGTAGAACGGTTCGGTTCGATGCCTGCGGCTCCTCGTGGGCTCTGTGTTACAGTGTTGGAATGTCCTTGCATAGTCACCTTTTCCAGTGGTGGAAAAAGTACTCAACATGTTTTACTTATGTAAATATACTAATACTGCAAATAGATATACTCTGTTACAAGTACAAAGTCCCGAATTCAAAATGTAAAATAGGCCTATAGAAGTTTTGGCAATTATACAGTATGTACTTAAAGTACAAAAGTAGAAAGTATTCCTTATGCAGAATGTCCCATTTCATGTTTTGAAATGTATAAAAATCATTTGAAAATAGCAAATGATTGCGACGCATTGTGAGTCTTGACGCATGGCCAAAATGTGTTGGGCTGAAGTGGTTAATGTATATTTTGTAATAACAATGATAAAAAGCTACAACGTACTGTAACTAGTAACTAAAGTTTTCAAATAAATGTTGTGGTCAAGTAAAGTAAAAGTACTGCAGGAAATTGGAAATACTCAAGTAAAGTACAAATAGCCTACCTCAAAATTGTACTTAAGTACAGTACTTAAACAACTATCCACCACTGACCATTTCACTCTGTGTGCTGTGCAGAAAAATGACAGTGAGAAGGAGTTGCTGGTGCTTCAGAAGGTGCACAAGCAACAGCAGGGGGATCTGCAACACTTCCAGACTCGCGTCACGAACATGGCGAGCTTGGAGCTCACAGTAAAACAGCAAGAGAAGGTACTGTACATACTGACTTAACAACTGGATGAAGTCACTATACTATATCGTTGCCCTTTACGTCCTTGTGTTGTTTCGAAAATACTGAACCAATGGAAAGTAGTAAGAAGCACTTGGGACAAAACCTCTTAACTCCATTGGACCATCAAACTGTCTGCTAAATTAAAACAGCTAACTCCACCACCTCTTCCCCTCTCATGCAAGTATTGACAATATATAAAGTCACAACATGAACTTTGATGAGGCAGTATTACTTTGTTTTTGTTTTCATATAAGGTTTTCTTAATTTCCTGAAAAATGTATATTCTTCATTTCCTGAAAGATTTACATTTTGGAGTTAGGTGACAGCAGAGATATTATAATATGAGTGCAAGTAGTTAGTGTTATCTATAAATATATCGTTAATTTAACCCGTTAATTGGACCCATTCTTTTTCAGGTCATTGAGAAGATGGAGAAAGCGCTAGATAACCGCCTGAGGGAGAAGCACAGACAAAATGTCGTGAAACATCAAGCAGCCAAAATCCAAACTGGTGAGATGACTGCATAAAGTGGAAACTATTATACAGTCAGGAGTAGGACTTTAATGTATTGAATTCATCAACGTTGTTCATTAAACAATGTCTTAAAGCAGTGCTTTTCAACCCTATTCATATCACGGTCCAGTATTTATACAGCATTTGACCACCATTTGATGACGTTTAGCCTCTCACACCCAAATAAAAACGTTGAATATTTTATTATCATTGGATACGATTTTTGTCCACAATTCCATACTGTATTCATGTTGGTACCATCAGGAGAGATAACAGACAAACGATGAAAAGAATAATTATTTTACATTCTCTAATTGTGTAGAATTAAGTAATGCAGATGTTTAACAATAATGTAACTCTTGAGAGCGTAAGATGAAACTAAATGGTTTGGTTTCATCTTACAGTCTTAAGAGTTAAAGATCTATAAGGGTCCATTTGGTTACCAACTCTCCATTAGCTGGGGACCACCTGGAACCCCCTCAAGGACCACTGCATGGTGGTCCCCAGCACTGGTTAATGAAAACCACTGTCTTAAAGAATGGTTGAAATTCAGTTTCATGATGTATACAGTGATACATCAACACTGAGCATGTCGCTGTGTGATGTGAGAGTAGGGGAGGTGGACAGATGGGACGATTCACTTACCTCCCGATTCGGTACGATATTGATATGGTGCCAATTCGATTTATATTGCGATTCGATCATACACTTCAATGCATCCAGATAAATATAAATCGATTCTGAACATGGCGATACAATTTGAATATCGTGGCATTAAAAATCACGTATATCCCTGAATTGAGTTTTTTTTGCTGCCCACCCCTAGTGGACAGCAGAAAGGAAGAGATAGAGTCTGCCTTGGCGGCAGAGAACGCCCGTCTCCGAGGAGAGCTGGAAAGGCTGCGACAGCAGCACCATTTACCCATCATCATCCAGCCATTAACACAGGTCCAGAACTCCACATGCAACACAGGTCCAGAACTCCACATGCAACACAGGTCCAGTACTCCACATGCAACACAGGTCCAGAACTCCACATGCAACACAGGTCCAGTACTCCACATGCAACACAGGTCCAGAACTCCACATGCAACACAGGTCCAGAACTCCACATGCAACACAGGTCCAGTACTCCACATGCAACACAGGTCCAGAACTCCACATGCAACACAGGTCCAGTACTCCACATGCAACACAGGTCCAGAACTCCACATGCAACACAGGTCCAGAACTCCACATGCAACACAGGTCCAGAACTCCACATGCAACACAGGTCCAGAACTCCACATGCAACACAGGTCCAGAACTCCACATGCAACACAGGTCCAGAACTCCACATGCAACACAGGTCCAGAACTCCACATGCAACACAGGTCCAGAACTCCACATGCAACACAGGTCCAGAACTCCACATGCAACACAGGTCCAGAACTCCACATGCAACACAGGTCCAGAACTCCACATGCAACACAGGTCCAGTACTCCACATGCAACACAGGTCCAGAACTCCACATGCAACACAGGTCCAGAACTCCACATGCAACACAGGTCCAGAACTCCACATGCAACACAGGTCCAGAACTCCACATGCAACACAGGTCCAGAACTCCACATGCAACACAGGTCCAGTACTCCACATGCAACACAGGTCCAGAACTCCACATGCAACACAGGTCCAGTACTCCACATGCAACACAGGTCCAGAACTCCACATGCAACACAGGTCCAGTACTCCACATGCAACACAGGTCCAGTACTCCACATGCAACACAGGTCCAGAACTCCACATGCAACACAGGTCCAGAACTCCACATGCAACACAGGTCCAGTACTCCACATGCAACACAGGTCCAGAACTCCACATGCAACACAGGTCCAGAACTCCACATGCAACACAGGTCCTGTACAGCACATGCAACACAGGTCCAGAACTCCACATGCAACACAGGTCCTGTACAGCACATGCAACACGGGTCCAGAACTCCACATGCAACACAGGTCCTGAACAGCACATGTAACACAGGTCCTGAACAGCACATGCAACACGGGTACAGAACTCCACATGCAACACAGGTCCAGAACTCCACATGCAACACAGGTCCAGTACTCCACATGCAACACAGGTCCACAGGGGAGGATTATCCAAAGTGCCTGTTGGGCCCAGGCCCAGGGACCCCTGAGCTAGGGGGGCCCGGCCCTGAGTTTGAGCCTCCACGCGACCACATTGCTGTCACACGGGGGCTCAAGCTCAGGGGTCCCCAAAAAGTGCAAAGTTAATAACAGTTATTAACTTTCCATCTTTTGCCAAAAAAATTGGTTAATTCATTCATGGCAATAAAATAACCCCAAAAAGTTAATCTGGACCAAGTTGTGTGTAAAAATGGGCCCAAACGTACTGTAGCCTCAGTACAAGGTAGCCTACAGTAGTTCAAATTTGAGCTAGTTTCTAGTTCCCAAGTGTCAATGAAAATCAGACCTGTCTATAGTGAGTGGTGCTTGCTATTGCATACACCGTAGTCTGTACTGCGCACTAAAACTCACCTTTCCATCATACACTTGTGCACAGTGTGAAGCTCAACAGCGCCACTTTGTCACCTGTTGGTTCCCTAAACGGACATAGGGACGCTGGGCATTGGAGTGGCTGCACCACTCAAACATTGTGGCACTAATGCACAGCTAAGTTTGTTTTACATTCTAGAAAAGGGTCAAGAAGTGATGTGAATAATATCCCTCACAGGCACAAGAGATGATACCAGACCAAGAGAGGCTGAGGTTGCTGAGTAAACTGGAAAAAGCTGAGGCAAAAGTTAATACACTGGAAACTCAGGTATTAAATACAAAGAAATGTTCTATTTTTGCTCAATTCTAACTGGCAAATGTGCCTATTTATATGGCCACTGATCAATAACAGATGTGTTTGTGCATCGGTAAAGTGGTTCTATGTTTATAGTGTGGCCGTGGCTCAGGGGTAGAGTGGCTGGATGGGAACCGCAAGGTTGCCTGTTCGAACCCAGGCTCCCCCAGAGTCTATATAAAGTGCCTTGGATAAAGGTGCTATAAAAATGCACCATTTACCATTTATTACAGCTAGAGGACAACTCTAAAGTTTGGGGGAGGCAGAAACAGGAAATGTTGACTAAACTCAATGAGTATAGACACGGCTTTTCCTGAGCATCCACTATGATCCTGCAGAACTCCCAGGAAGTAAGTTGCATCATTGTTATAATGTATACAGTACACTGTCATTTAGCACCATACTAAAGAAACGTATTCATCCTTTTTTACAGAACGATTTGTCTGTGGCCAGAATGAACACATGCAGCCTGTGAAAATGACTTGCAACTGGAAGACGCTCAAAGTCCCACAGCAGTGTAAATATTTGTTTTTGGAAGGCATGGAATAAAGATGACACATTGTGATCAGCTATAATAAACAATTCCCAAAGTGCACAATGCCTCAGAACAATTATTTTTAATCTAATCTTTTAATCAATAGTTCCCATAAGTAAATTGCATAAACAAATTGCAAAACTAGAAAAAGTGCTCCTTGGAGCACAGGTCTCTGCCAGGGCAGGTAGGTTATTGTGGCCTCCTTGGTGGTGCTAAGGCCGATGTGAAAAGTGTGGCATTTTGTGTTCTGCCTTTCGCGGCAATTGGACGCTGCATTCATGATTTGAGGCATTTTGTTCCAAAAATGTGTTTTGCAAAACCGACCTTCTGGTGGTGCTATAACAGGCCAATGTGGAAAAGCTGGCCTAGTGGGGAAATGCGTGTGAAATGCCACGTAAATCGCACGCACTCTTTTTTTGTCGTTTTTTGTGATTTGAAAAAACGACTATATACCGATTCACAAAGGGTTTCCTGGGTGCGGCCATTACTGAGGTGTACCATTAAGCACAGCAGCACTGATTAGCTACACCTGGCCTATTCAGTATTTTAGCTGTGACGTGAATGCCCCCTCCTGAGATACTTCCGGGTCCTACTTTTGTGTCGCTTTTGTGTCCCCATGGAGTTATACTGTGACGCTCCGTCGGACTAAATCTGAGACGAAAACAACCACGAAAGTCTCATTTTACCGCTTTCCTCGCAACAACAAAGCTGCGCTGCTCTCCAAAATCTGGCTGTGACAGGCCGTCTGCCCCACATGGAATACTATCGCCATTTTATTTGATTGTGTCAACTAAATCCTCATTAATGCAAACTAGATTCAACATACTCAAGCCTGCACACATTGTAAATATCCCCCGAAATATTTTACTGAGCAAATGGACTGTTGCCACCTTCAATAATAATGATAATAATAGTCTTTATTGTCTCCACATCATATATTTTTGTTGTCATGGACACTTGTACAAAACATTAATAATTCTACTCGAGTTGGAAGCATTAAGACCCATTTTAACCCTTATGGCTTCCTTTCTGAAAAATAACGTCAATTTAAAAAGATTCACGCGTTTAGATATTCTATTTACAATGGGATGCAGACGGGAGCTGGTGCCACTTGGACCCGGACTTAACGTAGCACTACAAAATGACGTCGGACTTAAATACTGAATGGAGCACCTGCTCCATGGATTACACCTCAGTAATGGCCGCGCCCAGGGCACCCCTCTGTGAATCGGTCTATAGTATGCCGTCCGAAACTAAATATAACTTTGGCATGCTACTAGTCCTACATACTTACACCTAGCAACCCCATTCTAGCCTACTTAGGTTCATCTTATGGTGGACATGTTTGCCTGAAAAGGAATCTTTGAAATGTTTCATAGTTTTAGAAATATAGTGCTTTCAAATTTGAGACATTTAACATGGGGCTCAATGGCAGCTCTATAGGCACGTCAAAAGTCACTTTCACCTAGAAACTCCATTCACACTTTTTATTATTCAGCTTACTGTGGAGACACATGCTTGAACTTTTTTTTATTTTTATGTTTTGTAGTTTATGAGTTATTTAACTTAAACGCCCAATGCATTCTCTATGGCAATAGCACAAACTTTGGCATGATACTAGTCCTACATACTTACACCTAGCAACCCCATTCTAGCCTACTTAGGTTCATCTTATGGTGGACATGTTTGCCTGAAAAGGAATCTTTGAAATGTTTCATAGTTTTAGAAATATAGTGCTTTCAAATTTGAGACATTTAACATGGGGCTCAATGGCAGCTCTATAGGCACGTCAAAAGTCACTTTCACCTAGAAACTCCATTCACACTTTTTATTATTCAGCTTACTGTGGAGACACATGCTGGAACTTTTTTTTATTTTTATGTTTTGTAGTTTATGAGTTATTTAACTTAAACGCCCAATGCATTCTCTATGGCAATAGCACAAACTTTGGCATGATACTAGTCCTACATACTTACACCTAGCAACCCCATTCTAGCCTACTTAGGTTCATCTTACGGTGGACATGTTTGCCTGAAAAGGAATATTTGAAATGTTTCATAGTTTTAGAAATATAGTGCTTTCAAATTTACAATGGGGCTCAATGGCAGACATTGGCACGTCAAAAATCACTTTCCCCTTTTTCATTTTTTTCAAAACCTCAAAAATGATGAAAAACGGCGTGCTATAGTATGCCGTACGGTATGGGCTATAGCCCATGTTCAAAAATGATGAAAAACGAGGTTAATTTATTTTTTCAAAATTTCAAAAAACGATGGGCTATAACCCATGTTTTTTTTGTTTTTTTCAAAACCTCAAAAATGATGAAAAACGGCGTGCCATAGTATGCCGTACGGTATGGGCTATAGCCCATGTTCAAAAATGATGAAAAACGAGGTTAAAAAATATATCAAAATTTCAAAAAACGATGGGCTATAACCCATGTTTTTTTTTTTTTTTCATTTTTTCCAAATCCTCAAAAATGATGAAAAACGGCGTGCTATAGTATGCCGTACGATGTGGGCTATAGCCCATATCCTTGCGGTGTATAGCGGTGTATGAGAATGGGTGTTGCGGAGGATGAGAGCATTCCTCTCATCCTCCGCAACACAATGCATTCTCTATGGCAATAGCACAAACTTTGGCATGCTACTAGTCCTACATACTTACACCTAGCAACCCCATTCTAGCCTACTTAGGTTCATCTTATGGTGGACATGTTTGCCTGAAAAGGAATCTTTGAAATGTTTCATACTTTTAGAAATATAGTGCTTTCAAATTTGAGACATTTAACATGGGGCTCAATGGCAGCTCTATAGGCACGTCAAAAGTCACTTTCACCTAGAAACTCCATTCACACTTTTTATTATTCAGCTTACTGTGGAGACACATGCTGGAACTTTTTTTTATTTTTATGTTTTGTAGTTTATGAGTTATTTAACTTAAACGCCCAATGCATTCTCTATGGCAATAGCACAAACTTTGGCATGATACTAGTCCTACATACTTACACCTAGCAACCCCATTCTAGCCTACTTAGGTTCATCTTATGGTGGACATGTTTGCCTGAAAAGGAATCTTTGAAATGTTTCATAGTTTTAGAAATATAGTGCTTTCAAATTTGAGACATTTAACATGGGGCTCAATGGCAGCTCTATAGGCACGTCAAAAGTCACTTTCACCTAGAAACTCCATTCACACTTTTTATTATTCAGCTTACTGTGGAGACACATGCTGGAACTTTTTTTTATTTTTATGTTTTGTAGTTTATGAGTTATTTAACTTAAACGCCCAATGCATTCTCTATGGCAATAGCACAAACTTTGGCATGATACTAGTCCTACATACTTACACCTAGCAACCCCATTCTAGCCTACTTAGGTTCATCTTACGGTGGACATGTTTGCCTGAAAAGGAATATTTGAAATGTTTCATAGTTTTAGAAATATAGTGCTTTCAAATTTACAATGGGGCTCAATGGCAGACATTGGCACGTCAAAAATCACTTTCCCCTTTTTCATTTTTTTCAAAACCTCAAAAATGATGAAAAACGGCGTGCTATAGTATGCCGTACGGTATGGGCTATAGCCCATGTTCAAAAATGATGAAAAACGAGGTTAATTTATTTTTTCAAAATTTCAAAAAACGATGGGCTATAACCCATGTTTTTTTTTTTTTTTTTTTTTTCAAAACCTCAAAAATGATGAAAAACGGCGTGCCATAGTATGCCGTACGGTATGGGCTATAGCCCATGTTCAAAAATGATGAAAAACGAGGTTAAAAAATATATCAAAATTTCAAAAAACGATGGGCTATAACCCATGTTTTTTTTTTTTTTTCATTTTTTCCAAATCCTCAAAAATGATGAAAAACGGCGTGCTATAGTATGCCGTACGATGTGGGCTATAGCCCATATCCTTGCGGTGTATAGCGGTGTATGAGAATGGGTGTTGCGGAGGATGAGAGCATTCCTCTCATCCTCCGCAACACAATGCATTCTCTATGGCAATAGCACAAACTTTGGCATGCTACTAGTCCTACATACTTACACCTAGCAACCCCATTCTAGCCTACTTAGGTTCATCTTATGGTGGACATGTTTGCCTGAAAAGGAATCTTTGAAATGTTTCATACTTTTAGAAATATAGTGCTTTCAAATTTGAGACATTTAACATGGGGCTCAATGGCAGCTCTATAGGCACGTCAAAAGTCACTTTCACCTAGAAACTCCATTCACACTTTTTATTATTCAGCTTACTGTGGAGACACATGCTGGAACTTTTTTTTATTTTTATGTTTTGTAGTTTATGAGTTATTTAACTTAAACGCCCAATGCATTCTCTATGGCAATAGCACAAACTTTGGCATGATACTAGTCCTACATACTTACACCTAGCAACCCCATTCTAGCCTACTTAGGTTCATCTTATGGTGGACATGTTTGCCTGAAAAGGAATCTTTGAAATGTTTCATAGTTTTAGAAATATAGTGCTTTCAAATTTGAGACATTTAACATGGGGCTCAATGGCAGCTCTATAGGCACGTCAAAAGTCACTTTCACCTAGAAACTCCATTCACACTTTTTATTATTCAGCTTACTGTGGAGACACATGCTGGAACTTTGTTTTATTTTTATGTTTTGTAGTTTATGAGTTATTTAACTTAAACGCCCAATCCATTCTCTATGGCAATAGCACAAACTTTGGCATGATACTAGTCCTACATACTTACACCTAGCAACCCCATTCTAGCCTACTTAGGTTCATCTTACGGTGGACATGTTTGCCTGAAAAGGAATATTTGAAATGTTTCATAGTTTTAGAAATATAGTGCTTTCAAATGTACAATGGGGCTCAATGGCAGACATTGGCACGTCAAAAATCACTTTCCCCTTTTTCATTCTTTTAAAAACCTCAAAAATGATGAAAAACGGCGTGCTATAGTATGCCGTACGGTATGGGCTATAGCCCATGTTCAAAAATGATGAAAAACGAGGTTAATTTATTTTTTCAAAATTTCAAAAAACGATGGGCTATAACCCATGTTTTTTTTTTTTCATTTTTTTCAAAACCTCAAAAATGATGAAAAACGGCGTGCCATAGTATGCCGTACGGTATGGGCTATAGCCCATGTTCAAAAATGATGAAAAACGAGGTTAAAAAAAATATCAAAATTTCAAAAAACGATGGGCTATAACCCATGTTTTTTTTTTTTTTTCATTTTTTCCAAATCCTCAAAAATGATGAAAAACGGCGTGCTATAGTATGCCGTACGATGTGTACTATAGCCCATATCCTTGCGGTGTATAGCGGTGTATGAGAATGGGTGTTGCGGAGGATGAGAGCATTCCTCTCATCCTCCGCAACACAATGCATTCTCTATGGCAATAGCACAAACTTTGGCATGCTACTAGTCCTACATACTTACACCTAGCAACCCCATTCTAGCCTACTTAGGTTCATCTTATGGTGGACATGTTTGCCTGAAAAGGAATCTTTGAAATGTTTCATAGTTTTAGAAATATAGTGCTTTCAAATTTGAGACATTTAACATGGGGCTCAATGGCAGCTCTATAGGCACGTCAAAAGTCACTTTCACCTAGAAACTCCATTCACACTTTTTATTATTCAGCTTACTGTGGAGACACATGCTGGAACTTTTTTTTATTTTTATGTTTTGTAGTTTATGAGTTATTTAACTTAAACGCCCAATGCATTCTCTATGGCAATAGCACAAACGTTGGCATGATACTAGTCCTACATACTTACACCTAGCAACCCCATTCTAGCCTACTTAGGTTCATCTTATGGTGGACATGTTTGCCTGAAAAGGAATCTTTGAAATGTTTCATAGTTTTAGAAATATAGTGCTTTCAAATTTGAGACATTTAACATGGGGCTCAATGGCAGCTCTATAGGCACGTCAAAAGTCACTTTCACCTAGAAACTCCATTCACACTTTTTATTATTCAGCTTACTGTGGAGACACATGCTGGAACTTTTTTTTATTTTTATGTTTTGTAGTTTATGAGTTATTTAACTTAAACGCCCAATGCATTCTCTATGGCAATAGCACAAACGTTGGCATGATACTAGTCCTACATACTTACACCTAGCAACCCCATTCTAGCCTACTTAGGTTCATCTTATGGTGGACATGTTTGCCTGAAAAGGAATCTTTGAAATGTTTCATAGTTTTAGAAATATAGTGCTTTCAAATTTGAGACATTTAACATGGGGCTCAATGGCAGCTCTATAGGCACGTCAAAAGTCACTTTCACCTAGAAACTCCATTCACACTTTTTATTATTCAGCTTACTGTGGAGACACATGCTGGAACTTTTTTTTATTTTTATGTTTTGTAGTTTATGAGTTATTTAACTTAAACGCCCAATGCATTCTCTATGGCAATAGCACAAACTTTGGCATGATACTAGTCCTACATACTTACACCTAGCAACCCCATTCTAGCCTACTTAGGTTCATCTTATGGTGGACATGTTTGCCTGAAAAGGAATCTTTGAAATGTTTCATAGTTTTAGAAATATAGTGCTTTCAAATTTGAGACATTTAACATGGGGCTCAATGGCAGCTCTATAGGCACGTCAAAAGTCACTTTCACCTAGAAACTCCATTCACACTTTTTATTATTCAGCTTACTGTGGAGACACATGCTGGAACTTTATTTTATTTTTATGTTTTGTAGTTTATGAGTTATTTAACTTAAACGCCCAATGCATTCTCTATGGCAATAGCACAAACTTTGGCATGATACTAGTCCTACATACTTACACCTAGCAACCGCATTCTAGCCTACTTAGGTTCATCTTATGGTGGACATGTTTGCCTGAAAAGGAATCTTTGAAATGTTTCATAGTTTTAGAAATATAGTGCTTTCAAATTTGAGACATTTAACATGGGGCTCAATGGCAGCTCTATAGGCACGTCAAAAGTCACTTTCACCTAGAAACTCCATTCACACTTTTTATTATTCAGCTTACTGTGGAGACACATGCTGGAACTTTATTTTATTTTTATGTTTTGTAGTTTATGAGTTATTTAACTTAAACTCCCAATGCATTCTCTATGGCAATAGCACAAACGTTGGCATGATACTAGTCCTACATACTTACACCTAGCAACCCCATTCTCCTACTTAGGTTCATCTTACGGTGGACATGTTTGCCTGAAAAGGAATATTTGAAATGTTTCATAGTTTTAGAAATATAGTGCTTTCAAATTTACAATGGGGCTCAATGGCAGACATTGGCACGTCAAAGATCACTTTCCCCTTTTTCATTTTTTTCAAAACCTCAAAAATGATGAAAAACGGCGTGGTATAGTATGCCGTATACGGTATGGGCTATAGCCCATGTTCAAAAATGATGAAAAACGAGGTTAATTTATTTTTTAAAAATTTCAAAAAACGATGGGCTATAACCCATGTTTTTTTTTTTTTTCATTTTTTTCAAAACCTCAAAAATGATGAAAAACGGCGTGCTATAGTATGCCGTACGGTATGGGCTATAGCCCATGTTCAAAAATGATGAAAAACGAGGTAATGTTTTTTTTCAAAATTTCAAAAAACGATGGGCTATAACCCATGTTTTTTTTTTTTTTTCATTTTTCCCAAATCCTCAAAAATGATGAAAAACGGCGTGCTATAGTATGCCGTACGATGTGGGCTATAGCCCATATCCTTGCGGTGTATAGCGGTGTATGAGAATGGGTGTTGCGGAGGATGAGAGCATTCCTCTCATCCTCCGCAACACAATGCATTCTCTATGGCAATAGCACAAACTTTGGCATGCTACTAGTCCTACATACTTACACCTAGCAACCCCATTCTAGCCTACTTAGGTTCATCTTATGGTGGACATGTTTGCCTGAAAAGGAATCTTTGAAATGTTTCATAGTTTTAGAAATATAGTGCTTTCAAATTTGAGACATTTAACATGGGGCTCAATGGCAGCTCTATAGGCACGTCAAAAGTCACTTTCACCTAGAAACTCCATTCACACTTTTTATTATTCAGCTTACTGTGGAGACACATGCTGGAACTTTTTTTTATTTTTATGTTTTGTAGTTTATGAGTTATTTAACTTAAACGCCCAATGCATTCTCTATGGCAATAGCACAAACTTTGGCATGATACTAGTCCTACATACTTACACCTAGCAACCCCATTCTAGCCTACTTAGGTTCATCTTATGGTGGACATGTTTGCCTGAAAAGGAATCTTTGAAATGTTTCATAGTTTTAGAAATATAGTGCTTTCAAATTTGAGACATTTAACATGGGGCTCAATGGCAGCTCTATAGGCACGTCAAAAGTCACTTTCACCTAGAAACTCCATTCACACTTTTTATTATTCAGCTTACTGTGGAGACACATGCTGGAACTTTATTTTATTTTTATGTTTTGTAGTTTATGAGTTATTTAACTTAAACGCCCAATGCATTCTCTATGGCAATAGCACAAACTTTGGCATGATACTAGTCCTACATACTTACACCTAGCAACCCCATTCTAGCCTACTTAGGTTCATCTTATGGTGGACATGTTTGCCTGAAAAGGAATCTTTGAAATGTTTCATAGTTTTAGAAATATAGTGCTTTCAAATTTGAGACATTTAACATGGGGCTCAATGGCAGCTCTATAGGCACGTCAAAAGTCACTTTCACCTAGAAACTCCATTCACACTTTTTATTATTCAGCTTACTGTGGAGACACATGCTGGAACTTCTTTTTATTTTTATGTTTTGTAGTTTATGAGTTATTTAACTTAAACGCCCAATGCATTCTCTATGGCAATAGCACAAACTTTGGCATGATACTAGTCCTACATACTTACACCTAGCAACCCCATTCTAGCCTACTTAGGTTCATCTTACGGTGGACATGTTTGCCTGAAAAGGAATATTTGAAATGTTTCATAGTTTTAGAAATATAGTGCTTTCAAATTTACAATGGGGCTCAATGGCAGACATTGGCACGTCAAAAATCACTTTCCCCTTTTTCATTTTTTTCAAAACCTCAAAAATGATGAAAAACGGCGTGCTATAGTATGCCGTACGGTATGGGCTATAGCCCATGTTCAAAAATGATGAAAAACGAGGTAATGTTTTTTTTCAAAATTTCAAAAAACGATGGGCTATAACCCATGTTTTTTTTTTTTTTTTCATTTTTCCCAAATCCTCAAAAATGATGAAAAACGGCGTGCTATAGTATGCCGTACGATGTGGGCTATAGCCCATATCCTTGCGGTGTATAGCGGTGTATGAGAATGGGTGTTGCGGAGGATGAGAGCATTCCTCTCATCCTCCGCAACACAATGCATTCTCTATGGCAATAGCACAAACTTTGGCATGCTACTAGTCCTACATACTTACACCTAGCAACCCCATTCTAGCCTACTTAGGTTCATCTTATGGTGGACATGTTTGCCTGAAAAGGAATCTTTGAAATGTTTCATAGTTTTAGAAATATAGTGCTTTCAAATTTGAGACATTTAACATGGGGCTCAATGGCAGCTCTATAGGCACGTCAAAAGTCACTTTCACCTAGAAACTCCATTCACACTTTTTATTATTCAGCTTACTGTGGAGACACATGCTGGAACTTTTTTTTATTTTTATGTTTTGTAGTTTAAGAGTTATTTAACTTAAACGCCCAATGCATTCTCTATGGCAATAGCACAAACTTTGGCATGATACTAGTCCTACATACTTACACCTAGCAACCCCATTCTAGCCTACTTAGGTTCATCTTATGGTGGACATGTTTGCCTGAAAAGGAATCTTTGAAATGTTTCATAGTTTTAGAAATATAGTGCTTTCAAATTTGAGACATTTAACATGGGGCTCAATGGCAGCTCTATAGGCACGTCAAAAGTCACTTTCACCTAGAAACTCCATTCACACTTTTTATTATTCAGCTTACTGTGGAGACACATGCTGGAACTTTATTTTATTTTTATGTTTTGTAGTTTATGAGTTATTTAACTTAAACGCCCAATGCATTCTCTATGGCAATAGCACAAACTTTGGCATGATACTAGTCCTACATACTTACACCTAGCAACCCCATTCTAGCCTACTTAGGTTCATCTTATGGTGGACATGTTTGCCTGAAAAGGAATCTTTGAAATGTTTCATAGTTTTAGAAATATAGTGCTTTCAAATTTGAGACATTTAACATGGGGCTCAATGGCAGCTCTATAGGCACGTCAAAAGTCACTTTCACCTAGAAACTCCATTCACACTTTTTATTATTCAGCTTACTGTGGAGACACATGCTGGAACTTCTTTTTATTTTTATGTTTTGTAGTTTATGAGTTATTTAACTTAAACGCCCAATGCATTCTCTATGGCAATAGCACAAACTTTGGCATGATACTAGTCCTACATACTTACACCTAGCAACCCCATTCTAGCCTACTTAGGTTCATCTTACGGTGGACATGTTTGCCTGAAAAGGAATATTTGAAATGTTTCATAGTTTTAGAAATATAGTGCTTTCAAATTTACAATGGGGCTCAATGGCAGACATTGGCACGTCAAAAATCACTTTCCCCTTTTTAATTTTTTTCAAAACCTCAAAAATGATGAAAAACGGCGTGCTATAGTATGCCGTACGGTATGGGCTATAGCCCATGTTCAAAAATGATGAAAAACGAGGTTAATTAATTTTTTCAAAATTTCAAAAAACGATGGGCTATAACCCATGTTTTTTTTTTTTCCATTTTTTTCAAAACCTCAAAAATGATGAAAAACGGCGTGCTATAGTATGCCGTACGGTATGGGCTATAGCCCATGTTCAAAAATGATGAAAAAACGAGGTTTAAAAAAAAAGATCAAAATTTCAAAAAACGATGGGCTATAACCCATGTTTTTTTTTTTTTCATTTTTTTCGAAACCTCAAAAATGATGAAAAACGGCGTGCTATAGTATGCCGTACGATGTGGGCTATAGCCCATATCCTTGCGGTGTATAGCGGTGTATGAGAATGGGTGTTGCGGAGGATGAGAGCATTCCTCTCATCCTCCGCAACACAATGCATTCTCTATGGCAATAGCACAAACTTTGGCATGCTACTAGTCCTACATACTTACACCTAGCAACCCCATTCTAGCCTACTTAGGTTCATCTTATGGTGGACATGTTTGCCTGAAAAGGAATCTTTGAAATGTTTCATAGTTTTAGAAATATAGTGCTTTCAAATTTGAGACATTTAACATGGGGCTCAATGGCAGCTCTATAGGCACGTCAAAAGTCACTTTCACCTAGAAACTCCATTCACACTTTTTATTATTCAGCTTACTGTGGAGACACATGCTGGAACTTTTTTTTATTTTTATGTTTTGTAGTTTATGAGTTATTTAACTTAAACGCCCAATGCATTCTCTATGGCAATAGCACAAACTTTGGCATGATACTAGTCCTACATACTTACACCTAGCAACCCCATTCTAGCCTACTTAGGTTCATCTTATGGTGGACATGTTTGCCTGAAAAGGAATCTTTGAAATGTTTCATAGTTTTAGAAATATAGTGCTTTCAAATTTGAGACATTTAACATGGGGCTCAATGGCAGCTCTATAGGCACGTCAAAAGTCACTTTCACCTAGAAACTCCATTCACACTTTTTATTATTCAGCTTACTGTGGAGACACATGCTGGAACTTTATTTTATTTTTATGTTTTGTAGTTTATGAGTTATTTAACTTAAACGCCCAATGCATTCTCTATGGCAATAGCACAAACGTTGGCATGATACTAGTCCTACATACTTACACCTAGCAACCCCATTCTAGCCTACTTAGGTTCATCTTACGGTGGACATGTTTGCCTGAAAAGGAATATTTGAAATGTTTCATAGTTTTAGAAATATAGTGCTTTCAAATTTACAATGGGGCTCAATGGCAGACATTGGCACGTCAAAGATCACTTTCCCCTTTTTCATTTTTTTCAAAACCTCAAAAATGATGAAAAACGGCGTGCTATAGTATGCCGTATACGGTATGGGCTATAGCCCATGTTCAAAAATGATGAAAAACGAGGTTAAAAAAAAATATCAAAATTTCAAAAAACGATGGGCTATAACCCATGTTTTTTTTTTTTTCATTTTTTTCGAAACCTCAAAAATGATGAAAAACGGCGTGCTATAGTATGCCGTACGGTATGGGCTATAGCCCATGTTCAAAAATGATGAAAAACGAGGTAATGTTTTTTTTCAAAATTTAAAAAAACGATGGGCTATAACCCATGTTTTTTTTTTTTTTTTTTTTTTTTTTTAAACCTCAAAAATGATGAAAAACAGCGTGCTATAGTATGTCGTACAGTATGGGCTATAGCCCATGTTCAAAAATGATGAAAAACGAGGTTAAAAAAAAATATCAAAATTTCAAAAAACGATGGGCTATAACCCATGTTTTTTTTTTTTTCATTTTTTTCGAAACCTCAAAAATGATGAAAAACGGCGTGCTATAGTATGCCGTACGGTATGGGCTATAGCCCATGTTCAAAAATGATGAAAAACGAGGTAATGTTTTTTTTCAAAATTTCAAAAAACGATGGGCTATAACCCATGTTTTTTTTTTTTTTTTCATTTTTCCCAAATCCTCAAAAATGATGAAAAACGGCGTGCTATAGTATGCCGTACGATGTGGGCTATAGCCCATATCCTTGCGGTGTATAGCGGTGTATGAGAATGGGTGTTGCGGAGGATGAGAGCATTCCTCTCATCCTCCGCAACACAATGCATTCTCTATGGCAATAGCACAAACTTTGGCATGCTACTAGTCCTACATACTTACACCTAGCAACCCCATTCTAGCCTACTTAGGTTCATCTTATGGTGGACATGTTTGCCTGAAAAGGAATCTTTGAAATGTTTCATAGTTTTAGAAATATAGTGCTTTCAAATTTGAGACATTTAACATGGGGCTCAATGGCAGCTCTATAGGCACGTCAAAAGTCACTTTCACCTAGAAACTCCATTCACACTTTTTATTATTCAGCTTACTGTGGAGACACATGCTGGAACTTTATTTTATTTTTATGTTTTGTAGTTTATGAGTTATTTAACTTAAACGCCCAATGCATTCTCTATGGCAATAGCACAAACTTTGGCATGATACTAGTCCTACATACTTACACCTAGCAACCCCATTCTAGCCTACTTAGGTTCATCTTATGGTGGACATGTTTGCCTGAAAAGGAATCTTTGAAATGTTTCATAGTTTTAGAAATATAGTGCTTTCAAATTTGAGACATTTAACATGGGGCTCAATGGCAGCTCTATAGGCACGTCAAAAGTCACTTTCACCTAGAAACTCCATTCACACTTTTTATTATTCAGCTTACTGTGGAGACACATGCTGGAACTTCTTTTTATTTTTATGTTTTGTAGTTTATGAGTTATTTAACTTAAACGCCCAATGCATTCTCTATGGCAATAGCACAAACTTTGGCATGATACTAGTCCTACATACTTACACCTAGCAACCCCATTCTAGCCTACTTAGGTTCATCTTACGGTGGACATGTTTGCCTGAAAAGGAATATTTGAAATGTTTCATAGTTTTAGAAATATAGTGCTTTCAAATTTACAATGGGGCTCAATGGCAGACATTGGCACGTCAAAAATCACTTTCCCCTTTTTCATTTTTTTCAAAACCTCAAAAATGATGAAAAACGGCGTGCTATAGTATGCCGTACGGTATGGGCTATAGCCCATGTTCAAAAATGATGAAAAACGAGGTTAATTAATTTTTTCAAAATTTCAAAAAACGATGGGCTATAACCCATGTTTTTTTTTTTCCATTTTTTTCAAAACCTCAAAAATGATGAAAAACGGCGTGCTATAGTATGCCGTACGGTATGGGCTATAGCCCATGTTCAAAAATGATGAAAAAACGAGGTTTAAAAAAAAAGATCAAAATTAAAAAAAACGATGGGCTATAACCCATGTTTTTTTTTTTTTTTTTTAAACCTCAAAAATGATGAAAAACGGCGTGCTATAGTATGTCGTACAGTATGGGCTATAGCCCATGTTCAAAAATGATGAAAAACGAGGTTAAAAAAAAATATCAAAATTTCAAAAAACGATGGGCTATACCCCATGTTTGTTTTTTTTCATTTTTTTCAAAACCTCAAAAATGATGAAAAACGGCGTGCTATAGTATGCCGTACGGTATGGGCTATAGCCCATGTTCAAAAATGATGAAAAACTAGGTAATGTTTTTTTTCAAAATTTCAAAAAACGATGGGCTATAACCCATGTTTTTTTTTTTTTTTCATTTTTCCCAAATCCTCAAAAATGATGAAAAACGGCGTGCTATAGTATGCCGTACGATGTGGGCTATAGCCCATATCCTTGCGGTGTATAGCGGTGTATGAGAATGGGTGTTGCGGAGGATGAGAGCATTCCTCTCATCCTCCGCAACACAATGCATTCTCTATGGCAATAGCACAAACTTTGGCATGCTACTAGTCCTACATACTTACACCTAGCAACCCCATTCTAGCCTACTTAGGTTCATCTTATGGTGGACATGTTTGCCTGAAAAGGAATCTTTGAAATGTTTCATAGTTTTAGAAATATAGTGCTTTCAAATTTGAGACATTTAACATGGGGCTCAATGGCAGCTCTATAGGCACGTCAAAAGTCACTTTCACCTAGAAACTCCATTCACACTTTTTATTATTCAGCTTACTGTGGAGACACATGCTGGAACTTTTTTTTATTTTTATGTTTTGTAGTTTATGAGTTATTTAACTTAAACGCCCAATGCATTCTCTATGGCAATAGCACAAACTTTGGCATGATACTAGTCCTACATACTTACACCTAGCAACCCCATTCTAGCCTACTTAGGTTCATCTTATGGTGGACATGTTTGCCTGAAAAGGAATCTTTGAAATGTTTCATAGTTTTAGAAATATAGTGCTTTCAAATTTGAGACATTTAACATGGGGCTCAATGGCAGCTCTATAGGCACGTCAAAAGTCACTTTCACCTAGAAACTCCATTCACACTTTTTATTATTCAGCTTACTGTGGAGACACATGCTGGAACTTTTTTTTATTTTTATGTTTTGTAGTTTATGAGTTATTTAACTTAAACGCCCAATGCATTCTCTATGGCAATAGCACAAACTTTGGCATGATACTAGTCCTACATACTTACACCTAGCAACCCCATTCTAGCCTACTTAGGTTCATCTTATGGTGGACATGTTTGCCTGAAAAGGAATCTTTGAAATGTTTCATAGTTTTAGAAATATAGTGCTTTCAAATTTGAGACATTTAACATGGGGCTCAATGGCAGCTCTATAGGCACGTCAAAAGTCACTTTCACCTAGAAACTCCATTCACACTTTTTATTATTCAGCTTACTGTGGAGACACATGCTGGAACTTTATTTTATTTTTATGTTTTGTAGTTTATGAGTTATTTAACTTAAACGCCCAATGCATTCTCTATGGCAATAGCACAAACTTTGGCATGATACTAGTCCTACATACTTACACCTAGCAACCCCATTCTAGCCTACTTAGGTTCATCTTACGGTGGACATGTTTGCCTGAAAAGGAATATTTGAAATGTTTCATAGTTTTAGAAATATAGTGCTTTCAAATTTACAATGGGGCTCAATGGCAGACATTGGCACGTCAAAAATCACTTTCCCCTTTTTCATTTTTTTCAAAACCTCAAAAATGATGAAAAACGGCGTGCTATAGTATGCCGTACGGTATGGGCTATAGCCCATGTTCAAAAATGATGAAAAACGAGGTTAATTTATTTTTTCAAAATTTCAAAAAACGATGGGCTATAACCCATGTTTTTTTTTTTTTCATTTTTTTCAAAACCTCAAAAATGATGAAAAACGGCGTGCTATAGTATGCCGTACGGTATGGGCTATAGCCCATGTTCAAAAATGATGAAAAAACGAGGTTTAAAAAAAAAATCAAAATTAAAAAAAACGATGGGCTATAACCCATGTTTTTTTTGTTTTTTTTTCAAAACCTCAAAAATGATGAAAAACGGCGTGCTATAGTATGTCGTACAGTATGGGCTATAGCCCATGTTCAAAAATGATGAAAAACGAGGTTAAAAAAAAATATCAAAATTTCAAAAAACGATGGGCTATACCCCATGTTTTTTTTTTTTTTCATTTTTTTCAAAACCTCAAAAATGATGAAAAACGGCGTGCTATAGTATGCCGTACGGTATGGGCTATAGCCCATGTTCAAAAATGATGAAAAACTAGGTAATGTTTTTTTTCAAAATTTCAAAAAACGATGGGCTATAACCCATGTTTTTTTTTTCTTTTTCATTTTTCCCAAATCCTCAAAAATGATGAAAAACGGCGTGCTATAGTATGCCGTACGATGTGGGCTATAGCCCATATCCTTGCGGTGTATAGCGGTGTATGAGAATGGGTGTTGCGGAGGATGAGAGCATTCCTCTCATCCTCCGCAACACAATGCATTCTCTATGGCAATAGCACAAACTTTGGCATGCTACTAGTCCTACATACTTACACCTAGCAACCCCATTCTAGCCTACTTAGGTTCATCTTATGGTGGACATGTTTGCCTGAAAAGGAATCTTTGAAATGTTTCATAGTTTTAGAAATATAGTGCTTTCAAATTTGAGACATTTAACATGGGGCTCAATGGCAGCTCTATAGGCACGTCAAAAGTCACTTTCACCTAGAAACTCCATTCACACTTTTTATTATTCAGCTTACTGTGGAGACACATGCTGGAACTTTTTTTTATTTTTATGTTTTGTAGTTTATGAGTTATTTAACTTAAACGCCCAATGCATTCTCTATGGCAATAGCACAAACTTTGGCATGATACTAGTCCTACATACTTACACCAAGCAACCCCATTCTAGCCTACTTAGGTTCATCTTATGGTGGACATGTTTGCCTGAAAAGGAATCTTTGAAATGTTTCATAGTTTTAGAAATATAGTGCTTTCAAATTTGAGACATTTAACATGGGGCTCAATGGCAGCTCTATAGGCACGTCAAAAGTCACTTTCACCTAGAAACTCCATTCACACTTTTTATTATTCAGCTTACTGTGGAGACACATGCTGGAACTTTATTTTATTTTTATGTTTTGTAGTTTATGAGTTATTTAACTTAAACGCCCAATGCATTCTCTATGGCAATAGCACAAACTTTGGCATGATACTAGTCCTACATACTTACACCTAGCAACCCCATTCTAGCCTACTTAGGTTCATCTTACGGTGGACATGTTTGCCTGAAAAGGAATATTTGAAATGTTTCATAGTTTTAGAAATATAGTGCTTTCAAATTTACAATGGGGCTCAATGGCAGACATTGGCACGTCAAAAATCACTTTCCCCTTTTTCATTTTTTTCAAAACCTCAAAAATGATGAAAAACGGCGTGCTATAGTATGCCGTACGGTATGGGCTATAGCCCATGTTCAAAAATGATGAAAAACGAGGTTAATTTATTTTTTCAAAATTTCAAAAAACGATGGGCTATAACCCATGTTTTTTTTTTTTTCATTTTTTTCAAAACCTCAAAAATGATGAAAAACGGCGTGCTATAGTATGCCGTACGGTATGGGCTATAGCCCATGTTCAAAAATGATGAAAAAACGAGGTTTTAAAAAAAAAATCAAAATTAAAAAAAACGATGGGCTATAACCCATGTTTTTTTTGTTTTTTTTTCAAAACCTCAAAAATGATGAAAAACGGCGTGCTATAGTATGTCGTACAGTATGGGCTATAGCCCATGTTCAAAAATGATGAAAAACGAGGTTAAAAAAAAATATCAAAATTTCAAAAAACGATGGGCTATACCCCATGTTTTTTTTTTTTTTCATTTTTTTCAAAACCTCAAAAATGATGAAAAACGGCGTGCTATAGTATGCCGTACGGTATGGGCTATAGCCCATGTTCAAAAATGATGAAAAACTAGGTAATGTTTTTTTTCAAAATTTCAAAAAACGATGGGCTATAACCCATGTTTTTTTTTTCTTTTTCATTTTTCCCAAATCCTCAAAAATGATGAAAAACGGCGTGCTATAGTATGCCGTACGATGTGGGCTATAGCCCATATCCTTGCGGTGTATAGCGGTGTATGAGAATGGGTGTTGCGGAGGATGAGAGCATTCCTCTCATCCTCCGCAACACAATGCATTCTCTATGGCAATAGCACAAACTTTGGCATGCTACTAGTCCTACATACTTACACCTAGCAACCCCATTCTAGCCTACTTAGGTTCATCTTATGGTGGACATGTTTGCCTGAAAAGGAATCTTTGAAATGTTTCATAGTTTTAGAAATATAGTGCTTTCAAATTTGAGACATTTAACATGGGGCTCAATGGCAGCTCTATAGGCACGTCAAAAGTCACTTTCACCTAGAAACTCCATTCACACTTTTTATTATTCAGCTTACTGTGGAGACACATGCTGGAACTTTTTTTTATTTTTATGTTTTGTAGTTTATGAGTTATTTAACTTAAACGCCCAATGCATTCTCTATGGCAATAGCACAAACTTTGGCATGATACTAGTCCTACATACTTACACCTAGCAACCCCATTCTAGCCTACTTAGGTTCATCTTATGGTGGACATGTTTGCCTGAAAAGGAATCTTTGAAATGTTTCATAGTTTTAGAAATATAGTGCTTTCAAATTTGAGACATTTAACATGGGGCTCAATGGCAGCTCTATAGGCACGTCAAAAGTCACTTTCACCTAGAAACTCCATTCACACTTTTTATTATTCAGCTTACTGTGGAGACACATGCTGGAACTTTTTTTTATTTTTATGTTTTGTAGTTTATGAGTTATTTAACTTAAACGCCCAATGCATTCTCTATGGCAATAGCACAAACTTTGGCATGATACTAGTCCTACATACTTACACCTAGCAACCCCATTCTAGCCTACTTAGGTTCATCTTACGGTGGACATGTTTGCCTGAAAAGGAATATTTGAAATGTTTCATAGTTTTAGAAATATAGTGCTTTCAAATTTGAGACATTTAACATGGGGCTCAATGGCAGCTCTATAGGCACGTCAAAAGTCACTTTCACCTAGAAACTCCATTCACACTTTTTATTATTCAGCTTACTGTGGAGACACATGCTGGAACTTTATTTTATTTTTATGTTTTGTAGTTTATGAGTTATTTAACTTAAACGCCCAATGCATTCTCTATGGCAATAGCACAAACTTTGGCATGATACTAGTCCTACATACTTACACCTAGCAACCCCATTCTAGCCTACTTAGGTTCATCTTACGGTGGACATGTTTGCCTGAAAAGGAATATTTGAAATGTTTCATAGTTTTAGAAATATAGTGCTTTCAAATTTACAATGGGGCTCAATGGCAGACATTGGCACGTCAAAAATCACTTTCCCCTTTTTCATTTTTTTCAAAACCTCAAAAATGATGAAAAACGGCGTGCTATAGTATGCCGTACGGTATGGGCTATAGCCCATGTTCAAAAATGATGAAAAACGAGGTTAATTTATTTTTTCAAAATTTCAAAAAACGATGGGCTATAACCCATGTTTTTTTTTTTTTCATTTTTTTCAAAACCTCAAAAATGATGAAAAACGGCGTGCTATAGTATGCCGTACGGTATGGGCTATAGCCCATGTTCAAAAATGATGAAAAAACGAGGTTTAAAAAAAAAATCAAAATTAAAAAAAACGATGGGCTATAACCCATGTTTTTTTTGTTTTTTTTTCAAAACCTCAAAAATGATGAAAAACGGCGTGCTATAGTATGTCGTACAGTATGGGCTATAGCCCATGTTCAAAAATGATGAAAAACGAGGTTAAAAAAAAATATCAAAATTTCAAAAAACGATGGGCTATACCCCATGTTTTTTTTTTTTTTCATTTTTTTCAAAACCTCAAAAATGATGAAAAACGGCGTGCTATAGTATGCCGTACGGTATGGGCTATAGCCCATGTTCAAAAATGATGAAAAACTAGGTAATGTTTTTTTTCAAAATTTCAAAAAACGATGGGCTATAACCCATGTTTTTTTTTTCTTTTTCATTTTTCCCAAATCCTCAAAAATGATGAAAAACGGCGTGCTATAGTATGCCGTACGATGTGGGCTATAGCCCATATCCTTGCGGTGTATAGCGGTGTATGAGAATGGGTGTTGCGGAGGATGAGAGCATTCCTCTCATCCTCCGCAACACAATGCATTCTCTATGGCAATAGCACAAACTTTGGCATGCTACTAGTCCTACATACTTACACCTAGCAACCCCATTCTAGCCTACTTAGGTTCATCTTATGGTGGACATGTTTGCCTGAAAAGGAATCTTTGAAATGTTTCATAGTTTTAGAAATATAGTGCTTTCAAATTTGAGACATTTAACATGGGGCTCAATGGCAGCTCTATAGGCACGTCAAAAGTCACTTTCACCTAGAAACTCCATTCACACTTTTTATTATTCAGCTTACTGTGGAGACACATGCTGGAACTTTTTTTTATTTTTATGTTTTGTAGTTTATGAGTTATTTAACTTAAACGCCCAATGCATTCTCTATGGCAATAGCACAAACTTTGGCATGATACTAGTCCTACATACTTACACCAAGCAACCCCATTCTAGCCTACTTAGGTTCATCTTATGGTGGACATGTTTGCCTGAAAAGGAATCTTTGAAATGTTTCATAGTTTTAGAAATATAGTGCTTTCAAATTTGAGACATTTAACATGGGGCTCAATGGCAGCTCTATAGGCACGTCAAAAGTCACTTTCACCTAGAAACTCCATTCACACTTTTTATTATTCAGCTTACTGTGGAGACACATGCTGGAACTTTATTTTATTTTTATGTTTTGTAGTTTATGAGTTATTTAACTTAAACGCCCAATGCATTCTCTATGGCAATAGCACAAACTTTGGCATGATACTAGTCCTACATACTTACACCTAGCAACCCCATTCTAGCCTACTTAGGTTCATCTTACGGTGGACATGTTTGCCTGAAAAGGAATATTTGAAATGTTTCATAGTTTTAGAAATATAGTGCTTTCAAATTTACAATGGGGCTCAATGGCAGACATTGGCACGTCAAAAATCACTTTCCCCTTTTTCATTTTTTTCAAAACCTCAAAAATGATGAAAAACGGCGTGCTATAGTATGCCGTACGGTATGGGCTATAGCCCATGTTCAAAAATGATGAAAAACGAGGTTAATTTATTTTTTCAAAATTTCAAAAAACGATGGGCTATAACCCATGTTTTTTTTTTTTTCATTTTTTTCAAAACCTCAAAAATGATGAAAAACGGCGTGCTATAGTATGCCGTACGGTATGGGCTATAGCCCATGTTCAAAAATGATGAAAAAACGAGGTTTAAAAAAAAAAATCAAAATTAAAAAAAACGATGGGCTATAACCCATGTTTTTTTTGTTTTTTTTTCAAAACCTCAAAAATGATGAAAAACGGCGTGCTATAGTATGTCGTACAGTATGGGCTATAGCCCATGTTCAAAAATGATGAAAAACGAGGTTAAAAAAAAATATCAAAATTTCAAAAAACGATGGGCTATACCCCATGTTTTTTTTTTTTTTCATTTTTTTCAAAACCTCAAAAATGATGAAAAACGGCGTGCTATAGTATGCCGTACGGTATGGGCTATAGCCCATGTTCAAAAATGATGAAAAACTAGGTAATGTTTTTTTTCAAAATTTCAAAAAACGATGGGCTATAACCCATGTTTTTTTTTTCTTTTTCATTTTTCCCAAATCCTCAAAAATGATGAAAAACGGCGTGCTATAGTATGCCGTACGATGTGGGCTATAGCCCATATCCTTGCGGTGTATAGCGGTGTATGAGAATGGGTGTTGCGGAGGATGAGAGCATTCCTCTCATCCTCCGCAACACAATGCATTCTCTATGGCAATAGCACAAACTTTGGCATGCTACTAGTCCTACATACTTACACCTAGCAACCCCATTCTAGCCTACTTAGGTTCATCTTATGGTGGACATGTTTGCCTGAAAAGGAATCTTTGAAATGTTTCATAGTTTTAGAAATATAGTGCTTTCAAATTTGAGACATTTAACATGGGGCTCAATGGCAGCTCTATAGGCACGTCAAAAGTCACTTTCACCTAGAAACTCCATTCACACTTTTTATTATTCAGCTTACTGTGGAGACACATGCTGGAACTTTTTTTTATTTTTATGTTTTGTAGTTTATGAGTTATTTAACTTAAACGCCCAATGCATTCTCTATGGCAATAGCACAAACTTTGGCATGATACTAGTCCTACATACTTACACCTAGCAACCCCATTCTAGCCTACTTAGGTTCATCTTATGGTGGACATGTTTGCCTGAAAAGGAATCTTTGAAATGTTTCATAGTTTTAGAAATATAGTGCTTTCAAATTTGAGACATTTAACATGGGGCTCAATGGCAGCTCTATAGGCACGTCAAAAGTCACTTTCACCTAGAAACTCCATTCACACTTTTTATTATTCAGCTTACTGTGGAGACACATGCTGGAACTTTTTTTTATTTTTATGTTTTGTAGTTTATGAGTTATTTAACTTAAACGCCCAATGCATTCTCTATGGCAATAGCACAAACTTTGGCATGATACTAGTCCTACATACTTACACCTAGCAACCCCATTCTAGCCTACTTAGGTTCATCTTACGGTGGACATGTTTGCCTGAAAAGGAATATTTGAAATGTACATAGTTTTAGAAATATAGTGCTTTCAAATTTACAATGGGGCTCAATGGCAGACATTGGCACGTCAAAAATCACTTTCCCCTTTTTCATTTTTTTCAAAACCTCAAAAATGATGAAAAACAGCGTGCTATAGTATGCCGTAAGGTATGGGCTATAGCCCATGTTCAAAAATGATGAAAAACGAGGTTAATTTATTTTTTCAAAATTTCAAAAAACGATGGGCTATAACCCATGTTTTTTTTTTTTTCATTTTTTTCAAAACCTCAAAAATGATGAAAAACGGCGTGCTATAGTATGCCGTACGGTATGGGCTATAGCCCATGTTCAAAAATGATGAAAAACGAGGTAATGTTTTTTTTCAAATTTTCAAAAAATGATGGGCTATAACCCATGTTTTTTTTTTTTTTTCATTTTTCCCAAATCCTCAAAAATGATGAAAAACGGCGTGCTATAGTATGCCGTACGATGTGGGCTATAGCCCATATCCTTGCGGTGTATAGCGGTGTATGAGAATGGGTGTTGCGGAGGATGAGAGCATTCCTCTCATCCTCCGCAACACAATGCATTCTCTATGGCAATAGCACAAACTTTGGCATGCTACTAGTCCTACATACTTACACCTAGCAACCCCATTCTAGCCTACTTAGGTTCATCTTATGGTGGACATGTTTGCCTGAAAAGGAATCTTTGAAATGTTTCATAGTTTTAGAAATATAGTGCTTTCAAATTTGAGACATTTAACATGGGGCTCAATGGCAGCTCTATAGGCACGTCAAAAGTCACTTTCACCTAGAAACTCCATTCACACTTTTTATTATTCAGCTTACTGTGGAGACACATGCTGGAACTTTTTTTTATTTTTATGTTTTGTAGTTTATGAGTTATTTAACTTAAACGCCCAATGCATTCTCTATGGCAATAGCACAAACTTTGGCATGATACTAGTCCTACATACTTACACCTAGCAACCCCATTCTAGCCTACTTAGGTTCATCTTATGGTGGACATGTTTGCCTGAAAAGGAATCTTTGAAATGTTTCATAGTTTTAGAAATATAGTGCTTTCAAATTTGAGACATTTAACATGGGGCTCAATGGCAGCTCTATAGGCACGTCAAAAGTCACTTTCACCTAGAAACTCCATTCACACTTTTTATTATTCAGCTTACTGTGGAGACACATGCTGGAACTTTTTTTTATTTTTATGTTTTGTAGTTTATGAGTTATTTAACTTAAACGCCCAATGCATTCTCTATGGCAATAGCACAAACTTTGGCATGATACTAGTCCTACATACTTACACCTAGCAACCCCATTCTAGCCTACTTAGGTTCATCTTACGGTGGACATGTTTGCCTGAAAAGGAATATTTGAAATGTACATAGTTTTAGAAATATAGTGCTTTCAAATTTACAATGGGGCTCAATGGCAGACATTGGCACGTCAAAAATCACTTTCCCCTTTTTCATTTTTTTCAAAACCTCAAAAATGATGAAAAACAGCGTGCTATAGTATGCCGTAAGGTATGGGCTATAGCCCATGTTCAAAAATGATGAAAAACGAGGTTAATTTATTTTTTCAAAATTTCAAAAAACGATGGGCTATAACCCATGTTTTTTTTTTTTTCATTTTTTTCAAAACCTCAAAAATGATGAAAAACGGCGTGCTATAGTATGCCGTACGGTATGGGCTATAGCCCATGTTCAAAAATGATGAAAAACGAGGTTAAAAAAAAAGAATCAAAAAATCAAAAAACGATGGGCTATAACCCATGTTTTTTCTTTTTTTTTCTTTTTTTTCAAAACCTCAAAAATGATGAAAAACGGCGTGCCATAGTATGCCGTACGGTATGGGCTATAGCCCATGTTCAAAAATGATGAAAAACGAGGTTAAAAAATATATCAAAATTTCGAAAAACGATGGGCTATAACCCATGTAATTTTATTTTTATTTTTTTTCAAATCCTCAAAAATGATGAAAAACGGCGTGCTATAGTATGCCGTACGATGTGGGCTATAGCCCATATCCTTGCGGTGTATAGCGGTGTATGAGAATGGGTGTTGCGGAGGATGAGAGCATTCCTCTCATCCTCCGCAACACAATGCATTCTCTATGGCAATAGCACAAACTTTGGCATGCTACTAGTCCTACATACTTACACCTAGCAACCCCATTCTAGCCTACTTAGGTTCATCTTATGGTGGACATGTTTGCCTGAAAAGGAATCTTTGAAATGTTTCATAGTTTTAGAAATATAGTGCTTTCAAATTTGAGACATTTAACATGGGGCTCAATGGCAGCTCTATAGGCACGTCAAAAGTCACTTTCACCTAGAAACTCCATTCACACTTTTTATTATTCAGCTTACTGTGGAGACACATGCTGGAACTTTTTTTTATTTTTATGTTTTGTAGTTTATGAGTTATTTAACTTAAACGCCCAATGCATTCTCTATGGCAATAGCACAAACTTTGGCATGATACTAGTCCTACATACTTACACCTAGCAACCCCATTCTAGCCTACTTAGGTTCATCTTATGGTGGACATGTTTGCCTGAAAAGGAATCTTTGAAATGTTTCATAGTTTTAGAAATATAGTGCTTTCAAATTTGAGACATTTAACATGCAGGGGCTCAATGGCAGCTCTATAGGCACGTCAAAAGTCACTTTCACCTAGAAACTCCATTCACACTTTTTATTATTCAGCTTACTGTGCAGACACATGCTGGAACTTTTTTTTTTTTTTATGTTTTGTAGTTTATGAGTTATTTAACTTAAACGCCCAATGCATTCTCTATGGCAATAGCACAAACTTTGGCATGATACTAGTCCTACATACTTACACCTAGCAACCCCATTCTAGCCTACTTAGGTTCATCTTACGGTGGACATGTTTGCCTGAAAAGGAATATTTGAAATGTTTCATAGTTTTAGAAATATAGTGCTTTCAAATTTACAATGGGGCTCAATGGCAGACATTGGCACGTCAAAAATCACTTTCCCCTTTTTCATTTTTTTCAAAACCTCAAAAATGATGAAAAACGGCGTGCTATAGTATGCCGTACGGTATGGGCTATAGCCCATGTTCAAAAATGATGAAAAACGAGGTTAATTTATTTTTTCAAAATTTCAAAAAACGATGGGCTATAACCCATGTTTTTTTTTTTTCATTTTTTTCAAAACCTCAAAAATGATGAAAAACGGCGTGCCATAGTATGCCGTACGGTATGGGCTATAGCCCATGTTCAAAAATGATGAAAAACGAGGTAATGTTTTTTTTCAAAATTTCAAAAAACGATGGGCTATAACCCATGTTTTTTTTTTTTTTTCATTTTTCCCAAATCCTCAAAAATGATGAAAAACGGCGTGCTATAGTATGCCGTACGATGTGGCCTATAGCCCATATCCTTGCGGTGTATAGCGGTGTATGAGAATGGGTGTTGCGGAGGATGAGAGCATTCCTCTCATCCTCCGCAACACAATGCATTCTCTATGGCAATAGCACAAACTTTGGCATGCTACTAGTCCTACATACTTACACCTAGCAACCCCATTCTAGCCTACTTAGGTTCATCTTATGGTGGACATGTTTGCCTGAAAAGGAATCTTTGAAATGTTTCATAGTTTTAGAAAGTGCTTTCAAATTTGAGACATTTAACATGGGGCTCAATGGCAGCTCTATAGGCACGTCAAAAGTCACTTTCACCTAGAAACTCCATTCACACTTTTTATTATTCAGCTTACTGTGGAGACACATGCTGGAACTTTTTTTTATTTTTATGTTTTGTAGTTTATGAGTTATTTAACTTAAACGCCCAATGCATTCTCTATGGCAATAGCACAAACTTTGGCATGATACTAGTCCTACATACTTACACCTAGCAACCCCATTCTAGCCTACTTAGGTTCATCTTACGGTGGACATGTTTGCCTGAAAAGAAATCTTTGAAATGTTTCATAGTTTTAGAAATATAGTGCTTTCAAATTTGAGACTTTTAACATGGGGCTCAATGGCAGATTTTGGCACGTCAAAAAATCACTTTCACCTAGGAACTCCATTCACACTTTTTATTATTCAGCTTACTGTGGAGACACATGCTGGAACGTTTTACTTTGAAATGTTTTGTAGTTTCTGAGTTATTTAACTTAAACGCCCAATGCATTCTCTATGGCAATAGCACAAACTTTGGCATGCTATAGTCCTACATACTTACACCTACAAACCCCATTCAAACGTATAGGTTCATCTTACGGTGGACATTTTTGCCTGAAAAGGAATCTTTGAAAAGTGTCATAGTTTTAGAAATATAGTGCTTTTAAATTTGAGAAATTCAGAATGGGGGTCAATGGCAGATTTTGGCAAGTAAAGATTTGAGTGGGGTTTGAAGTTTGAACCCACAACCTCCAGATCATGCAGCCAGTGTGCTAAGTCACTGAACTACTTACTACCTGCCACAATGCAGTCTGCTGTTCCCTTTGAGTACAACATTTATACAAAAATAAAATACAAAAATATAATAACAGGAGATTTGTCTATTGTTTCATTTGATGTTGTTTATCTCTAGACGTTCAAATGTTTATGAACCACAATGGAAACAAGTCTCTGGCTCTTCTGTCATTATCTATTGGGCCTTTTAAGAACAGCATGCACAGTGGGTGACTGGGTACAGAGCCTGCCTGGTAATCAGGAGGCCACAGGTTCAAGTCCTGGCTCTGACATAGTGTCCCAAAACCATGAAAATATGACATACTATATTATTCCATCCCAAACCATGGACTATATACTATGTTGTTTTTTCATGATTTTCATCTTTTTTTTTAATCCTCCAAAATCAATTGTATCAATGTTGTACTCAAAGAGAACAGCAGACTGCATTGTGGCAGGTAGCAAGCAAGTAGTTCAGTGACTTAGCACACTGGTTGCATGATCTGGAGGTTGTGGGTTCAAACCACACTCAAATCTTTACTTGCCAAAATCTGCCATTGACACCCATTCTGAATTTCTCAAATTTAAAAGCATTATATTTCTAAAACTAAACTAAAGCTACATTTCTAAAATACGTTTGAATGGGGTTTCTAGGTGTAAGTATGTAGGACTAGTAGCATGCCAACATTTGTGCTATTGCCATTGAGAATGCATTGGGCGTTTAAGTTAAATAACTCAGAAACTACAAAACATTTCAAAGTAAAAAGTTCCAGCATGTGTCTGCACAGTAAGCTGAATTATACAAAGTGTGAATGGAGTTTCTAGGTGAAAGTGATTTTTTGACGTGCCACTATCTGCCATTATAAATTTCTCAAATTTAAGGCATTATATTTCTAAAACTATGAAACATTTCAAAGATTCCTTTTCAGGCACCATGTCCACCGTAAGATGAACCTAAGTAGGCTAGAATGGGGTTTCCAGGTGTAAGTAGCCTAGCCTATGTAGGACTAGTAGCATGCCAAAGTTATATTTGGTTTCGGACGGCATACTATAACATGTAGTTTTTCGTGATTTGAAAAAATATTTTTGGGGGGATAAATCACCTCTGAATTACTTACGCATGATCGCAGGGGTGACGTGACATTGGAATTGGCTGGCAATATCAGCGGGAGGGGCATATATGTAAGCCACTGCAGCAACCACACTTTGCATTTTTTTGTTCGCCTCCCGGCCGAGGCTACACTTAATTTGTAACAGAGTGTTTCTTTATATGTTGATTGCAGTATTGATACTTTTACTAAACTCATTTCAAGAAATTTAGTAATTTTTCCACTACTGAGTGGAATCAAACCAAGGATCTCTCACACTCAGGCCTGACTCACCTTTACAACAGATGTAACAGATGTATGCTTGTTGTATGAGATGTATAGCTGATGCAAGATCGCAATGCATTTCCAATGGGAGTCACAAGGTTTGACACAACATTTGTGTTGTATGAGGGGGAGGGGGGCAGTCGAAACACAGCCGAAAGCCGTACAACACAAATGTTGTGTCAAACCATGTGACTCCCATTGGAAATGCATTGGGGCAAGATGTATCACACCCTTTGTATATATCTAGCATGCATCAATGTTGTATGCTAGATCGAAAGGTGTGAGTCGGGCCTTACAGACTATATTATAGCCTATAGGAGAGACGGGAGACCCAGACCACTATTAATGATTCTGAACTCAATAGGAAGAACTTTTAATGATTTGAGAGTTCAAGGTTTAAGTTAAATCTTGTTATCTAAAATACGGAATGCCTAACGACAACCTAACTAGTAACTATACAGGCTAAAACGATAGAAGCATCTGCGCTCTGAACACTGGTCAGCGAGTGGTAGGCATAAAGAAATGTATGCATTCATTATTTGATCCCTGAATTAAATCCAACATCATATAGTGACATATAGTATGTCATTTTTCATAGTTTGACTACTATACTTTAGACTACTTTACTATTCAATAACATACTATAGTGTGTTGTTACTTGTTTTTCATGATTTAATCCATATCAATTAAAAACGATAATGCCCTACCCGGATTAAAGAAAAATGAATGCACAAGCATAATTATATTTCAAATCCCTTTAATAATAAAAAATTTATTTCCCCATTTCAATGTGAGCATGCAACAGATAAGTGACAAGTTTTTACTTCACTGTAACAACAACACAACAGAGTGCTACAGCAATGATGTCTCTCTTTAGGCCAACCCTGACGTTACACAGTAAACCCTCCACTGACACCATGCCTTCTCACCACAGATTTCCAATTGGATTTTAGGATGAATGACGAAAATAAGCTCTTTAACAAAGAAATTAATATAACTTTGAAAGCACATACTGTACAAAATTAAAGGTTGAGAAGCAAAATGATAAAATCTGTACGGCAGGTTTATGTTAACCAGAGATGTAATTTTCTACATTCATGGAAATTCCTTTGGTAAAAGTTTTGGCGAAGCCTAAGGAACCCCTTGCAAACTAATTTCCGGGTTTAAGGACTACAAACCGTAGTAGCCTACTTTAAGGTTTTAGAGTACTGAATAATGAATTGCTCCGTGAGTCAGTGACCCCATCAGACTTATGCAGTTGTTAGGTAGGGATGGCGCTTGTTTTTTTATTTATTTTATTGACAACGAGCACCATATCGATCAGGCTTATTGAGCCGGGTTCTTATCAAGCCTCTTTTTGGAAAGACGGGAGACGACAAATTCTGAACAGCACTATTATACTTTGTACTAGGACCTTGAAATACAGTACTTTTCTAACAGAATATGGAAGGTCACTTTAAAAGTGCAATTTTGTTTCCCAGGACAGCGCTGGTAGCTTGTTGCATTCCCATATGGAATGCAACCATGCAGACAGTTAAACATTAAACCAGTAAGACACCCTGAGGGCAAGGTCTCCTCATAGCATAATAGGTACACATCTACATCGGCACGAGGGGTGGCACGAAAAACACTCCTTGGCCTAAATTCGGCCATAGCCCAAATGTGCTATTGTTTCCACCAATAATGGCATAATTATGTTCTCAAGTGCTGTGATGCTGCTAGGTCAGGATTTAGAAGGCGTTTTTAGAATCTGCCTCAGTCCAAAATGGGTTAAGACAGCTCCCTCCCTGTCACTGTGCTGGCTGCGAGCCAGCCTCCTCCTTCACCGCGTCCACCAGGAAAGCCAGCTCGTGGCACAGTGTCTCATGGCGATACGCCAGGCGGATCTGAGCCACGTTGGTCCGACGGATATCGTTGCCCTCTGGCCCGTCTTGGAGGTAGTTGGGGCCAAGGAAATGTTTCTTTTCCTAGACGGAGAAGAGAAGAGAGACATGATACTATAGATCAGTTAGACAGTTAGATAGATACCTTTATTATCCCGCGGGGGGAAATCAGTCTTGTTCTTGCCATTATAGGGACTCAGATTTGTGCAGACTGTGAATTGTCAATGACTCCCGGCCCATACTGATGTTTTAAACCAGGGGTGGGCAACTTTGACGATGGCGAGGGCCACTATTATTTCCACACTCTCCAGATGGGCCACATTGCATAATGCATATTTTAGCTGTAGCAAAAAATAGCCGATCTACAAGCTCAAAACGTGTCACAATGCGACACGTTTTGTAGATACACTATTTTTGCTATATTTGAATTCAAATCCTGAATTATTATTTTTGCCATTATTGAATTGGAATCCTGAAAAGTAACCTTTATATTTAACAATTTTATAGCAAATGTAATGTTACAAAGTGCTTAACCAGGCCACAGAGCACCCAAGATAGATGGGACTATAGATTTAAGAGGGGAGATGAACTGTAAAATGAAGTTACATTCTAATCTGGACAGTTCTACATAATAGTAAGCATTGGTAATAGTTGGAATAATGGCAGGTGGCAGGATACTGGCATCCCACTGACCATGATGCCGACTATGATACTGACATGATCCTGAGATTCCTGACTATGATATTGACATACTTTGTAACATTACATTTGCTAACATCAGTATGGGGTCATGATACTGACATCATAGTACAAAAAAATAGTCACACACTCGTAGCTGCCAATGCCAAATGTTTTATTGTGACAAGACAAAAAAAGCTGCCTTCTTCAGGGTAGATATGATACTGACATGATTCTGACAAGACTAACCATGATACTGACATGATTCTGCCACTGCAGTCAGTACCTAATGTAAAATGCCACTCTGCAGTCAGTACCTAATGTAAAATGCCACTCTGCAGTCAGTACCTAATGTAAAATGCCACTCTGCAGTCTGTACCTGATGTGAAAGGCCACTCTGCAGTCTGTACCTAATGTAAAATGCCACTCTGCAGTCTGTACCTGATGTGAAAGGCCACTCTGCAGTCTGTACCTGATGTGAAAGGCCACTCTGCAGTCTGTACCTGATGTGAAAGGCCACTCTGCAGTCTGTACCTGATGTGAAAGGCCACTCTGCAGTCTGTACCTGATGTGAAAGGCCACTCTGCAGTCTGTACCTGATGTGAAAGGCCACTCTGCAGTCAGTACCTGATGTGAAAGGCCACTCTGCAGTCAGTACCTGATGTGAAAGGCCACTCTGCAGTCTGTACCTGATGTGAAAGGCCACTCTGCAGTCTGTACCTGATGTGAAAGGCCACTCTGCAGTCTGTACCTGATGTGAAAGGTAAGTACCTGATGTGAAAGGCCACTCTGCAGGACGCTGTTCCGTGCGATCTCACACACGTCGCACGTGCTCAGCTTCCACAGCTGGGCAGCGATGGCGTACTCCTCCATCAGCGCCTCCTAGAGGCGAGAGTTGAGACCAAACTAGTGTGAGTGCTATCTAGAGCAGGGATCATTTAAAGGGCCACTTTCACACCCTCTTATTTTAATGATGATTGGGAGACAAGAAACACTTTCCTGGGGTTTTATGTGCGTAATTTGTGGGTTTTTTTGCCAGGGAATTTTTGTTGTTGCGGGCAGTTCAGAAACCCGTCCAACAGTGACATCATTGTTATTTTTTTAAACAAGATTTTAAAACATATATATTTAGATTTTTGAGCCCCTCCTATATACAGGTTTAATGTTTGTTTTTAGTTCAATGTTTATTTTAAAAATGCCATTGACAATGAAGGGAAAATTTACATAATCTTGTCCCTAACACAAACATTATGCCATTAACAATAAAGATAATTTAATGTTTGTGTTTTACATCACCATTACATCACCTAATCAACATGAGTTAGATTTTAATATATTAGCGCCCTTCACTTCACACGGGTGTGATTTTTATTATCGTGAGAACGATGGCTTCCATTATCGCAATGCAACTTTTCAGGAATAGAAAGCCTGCAGTTTCTATTAGTTTAGATTCCCCATCGATGATGTCACTGGTGGACGGGTTTCTGAACTGCCCACAGCCCTCCTATGAGACACAGACTGAGTAGAAAAAAAATTGTATTTGTATTGTATTGTTTTTTATCATGAACATTGATGAGAATCAATTATATGAAGTTAGATTGAAAAGTAGTTAATTGGTCCTTTAATAACGATTATCATATATCATACTATAATTCAGTCAATGTCTGAATGAATGAATGAATGTAAACATTCATTCATTCATTCATTCATTCAAACACCACCGTATCTCCTCATTGCCTGCACCAATCGCTCCCAGGCATTGACCATAATAATATGGAGGTCTTAACGAAGCCATTTTTTCAATAAGATTAATAATGAATTTATTAGTGAATAAAAACCCGTTTATTTGTCCGTGGTCTATCTCCGACCGAGCCACACTATTAGCACACATCTCTCCATGCCAAAAGAAATCTGCACGCTCCCAGAATCCGGCTAGGCTAAATTTTCCCGACGCAACTGTCATATTTACTGTACAAATATTGTTTTTACATCACCACACGATCCCACGGGCAAAGTTGCTGTGACGTCATAATCGTCACACTTCTCCACCAGCACAGAGGCACCTACCCTTTTTCACACCGCCCCCAGGCAGGCATCTGACCACACAGGGAAAACAACTCAGACGACAGACGCATACTACAGCTATTCCCAGGGCTCGACAGTGCGACTAGGTACTCGCATTTGCGACTAAAAATATCACAGTGCGAGTTGTAAAATTAGATTTGTAGCACAGGTGCGACTACAGGATTTGACCATTCAATCGTGATAAAGACAAGTCTCTGTCTACAGCAAGTGCACATTCTATTGTCGCGGTTCTATACCTAAATTTATATTTCTGAACGGCGGTGTCGTTCGCCAAAAAGAGCAGAGCTACAAGCTAACAACATGTCGAGGCTCAATGCGGTGTTCATTTGAAGATCTGTCCCTTTGCTCCCACCGCCCCGCCCCTCCCTGTGTTGCAGCAGGGTAGCAGGGTAGCACAGAAGACAGAAGGACTTGCTAGGACCCCGACACGTTGAATACTAAAGTTATTTAGAAAGTTTGTAATGTTAAAACATCACTTGATATAACTTTTAACCAAACGTGGGTGAAACAGCGTGCAGCCGCGCACGTAAAGAGTGCACGTGCGGGCCCAGGCCGTAGCGTAACGGTCTGGGCACCGGACTGGTGATCCAGTCGCGGTGTGCCGCGGGTTCGACTCCCGGACCCGACACGGCCTTTACCGCATGTCATCCCCCCATCTCTCTCCCCTTTCCTGTCAGCCTACTATCTGTCCCTTAAAAAATCAATAAAGGCGTAAGCCGCAAAAAGAAATCTTAGAAAAAAAAAAAAAGAGTGCACGTGCGCACGCACATGGAGTGGACGGATTGATTGATAATAAAACAACCCTTGCTTAGCACCTCGCTAAAAGCGTGTGCGCAGCACAATACGAATGACTGACCTGGCTGGATATATTAGTCAGTGCCTAGCTCAGGTCCATAACTCTAAATGCAACGCTTCTGAACTGAAGCAGTCAAAGCCAAGGAGAATGTTACATTACTAATTCACCATCGAGTAGCCTCTGCACTGTCTAAATGTCACACTCACATGATAGAACAGCAAGCATAAAAACAGATAGTCTGTCTGTCTGTCCATCCATTCATAAAATGAATTGACTATCTATCTATCTATCTATCTATCTGCATACCAAACTAATAGTCTATCAGTATAAAAACAAATTGATTATATAGATTATATAACAATATGATATCCAGATGAATATCAATATTGTGATCATTTCTGAAAAGATATTGTGATATAATATTTTGTCATATTGCCTGCCCCTACCTCACTTTATTAAAGAAAAATCACACCTGTGTGAAGTGAGGGGCACTCTTATCATCATACATCATGTTTAATTTACGTCATATTTAGCAGAACTTTGACCTAATTTCGTTATCGCTTGGACACCCAGCAACATATCCATATCCACTTTTGTGCCCAAACCAACTTCCCAAGACCATCTGTAAACAATTCCCCACACTGAACATAATTTGCTGTTCATATATTCAGAACGGGTAAGGACTAGTTCTAATAATCGACCCAACAAATCCCCAGAAATTTGTAAAAAACAAAATAATAATAAATAATAATCATCAAATGACCAGCCTAAGTCAAATTAGAATTTTAATTACTTCCTGTAAACGTAAAATAGAGAATAAATAAATATTACACCCATAGTAGGTATCCTCTAAAATATAGTTACTATGGGAAGGGTTTTGGATGACAATATAGCCTTTGCAACAGATTAAAAAATAAAATAGAGAAAATAAAAGGTGTAAACTACACCATAGTGACCTTGGTGTAGTGGAACTGCAAGGGGTCGTCCGTCGACAGGGACACACACAGGCCTTTGTGGAGGAACTCTCTCAGTGGGTTCTTGGAATACTCCAGAAACAGACTGTTGTTACTCAGTGGAGACATGGCGATAGGGACCTGCGCCAGGTAGTACAGATACTGCAGCACTGGGCTCTGCATGGGGAGGAAGTCAAAGTACGTACATTTTTATTTATAAAGCACCTTTTGAAACAAAGTTACAAGGTGCTGAACATTAGACACAATTAGGGGTGCACGATTATGAAATTATGACTGATATCCGATCCCGATTATTTGCAGGGTCATTTCTGCTAGCCTGGCTAAATCAGCAAATCGTGAATCAGCCGTAGCCAGGCTACATTTCTACCGATTCTGACCGATTCCGATATTATACAGTGGACCACAATGGAAAAAAGCCTAGGCCAGCCTAGGCCTGTTAACCAGTAAGACGCCCGAGAAGAGACACGCATCCACCTCGTTGACGGCAGACTGCTGGGCGAGTGCTGGTGCTTTGGCATGCAGGGGGTCAGATCAACATGGAATGAATTCTGTACTGGCCATATAAGGAGCATGTCTTGAGTGTACAGGGTTTGATGAGGTCAGACCAACTATCAACATATGGAATGTCAGAACAGGTCAGCTCCATACTATACATTTACGATTTCATAGTCAAAAGTATTCAATCAATCAATAAATAGCGTATACTCTTTTCCAAGTGTCTGTTTTCACAACTGAATGACTACTGAATGAGATGAGTACACAAATTAAATGTAGTTGTGTTTATTTTAATTTTTATTTGGCTTTTGTTCTACACTAGAGGTAGTAGACACTTGATTTATATTGAACTCATTGGTGAATTTTTACATTATTCATTTTAGCTGGTGAAAACCGATTAAATAAACAGGATTATTTTGAGACCGATATGGCATTTTTATGGCCTATTCCGATTATGCTACCGATTATATCGTAATCCCTTCTTGAGGTTAAGGCTGTGGGAGATGTCTGCAGTGAGGAACACCTACCTTCTTGAGGTTAAGGCTGTGGGAGATGTCTGCAGTGAGGAACACCTACCTTCTTGAGGTTAAGGCCGTGGGAGATGTTGTCTGCAGTGAGGAACACCTACCTTCTTGAGGTTAAGGCCGTGGGAGATGTTGTCTGCAGTGAGGAACACCTACCTTCTTGAGGTTAAGGCCGTGGGAGATGTTGTCTGCAGTGAGGAACAATTACCTTCTTGAGGTTAAGGCCGTGGGAGATGCTGTCTGCAGTGAGGAACACCTACTGTACCTTCTTGAGGTTAAGGCCGTGGGAGATGCTGTCTGCAGTGAGGAACACCTACCTTCTTGAGGTTAAGGCCGTGGGAGATGTTGTCTGCAGTGAGGAACAATTACCTTCTTGAGGTTAAGGCCGTGGGAGATGTTGTCTGCAGTGAGGAAGGCAGAGACCAGATGAGTGATGGAGCCTGCCTCACCGCAGTGAGGCCGAAACTGGAACGTGTTGAGCCCTCGTTCCCTGTGTGAGAGGAAACGGATAGCACACATCTTTGGAAATAATGTGAGCGCTTTGATTCCTAAAGTGATTTGATTCCTAAAAGGTTTATTTGTACAAATAGACCACAGACAATAAAGAGCTATATGAGTTCAAAGTTATAGGCCCTACAATAAGTTATTAATGTACTGAAGCCTGCATTTAAGTAAGCCTTGCTGAGCCATGAGGCCCATAGGGCAGGAGCCTATTTCCTGTTTCTGTAGCGTGAGGCACACAAGTAGAAACCCCTGGACATGTACGCTAGTATGTAGCAGGGACTCACCCCCCCCCCCGAGTGATGCCGAGTGCCAAGCAGGGAGGCACTGCGTCACATTTTTCTTCAGTTTTTTTCAGTCTTTGGTATGAGCCGGCCGGGGATCAAACCCCGACCTCCCAGTTTCAGGGCAGACACTCTAACCCAGGGGTCGGCAACCCAAGATGTTGAAAGAGCCATTTTCGACCAAAATTAAATTCAAAATCTATCTGGAGCCGCAAAGAAAATGTACGCATTATAATGCAGCTTGCCAAACTTTATTATCTCCCGGGTTGCAACGAAACTAGCAGAATTTAGCATGCTTTCACTGGAAATGTCTTTCAACGTTACTTTTTTTGTTGTTTGATAGCTTCTCACTGCAGATTAAACATACAGGCAGTCAATCTGCATTGGCTGTGAAGGCAAAAGCCTCTGTCCACAAACTGTTAAATCCTCTGTTTTTCGTCGGCTATCTTTATTTTTCTCCCTGTAGAAGCCGTAGTAGCGTAGCAGGCAGCATCCTCACACACCCACCGGTTTGTTTATAATAGACACCTGGCTGGCACGGCACTGAGTGTGTCGCATGCTATGACGCAAATTTTTGTTTAGTTAAGTTTTCCAATTTTGTAAAAATGTGTAGAATAAATATTAAGAATGCTTGTCATGTTTGGCCTCCTACAGAAACCATAAATGAAAAATAATTTATTGCTACTTTTAATGCTACAGGGAGCCACTAGGGGTGTGCTCTAGAGCCGCATGCGGCTCTAGAGCCGCCTGTTGCAGACCCCTGCTCTAACCACAATGCCACTGAGCTGGTGAAGCCTACATTTAATACACTTAAATACTGTGATTCTGCACTTTAAAAGTGTGGTTACTGATGCAGATACTGTACGTACTTGCGCAGGTTGTTGAGGACCATGATGTTGGCGTACATGTGGTAGATGTAGTAGGTGTAGGGGGGGTTGTCGTCCGTGGTCCACTGCTCAGGCTTGGGGCTCTTGTAGGAGAACATGTGGTCGCTGTGTTTGGACTCATCGTCCACGCTGTCAAAGCCTGTGACCTATTGTATATAAAACCATTGTTTCAGTATTTAATTGGCTCACATGCAACTGTGACATTGTCACTGTAATTTAGTTTTTGTGTTGTGCTTCAGTTTCAATAAAATGCTAAATTTGAATTAAATGTGTGTCCTTGTTGCCCATTATCCTGATGCACAATAGAGCGTCGCAGTCCCGCCCCCTTTCAGAACGACGAGTGGCCCAGGAAATGATTCTCCATTCATTTTCTCCATAGGCTTTTCAAAAAGTATTTATTTAAAGACGGTTACGCCGCGGACAAAGCCAACTCGGATCGTGACAAATCATGGCAATAATTACAATGTTTTGGGCCGATCAAATAATTAGTAAGAAGAAAAACAAAACAAATAGTGTTGTATCCTGTCTTTATTTTCTTCTTTCTTTCTTTCTTTCTTTCTTATTTTGATCGGCACAAAATATTGTGTTTGTCGTCATGATTTGTCACGATCCGAGTTGGCTTTGTCCGCGGCGTAACCGTCTTTATATAAATACTTTTTGAAAAGCCTATGGAGAAAATGAATGGAGAATCATTTCCTGGGCCACTCCTACAGTAGTTCTGAAAGGGGGTGGGACTGCGACGCTCTATAGTGAGACAAATAAGTTAGTGTTTCATATGACTTTATGAAAGTGTAATCTACTGGATTAAAGGGATATTTCACTTAAAAAAAGAAAAAAGTTTTATCGTCTACTCAGGCTTATGTGAACACCCCAGACAGTTTTGAAGTTACTTGATCAGTAATTAGATATTTGATATTCATTTTAATGCCCAACCCCCTTCCTATATAAAACCATTGTAACTTCAAACTCCATTTTAACCATGATAGATTCATGGAAAACACACATCCTTTTTTCTGATGACTGATGTTGTCCTTCTAATACCTTAGGGGCCGTGGTTTGCTTTATTTTTTATAATTATTTTGGAAAATAAACTTCTCCAGGAGGAGACCGGAGGAGACTAAAACATCAAAAAGAATTAGTACAAATACATGAAAACAGTAAATGAAAAAACAAAACCCCCTCACGTATTAGAAGGACAATATCAGTCAACAGAAAAAAGGACGGGTGTTTTTGATGAATATATCATGGTTAAAATAGAGTTATAATGGGTTTGTATTGTATCCATTGTATTCTACAATGAATATCAAATATCTAAACACTAAATGGAGCAACTTAAAAAGTGGCTGATGTGTTGACATAAGCCTGAGTAGACGACGAAATGACCAAAGGGTTTTTTTTAAGTGAAATATCCCTTTACGTACTTATATGTTGTGAAATTACATGATTGTAATACGTTTTACATATAATATTATTATTTACTCACATATTTCAAGAATACATAAATCTCCTTGTTCTTCTGTGGATTGACTGTGGCCTCAAACAGCGGGAGGAAAATGTTTTCCAGCATCTTGGCAAAGTTCGGTACCAATTTCTTTGACTTGAAAATGTCACTGGAAGATAGAGAACTTCAATTAGCTCATCTCCTCAAGTTACCAGACAACTGGACTTTTCTTTGGTACATTTTCATATTGTTGATGATGTATTGTATACTAGGCCTACTGTATATATATTTTTTTTTTCAATATATATTTTTACCCCACGATTTTGTAACCCATTTTTCACCCCTGTGTCAATTATCTAATGTGATCCTGGGCTCTACACACCCTCCGCCAACCTAGTCCCCATATATGGGGGACATGGGGAGAGAAACGGACTTGAACTCATGCTTCCTTCATGCCTGAGTGTCCAAGTTGCTCCTTTACACCTGACAGGGGAGTTTCCCTGGTTGGACGTAGCGTGTGCAAGGAACACGTTATTCCAACCAGTTCCTTTCCCCTCCATCAGACGCCAACGGCTGGCCAAGGGGAGGCAGTTTAGAGACCAGGATTACTGCATGTTTTTTGTGAGGGTACCTACCCTAGGGGACACGGGGAGAACATGCAAACTCCAGTGCCCAAACTGGGTATGGGCACTGATGACGCGGAGGAGGAAACACGCCGCCACCACCCACAGCGTCCCGTGCGGGAATCGAACCCAGGACCTTCTAGCTGTGAGGCGACAGCACTACCAACTGTGCCACCGTGCCCCTGTATACAGTATTTTCAGTACTAAAGTGGTGCCCGTTGGGCACTGGCCTACTTGTAACGATGCAAGTTGGAAAGTGGAAAGTTATTATGAATGTGTCCCTTCTGTGTCCCGTTGTACTCGTACACACAGACAGACAGAGACGTGGTGCATTTATAGATATAAGATAAGATTGCAATGTACTTTGAGCTACGTGTATGAAACACTATGCATAGTGAATGCCGCAACACGCTTGGTCTTCAACCAACCAAATCTTTCACGTCTCCCCCTTCTCCGCTCCATCCATTGGCTCCCGGACCGGTTACTGTCCGCACAGAGTACAAAACACTGATGTTGGCCTACAAAGCAACCAAAGGTATGGCACCCCCATATCTTCAAAGTCTGATTGATTATACACAGTATGTCAGAAGGTATGATAGACTGTTAGTATACCCTATTGTGCTGAATATAAGACTACGTTTATTTTTTCAATGGAAAAAACAGGGTCGTATTTTTCCACAAGTGAGTCTTGAAAAATCACACCCGTGTGAAGTGAGGGGCGCTCTTATCATCGTGCATCATCCAATAAAAATGAATATACTCCCTCATGAATGAATTTGTTATAAGCCCCAAGCTTAATTAAAATAGTTGCACTGCAAAAAAGCCTATTTGCTCAGACACATATGACGTAAATTCTCCTTTCATTGTCAATGGCATTTATGTTTGTGTTGCCGATTTGCTCAGACACATATGACGTATTCTCCTTTCATTGTCATGTGGCAAATGTGAGTTGTGACAAAAAGCTGTATACGGTATGTCGTCTTATTTTTGGCACAATACAGGTATCTTGTTGTTATTCACCTCACAATATAAATTATCGTTAGTCAAAGTTAGAAGACAAAATCCTTTTCTGTATTGCTCTTGGCAGATGGAAGTGATTCTGATTTTCCTCCAAAAATACCAAATCTCTTCACCAGAAAATAGCCAATCTACAAGCTGTAGACAATTTTTGCTGAATGTTCACCACGGAACAGGGTTTGTGTTAGCGCAGTGGTTTTCAACCAGTGGTCCAGGGACCACCAGTGGTCCTTGAGGAATTTCCAGGTGGTCCCCAGCTAAATGATGGAGTCGGTAACCAAATGGGCCCTTATTAGATCTTTAACTCTTGAGTTAAATTATCGTTAAACATCTGCATCAGTAAATTTAGCCTACACAATTAGAGAATGTAGAATAATTGTTATTTTGATAATCATTTGCCTGTTATCTCTCCTTATGGTACCACATCCTCAATACAGTATGGAAATGAACAAAATATTCAAAGTTTTGACACTAAATGTCATCAAATAATGGGCCTGGATATGAAAAGGGTTGAAAACCACTGTCTTAATGCATCAGGGAGTATTAAAGCATAATGTTTCTTTCTCCATCTTGTAGCACCAGTGTGCAAATTTTGATTTTAGTTTCAGTCATAGTCTTTTGAATAGTTTTAATTTAGTTGTAGCTGGAATGTTTTAGTCGACTAAATATCATAAGAATTTTGTCATAGTTACATTTTTGTCTAGATTTTATTTAGACGAAATTGTCAATATATTTAGTTACCATAGCTTTAATTTTCATTTAGTTTCCAGTCAGTGAAAAAAAAGGTAGTCGACGAACATCTTTTCGTCATAGTATTAAGGGCAGTCCATACTATCTACGACCATCGAACTTTTCGTCGGAAAGCTCCGGTACAACTACAACATGACGTCACTCGCAACTTCTGAAACGCATTCCTCAGAATTTTTGTCCTGAAAGCTGCACTCCCATATGATGTGACTCTCCGAACTCTACTTCGGAGAAGAAATTAAAGTCTGATCTTTCCGACGAAAGGTTCGGTGGTCGTAGAGAGTATGGACTGCCCTTTAGTCAGCTAAATCAACACTGTGTACTAGGCACTTACTAGATCCTGGGTACTTGGATCATCCAGCGCATGTTGGGCGAGTGCATTTCATGCTGGATGAACCAGTTGGCGAGGTTCTGCCACTCGTCCGTAGAGCGGCCGTAGATGGACAGGCGAGGCTCCGTGTGCTGGTACTTGCTTCCCTCCAGCTCACGAGCCACTTCCTGTTTAGTTAGTCACACCCACCCACCGCAGGAAGCCGGTTGACAAAGCCAAAAGAGAGGGAAGAAAAGAGACATTCATTTTCTCTCCCGCTTTCTCTAGTGGCTATCGCCATCACACCTAAAATAAGAGTGTGGTGTGCATGCATATTCATAATTGTATCGTATTGTGTATGTATGAATGTCATTGTATGTTTATATTGCATGGTTTTGCTTTAACCTCTACAGGTCATGGTTAAATGTGCTATATAAATAATGTTCGAGTTGGCACACACACACACACACACACACACACACACACACACACACACACACACACACACACACACACACACACCCTCACACACACACACACACACACACACACACACACACACACACACACACTTATTATACTTTTTTAAGTGATGTTTGTTCCCCACCTTAATGATGCGTGCAAAGTATTCCCCGTTGATGTCGTTATCTGTTTTCAAGTAGATCTCTCTGAGCTCACTGGCTCCCACGGGGTTGTATTTGGAGTTAAACTTGTCGAAGCGATGAAATGTTTGTCTTCCCTGCATGAGATTCATTTGTGAGAGGTTGGTTAACATTTTTTGCTCACTGTCACATTACCATGTTGATATGTTTGTATTCACTAAATCCACACAACAGTTCTATTTCGTCCCTGCTGACCGCCAGAGGCGGTGCTTTAAGCACTGAAAGACGTCGAGTATTGTATACAAACAATGTCAACTTTGACCCCGTGATGACCCGAAGTAGTCTATATCTTCCGGTAGTCTGCAGGGGATCAGTCTCTAATTTTTCTCGCACGTCGTAGTGAGAAATTTGCACTGGGCTGCGAGGTATTGCTATGCAATACAATATGCAGCCTACGGTGCCTGTACCTGGTCGCCAGTAGCCTGGGCACCATTTCATTTCGGTATATGATCCGGGCTGGAGCCGGATGATATGCTTACGTCATGTTGTAGGCAATGGTTTGCCTACAACAAACAGGAAGAACAGGCGGCGACAACTTCCTTTTCCCTCTCAATAAAAGCTCTCGCTTACGAGAGCTTTTATTGAGAGGGAAAAGGAAGTTGCCGCCGCCTGTTCATCCTGTCTGGCGACTACAAAACAATACTACAACATGACGTAACATCATCCGGCCCCAGCCCGGATCATACAGACTTTTGAAACAGAGACCAGGCTTTCCTCCGAGGCGGTGGAAAGCCTGGTGATGCGAGGTTAGGTCGCCAGTAGTTCCGTGACGGCGTGACCGCCGGTCGGAGTAGCGTTTGTTCGCCCTCCAGGAACTGCGACTATGGATTTTTATCTCCTTGATGAATGGAGTTTATTTCGCAGATTCACGTGGACGCAGGAGCGTCCAATCTCTCTCGCCAGTAATGAAGGCTAACAAAACCCTCCCCGGACAAAAGGTACGTTATCGTTTAAAGCGGTGCTATCCCCGCTAAATGATATGATATATTTTATCATGGCATAAGCTCTTGTGGGTAAAGGCTGCGTTCGCGCCGCCTCCCTGCTCTTTATACGAGGTTTGTTCGACTGCGAACGCTAACAGACGTTCAAATGATATGATTATTGTATCATGGCATAACCTCTTGCGAGTAGAGGCTGCGTTCGCACCGCCTCCCTGCTCTGCATACGAGTTTTGTTCGACTGTGAACGCTAGCGCTTATTTTAAGCGACTATGAGACTTGCCGAAGGATAAGAACACTGTCATATTACCTTCGTTTGATAAACACGCTACTTTTCAAGCTTTGGTTAGCCCCTGCTGTTGATGGCAAGAGCCTTGCTGGCCAAAAGGGTAGGACAAAAACACAGATTTGCTCGTCCACATTAAATTCTCAATTCATTGTCAATGGGAATTTTACGAGTGTGTAAGACGAAAATCTACACTAATAGCTGAATATAGGAGGGGCTAGCGCTCCCCCAAAATACTACAGGTGACAGCTCTTGGCATTAAAAGCAGTTCACATTGGGAGCACAAAATATTAGGAACACCTGTTCTGACTCAAATACACAGTGAAACCAGATGAAAGCTATTATCTCTGAATGATATCATCCATTAAAGCAACTTAAATCAGGAGGGATGACATAAAACAGAGAATAGACTGGTTTCAAGTAGGACTATCGTTTGGAGTTTTCATGTAACTATTTCCAACTTCCAAATTCTGTGGATTCTAAGAAATTCACACAACTTGAAAACCTCTGGAATTTTAACCATTTTTAACCTTTGACCTTTAACCCTGAAAAAAGTAAGTAAAATGCCTGTAATATATACATGTTTTGATCATTAGAATGTCTAGAACATGTTTTATGTATTATTGTGAAAGATATCCCCCAAATGTAAATTACAAATGTATTTTTTATTATTTTATTAATTATTATAAATGTGCATAACATTTGCATAAAACTCTGCAAAGTACTAGTAGTACAAAGTAGTAGTAAAGGTTGAAATCTCTTTGAATTGATTTTACTGTATAAATTAGGGTCCCAGAGATAGCAATGCCATCAAAAGGCTCTTATTGGGGGCCCCTGGCATATCTTTTCAAATGGGGGTCTGTGCAGGGGGCTAATATGTGTCAACGTGGGAGTCCTTCCTTGATATGAGAACGTTTGAGAACTACTTGACTTACGGCGTGCACATCCAGCGAGTCCACTGTGAGGTCGTAGGGGTCCATGGTGAGGTTGTCGAACACCTGCTTGAGCGTGAGCTTCTGGTCGCCTTTCTCCAGAACGACGCGGTCCGCCTCCGTCTGATACGTGGTCTGGATGAAGCTCAGCAGGTGCTTCTGGTTCATGCAGGCTGCTGCGTGGATGTGAGTGTCCACCTGCATGGGTAGAATGGGAGACAAAGGTGATGATGTCCTGTTGTCCTACATATTCCAGCTATTTCAGCCAGTAGTGTTGTTTTTGACAGCAAATTTTGAGTCACCTGGAATGATTTAGTATTAGTCTAGTTTTGGTCGACTACATTATCATGAGATTTTAGTCTTTTTTAGTCTAGTTCGAATCCCGATCCGTAGCACTCGCCCTAGCCTCGACGACCTTACAGGCGTATGCAAAGGCTCAACTTATGTAACTTAGATAGAATTTTTCTAGACATAGCACTCGTATAGTTTATACGTATAGTTTCATTATATAGATAATCATATTCCACTGTTAGGTTCTTAGTTTACGTATGACTATTTCTATGTATTGTATTATCATGCTTTTATTCTTGTTTACTGTAAATCGCTCTGGATTAAGAGAGTCTGATAAATGCCTAAATTGTAAATCTCACTCTCCCCATTTCCTGTCAATATAGATAAAGGCATAAAAGCCATTCTCAAAGACCACTGCAATTGGATTAATCTCCTCAAACAAGCATGTCTGAATAATTAAACTCACCGACAAAACTGCATATAACGTGCCAATATTGACTTGAGCACAGCACCAACCTTTCTGACATTGTAGAAGTCTCTGTGTGGAACTCTTTTCAGCTCTTTCAGTTCTGCCGTTTCGTTCATCATCTCATGCAGGTAGAACTTGGAACCCAAGAACTTGAGTCGTCTGTGACAGTAGGTTTTCCTGAAAGACACCATGCATTTTGTAGGAGCTCAGCCCATCAAGATACTGGATGAACAAAATCATAATGATAATGTTGGTTAGCAGTGCACGCTGGAAGGGACCGTATATTCTCTTGTGCGTATCCGCATGAAAGAATATTACAATCGCGTTGCAAGTAAATCTATCTATTTATAATGGCATATGATTATATATTCTGTTTCACAAGACATAGTACTTGTACTCCAACAGAGAGCACAATAAAAATAGTCCAGGTTTAAAAAAAAATAGGTCAGATTTTGGTACTACCTAAGGTGACCGTAAAATGTTTGTATTTTTGTATTCCTTCTCTAGTTTAACTTTTGGTATGAAAACAAGAATTTATCAATTATCAATTAATTACCAGCTGCCTTATAATATCTACAGAATTGTGCTATGAAATGTAAATATCTGTGTCTATTAGACACAGATATTTACATTTCATAGCACAATTCTGAGACACTGTCTATGTGTATTTGTGTCTGTGGAAACAAATTAAAGACCTGCACAAAGCCAAAAGTCCTGCTAAAAGAAGTCCAACACCAAATGAATGTAATCTGTCTCTGCCGTGGTGCGCGCTGTGATGTTGTGTGCTCACTCATCCACGTAGCCCTGTCCAGTTGATACTATAAATCTGTTTAGTAGGCTAGATGTATGTAAGACTTGTTGGCCATGTGTCTGTTACTATATTCCTTCATTGAGGTAACATGTCATATACTGTAGGTCTTTATATTTCTCTCACACACACACACACACACACACACACACACACACACACACACACACACACACACACACACACACACACACACACACACACACACACACACACACACACACACACACACACACACACACACAATTAATCGGCCCTTACTGTTTATTTTGCAATGAGGAGCCATGCTGATCTGCAAGCTCAGAACGTGTCACCTGACTCGCCTCTGCAACACGTTGTGAGCTTGTAGATTGGCTATTTTCAGCACGGGGAAATATGCAGGCACACCGCACGCACGCACACAGGTGTCAGTACTTTACCTGGGTTAGCTTGCGTGCTGTACTTGAAAGTTGACATAAGAAATTAAGAATCCCTTGGTGAAATAACTAGTGGGTTATTGTTGCAACTTGCTGGCTGCAATGCTACCCCATTGGCAGAGAGGTCGGCTAGAGGCTAAAAGTGTCTGGTTGCCGAACTTGCTGGCTGAAATACTATCCCATTGGCGGGCGGTGCCGAAATGAACCAGGCCTTCAACACCCCCCACACACACAAACACACACACACACACATAACAACAACCTTAGTGTCATATGTTCTTATAAAACACGAAAGCACGCAAAAAAATAAGTGGAACTGAACCACACTCAGCCAGGCTCTGTCATATCCCAGCCATGCTGCACCGGAGGGGACTATAGTGTATATATATATATATATATATATATATATATATATACACACACACACAAACCCTTTTGGTGGGGGGTGGATTCTTCCAGGGGCCACAAGGGGGAGCTCTGCGGGCCGCAAATGGCCCGCGGGCCGCCTATTGGGGAAGCCAAAAGATCTATCTACTTGAAAGAAGCGCGGTAAAAAGAAGGTGTGTTTTCACTCACGTTGGGCCATCGGCGATCATGGCGAGGATGTGGCTCATGTCGATGGCGAAGGTTTCCAGGTCGGGGTACGGGAGGCTGTGGGGATGCTGCTCCTTCAGGGCCTCTGCGTCGTTGTACACGTACACAATGCCGTCTTTCATCTTCAGCTCATAGTTGAGGTCCTCTGGCATGCCCTCCATGCTGTACGGGTCCTCCCCTTTCTGAGGGCAAGGCCAGTTGTCTGCAGACAAAAAAGATCTTGACCTTTAGGCCGGAGGAGGAGTACGGTACCCCGGCATTTGACACAACACAAGGCCAGTAGTTCTCAAAGTGGCGTCTGGCGGGAGTTCCAGGGGGGGGTTCCCAGAATCCCAGCTAAATTGTAGTTATGAACCAAATGGACCCTTAACCCATTTTGGGCGGGAACCCCTTTTGGTGTTAGCATTATGTTATGCTTTAGTTATTGAAAAATAGCAGATCTACAAGCCATTTAGATAGGTCCATGGCTCAAAGGCCGAATAAATAATGGAACTCGATATGAAAAGGCTTGAAAACCACTGAAGTATAGGGCATAAAACATGACAAAAAAGAAGAAAGAAAAACATTAAAATATGAATATAAGAGGTTTCCACCCAACAGCAACGACACACAGGTAGAAACAAGCATTATTTTATTATATACTGTATGCAGCCTTCCAACCCGGCTGAGTGAATTATTATTATTGCCGTGATGCCGTCTCATATTGTATTCATTTTCAGCCCATTATTGTAACGGGAAGCACCCTATGATCCGAGGGACCATTGCTCCTTCCCTATTGGAACATGGCGGGCAGCCATTTTGGCCCATTCATTCCGTCTTCCCTGACAAATGAGACCATATACATTTGATACCACAATATGTAAAGCATCACTCCCAATTTGGTCGGACCTTGGTCTCGGGTCGGACTCCCCTGCGAATGCCGTGGGATCTTTGTGTTTTTTTTAAGGATCTGTAACTCTGAGAGTGTGCAATGTGTGCAGTGTGACTAAAACTAGAATAACACTAAAGCATTCCATGGGTGACTAAAATGTGACTAAAACTAAATTAAAACTATTCAAAAGACTATGACTAAAACCAAAAACTAAATTTGCTGTCAAGATCAACACTGACGCCCCAACCCCGCCACAGTCCTCACCTGGCAAGATCTCATCCTCCTCCTTCCATTTCTCATCAGCGGACTGGCGGAGGAACTTGGCCAGGGTCCTGGGGAAGCGGTGGTAGGCCAGTCTGGAATACTTCTCTCTGATGAAGAGCGCTTTCAGCAGACTCTGAGCCGCCTGCTCATAGGCCTCCACTGTGGTCTGTACAGGTAAGTATCACAATTTATTTTACAAAGTGCCCTTGACCACTTTCAACACTTAATGCCAGTTTGATTAAAGCCCGGCCTTCAACAAATGGAAATCAGATGTCAGCCATTATGTCAGCCAAGTAGTGGCCTTGGTCAGACTCAGAGCCATTGAAGGAGAGTTACGACATCTCTGTTCCCTTCATGGGGCCAGTCCAATGGCGGCTGTTTTACATAGACTTCTATTGGCGAAGAGTGACAAAGGAAGTTTACGGAATGCATTGGAGTCTATGGGCTCGCACGAGTGACAAACGAGTACATGAACCACGTGACCGGGCTGTTTTCTGTCCCCTCATTGGCATAACTCTCCTTCAATGGCTCTGGTCAGACTCAGTTCCTATCAAAAACAAAGTGTAAACACCGACCCAACTACAGTGTGACTTGTCCGATGATGTCGGACAATTGGAATGGATGATGATACTATATAAACCTTTTAGCCAAATACCGCTTCAAGAGGAGGTCGACATATTTTAACGTCAGAAATAATCCATGGAATCAATCTATACAGATAGTAGCACAGTTATGACACCGATAGTAGCATAGTTTGAAAAACATTAAAACAGAAGAAAAACACAAAAACTTTACGAGCTTAGAATGTCTATGATGATGATTTAATTTAATTTAATTCTTACTGTACTTATTCTCACATTCTCAGCGCTCAGATACATTAGATCAATCAATCACTTTGAATGCAATGAGTTTACCGGTATAAAATGTACTGTAGCTATATATGTATCTGTTACCCCAGCGCAGTAATCGCCACTGATGGTAACTCTCTGGAACTCCGGAACGTTGACTGGGACAGATGAGGGCTCTGGAGACACAGGGGTGAGCAGAGGAGAGACCCCGTCAAGAGCCAGACTCCTGTCTGGAGACGCTGGGATGTGGAGGAACATGGACTGAGAGCGCCTCTGCCTGAAACTGTTCTTCCTTGAAGTTGAGATACAGAACACACATCGTTGACTGCTGTGAGTGTATTAATAGATCAAAAAGACATCTCCCAACCCAGAGCCATAGACTAATAAAGACAGAGTTACAGGGCAGAAAGATTAGCGCTCAAGCGCTGTTTCGTGCAGCCTGGACAGTGACAAGCTTGAGTTTGAAATACATTGTTTTCAATGAGGGCGGCGCAAATAAGAGCTATTTTAGACATGTGTGCAACATGACAACTGTTATAAAGTATTGTACAGTGACAACTAAAGTCTCTGTAATGTTTATGTTGTACTATTACTAAAAAAAATGATCTAAAATAAATTGCAGATCATTAAAGCTGGGCTGTTGCCCGAGTCCAGCGCATTCTGCCAACTTCCAGTCCAGGACTTTGTCACTGTTCACTATGCTCTTCGGCATTATAGAAGTCTAGAAGAGACGTCATTGGACGGGCCCCATGAAGTGAACGGAGTTGTTGTAACTCTGTCCACACACAGAGAGAGAGAGACACACACACACACACGTTTTAGCAACTCTGTAATGTAAGTCATTTCCATAATTGTTTTGGGGGTGGAGTGCTCATTTTGAGTACAGTATGATACTATGTGCACGGTTTCATAACAAATGCATAACTTTTCTAATCACTTGATACCTTCAGGCTCACGACAAGCCGCTAGGCAAGTGAGTGCCTGCACCGAGCAACGAGTGAGTCATCCATGGTGGATGGAATAGGTTATCTTATATAGGTCACCACTTGCATAAGGACTTATATAGCGAAGTGGTGACACTAATGCTAAAACCGTCATTTAAAGATTATTTAATTTGTAGTCTAGTATTTTACTACTCTACTCACATTCCTTAATCCCATCTCTCAGCGCCACAACATCTCTTTGTGTTATATTGATATTGCATGAAATATTAAATGGACTGCATCTATAATCTTTGTATGAAACGTAGCTTGCAAATAAAATATATTCATATTGTTCCTGCTACATTATTAACCACAGAACCACTTACACTTAGCATCGCCTGGGGACCTACAGACAGAGGCTTGTATACTTGGTTGGTCCTCTGTTCATCCCCTCTACACCAAATCTCTTTGACAAAAACAGCCATTTAACAATTAAAACAGAATGCTCATCCCATAACGGGGACGCTAGGATTCAATTATTCCAATTTGAAATTCCAAATATTATTTCTAGCTGCTGGCAAACATTATAGCATTTTGATGTGTCCACTCTTACTTCTTGACCGACTCTTCGGACTCCTCCAGCTCCTTCAGAAGCTCGTGCTCTCTGTCCTGGTGGCGGCCGATGGGGCAGTCCTCTGGCACGTTGAACATGGCCTGGACCTCCTTGTTGTCTTCCTCCTTGAGGGCCGAGGCATACACCCTCTCTGCCATCAGGCGCACATTCTCATCCACCTCGCTCAATGAGATCTTGGGGAACAACCGTGGCATCTCTGAGGTGGACAGAAGAAGGAAGAAAGACATTTATGCAAATTAGGCATCATGTAGGAAAATACTGGTATGCAAAAAAAAGAAAATATGAAAAAGCTACTAATGTGGAAGGGTCATCATATTAATTTACTTTATTGACAATTTAATATATGGGTTTGCCCACTCAATTCATAATTAATGTTCCAATTTCTGAGGTCTGGCTCCGGTTCCCGGGTCTTATAGTGTCATCACAACCGCGTAAGGTGCAGTAAAAGTGTGTGGTCTGAGTAAGGGCGACAGACAGATAGAGCAGGGGTTCTCAACGTTTTTGGCTGGAGACCCCCCCACCCCCAATACAAATTGACCTCTACAATAACCTTAAAATACATCATAAATAAATACTGAATCATCACCACTACCCAGGAGAGCAATCTGTGCTGTGCTGTTGTATCCTAACAACAGTGTTGGTAAACCGTGATACAGTCATGGATGGATTTCAATGTTTACATTACAACATCTGTATTTTAGTTCAGCAGCTTCATAGAAAGCCTATGCATGCCATACATTCTCCATCTTGGCCTTTGAGGAGCAATTATTTACAGGGGTCTTGAACTCACAATCTCCACGTCTCCAGTTCCAGAGACTGACCGAAGTCAAAGTGTACTTGATCTCCAGGAGCCTTTCAACACTGACATACATCAACAAAAGTTGATGACGTTTTGCTGACTGTTGCGACCATAGGTTGCCTAGCTGTCTGCCATTGCCCTCAGGGCGTCTTACTAGAGCGGTGCCCATTTGTGATGCCAGCTCCACATAATGGAGCCCGGGCAGGGGCCTTGTCCAGAGCCCGGGCAGAGGCCTTTTTGGGGCAGTTCTGGACAACCGGCTTGGGTCCGACCGACTCGACACTGCACTCCCTGTGGGCGTGTGGGACACGTGTGTCGAATTTGAACACCACTTTGAGAACCACTGCTATAGAGTGAGTATAGACCACTCGGAAGATACTGCATACCAGTGTACAGTATATTTATTATTTAATAGTATACACTTGTATATCATCATAAGGAACATTATATGGAGCAGTCCTATATTATGCCGTCATTTTATCAGGCCTGAAAGTGGTGATTGTGGAAAGCCAAACATTATCTTAGTGGTCGCAGTCACACAAAATGCCAACAGTAAACATGACAGCCAAGAATATTGGGTAACAGTCTAGGTGCTAGGGGTGAACAACAACACCTCAGCTTCAGTTTCAGCAGTAAACAGCTCTTCTTTATGGCTGCGTGTGCTACCAGCTTCCAGTAGGTTCCAGTTAGTCTCGCATAGCCTGACACCTATTCCACAATCTCTGAATGCTATATAGAGTCTGGAACTACAGCTCCCGAAATCTGAGTAAGGAAGCTGACATTTTCGTTCACGAAAATATATTTAAAAATGTCTTTACATTTTATTTGAGTTCCTTTTCTGCTAAGCAGCAAGCTATGATTTCTATTTATATATGGATACATTTGCGCGACTGTAAAGACGAAACGAAAGTGTGGAGGAGGCTGCACTTCCGCTTTATATTTTACTCATAGAGCTGCCGTTGCTCCAGACTGTATGACGGAAGCATTTGGAAATTGCGAGTCTGGTAACGCGAGACTAGGTTCCAGTAAACACAACTAATGACTGAGACAACTAGTGACCGACACAACTAATGACTGACACAATAATAATAGACTAGGTTCCAGTAAACACAACTAATGACTGACACAATAATAATAGACTAGGTTCCAGTAAACACAACTAATGACTGACACGATAATAATAGACTAGGTTCCAGTAAACACAACTAATGACTGACACAACTAATGACTGACACAACTAATGACTGACACAATAATAATAGACTAGGTTCCAGTAAACACAACTAATGACTGACACAACTAATGACTGACACAATAATAATAGACTAGGTTCCAGTAAACACAACTAATGACTGACACAACTAATGACTGACACAACTAATGACTGACACAACTAATGACTGACACGATAATAATAGACTAGGTTCCAGTAAACAACTAATGACTGAGACATCTAATGACTGACACGATAATAGACTAGGTTCCAGTAAACACAACTAATGACTGACAATAATAATAGTGGGAAGTGGGATGAACTATTCAGCCAGATTTATTTACATAATAAACACCTTGAGGTCCCGGGCCTAGAGCAAGCGCCTCTAGGCTGTAGAGCGATGCGATCAGTTTTCATCGCACTAATTTGACGGAGATTATCAATCTCCGTCTCGGGCACATGACTGTGCACTTGAACTTGGCGGTTATTTACGTCATGGGCCCCGATGGTGTTAAACAACTAGTCGACTAGTAAACTAGGCTTGTTTCCAAGGAACCTTGCAGTGGGAAAGCTCAAAGCGCGCGGGCGGGTGTGTTTATTTAAAGTGAAAGCATTCTGGGCTGTACTCATACTGTACCCATTACTGATGTCCTATTTATAGCACATATTCTGCTCATCAATATTTCCATGACCTGTCTGGCAAGTGGCAACAGGTCTTAATATTTGAAACACAATGTTTAAACTGTCCAAGTACAGTACAGTTATAGCTTACATTGTTATAGTTCATGGACTATGTGTTTACTAATAGATTTTGGTTTTACTATACTACACATTGACACATTATTTGTGCTTACTGTACACATACAGTATATACATAAGCTCTACATTCATTACTCATATTCTATATCATAGTTTATTGTATAAGTTTACAGCTTACATTTTATATCCTAAATTGAACAATAGTTATATTCAAGAGTATATAAATATACTCATATACCCTATAACATTTGCAGTTATAGGCTTAGGCTGCATTAATTCCTTATACCATGTAGCTTTACAACTATTCACTATACTGTACTTTGTTGTACATGCACTATATTTGCACTGCCATTATAGGTTGAATACTATATTATACTACAGGTTTGTACACTGTGTACTAATAATCTGTTATAACTTATTATATATTTACACTGTTAATTAATATACACAGTAATACATCTGCACTACAGTGTAGTATTAATATAGTACTCTGGTGGAGCTGTTGCCCCCACGACCCGACTACGGATAAGTGGTTGAAGATGGATGGGTGGATGGATAGACTTGTCATAGCTCGTTCAACTATGTTGAACGAACCTATATAAATAACTGTGCGTCTAAACCGTTGGGATGTTACCACCTCTGTTCCAACATACCGTGACCATGATTACCCCGTAATGGATGCAAATATTATATATAATAAGAATATTGTCAATGTGTTGCATCTGAATGTGGTCACTTGGCCAGGGGCATGTCTCATGTCACAACATGAATCAACACAGGGTTGGCCATGTAGCCACTCCGTATCAAGTCGCAAACTGTCCTGTTGTTGACGTAACGTTCACTCTCCCACCAAATATTTACATGCAACTCTATCCATCCCAGAGCTTTCAACAATATCCCAGGCGCCTTGAACCCCTGGCCCCACAGGGGTATTTATTTGTATGCCTGCCAGTCAACGCACTTGCCTTTGACAAGCCCACATTCCTGACAAGCCTTTCTTTTGCACGTGCATGCATGTCCCTGCAGGAGCAACTGTGCTGTCTCATAGACGATAGCCTTCAACCCCCATCATCCCATTTATAGAAACCTGACCTACAGAAAGCCTCTTGCTTAGTCAGGGTATATTAGGATATTTTAACAAGCGTTTTACTACCGTAGATTGTTGTGATGTTTGTATTAAGTGTGGGCAAGCTGAAGCCAGACAACTCTTCCACAATCTTCAAATTATAAATGCTACAGTCTGTAACTGCGTCTCACAACAGTCGCGACAGGAAGCTGTCATGATTGTCATCCGTTTGTCGTTTCCGTTAATGAAAAAAGATGTTTTTGATATTTCCGTTTCTGCTAAGCAGCATGGTATTGTAGTTATGCTGTCTTTGACTAAGTCATATTCAGTATGGATCGACTTATTTACACAACTGTAAAGGTGAAACAGAAGTGGGGGGGGCAGGTGGGACATCCGCTTTATTTCCTTTACATTTTCAGTGCTTCCAATGACTGTTGGGGCGGAAGCATTTGAAAATTGAGTGAGCCTGTCTGAATCTCAATTTCAATAACCCAGAAAATTATTACACGGCACAAAAATAATGATTACTCTGTACTTAGGTAAACAAGCCCCATTTTTACCACAAGGCTGCATATATAAATTGGAGACGCTTGCATTGATAACTGACATTTATAACTGACATTTGCCCCTACTTTCTCACCACTCTTTCACACCACTCCACACTTGCAGTATCTCATCTCTGGAGGCCCTCTTTCCTACAGTGGAATGTGTGGGTGTCATGTAGGGGTGTCATGTAGGCACAGTGTAATAACAGCAAATAAACACTTATTTTACATTGAGACAAAAGAAAACAGTCCACATTACTCCAATAAAAAGAAAATACTCCAACACCAGTCCACATGAGAAAAATAAAAAAAAGATTTTGTTTGTATTTGTGCGGCCATGGGGATGTGGGGGGGGGGGATATATGTCAATAATTGTTTTGAGATTACTTCTTTGTACTGTAAAGAAAATCAATAAACATATGTTTAAAAAAAAACAAGGCTGATATAGGCCTATTCAGTATAAAAGTTGCTCTGTCTGTCTGAAGCTTACCTTCTACTGTGACTCGGGCCATGCTGATTCTCTCTGCCACTGAGTCTCTCGAGTTCTATCTCCCAAGTGGAAGTTAACTTCTCAGGGCGGTTGTTGTGTGCGTACCTTGTTTGGGCTCTCTGAACAACGGCTCTGATGCACAGAAGAACCTCGCTGACTGCCTGGCTCTTTGTTCTGCCTCCAACACCTTCTAGTTGTGTTTTTCTGCCACGTGATTCAAGCTTTTAGCCGCATGTGTGTGTCTCCTGGCACCTCTGCCCTCTTTTAAATATTCTTCTCAAGTCTGTCTACCAGCCTGTTTATCAGCCTCATGTGTCTATGCTGTCTCTCTATGAGTTGTCACACTACAGTATGTGTCTGCCTCTCTCTGACTTAGCAGTTCTTTTTATCTGTTTGGTGTTGCTGCTGTGAAACTCTATGTATGATTCAGCTGCTGGCTGTTGCCGTCTTGGGTGTCCCTCTACCCCTCTATTTTGGGGTGTTGTGTGGGCGTCAGGGTCACCTGTTATACAAGCAAGTATGTCATCACAACTGGTTCGCAGCAGGACAAGGCAGCGGTTGTTTGCGAGCTCAGTTTGGGCAATAGGGATGGAATGAGACACCCTTGCTCTCTAGACACGTCTCTCGTAACTTAAGTGCACTCTTCACTCAGTGCCAGTTGTTTAGAAAACTGGAAGACTAGAAACTGCTTTAGTCTGTTCTTGCGATATTTGTGAGTTGTTCTGAAGAAGACAATACAAACAAAGGTCAGCTGCACGTACGCGAAGACTGTACAGTGGACTCCATTTTGTACCCACTGCGATTAAAATGAACTTGCACTTCACAGAGCAACTAACTGTAACCTGACCACATGTCTGGTCTTGTCAAGTGCTATGTTTCTGAATAGAAATTGCCAATGCAATTTGTTATGGTACGTTCGTGATATTGTTTCTCACCTCAGCAAAACAAGATTCCTTGCTGGTGTTACAGTTAGAACTGTAAAGAACGGTTATTGTGTACAGAGGGAGGGACATGAATAAATACTGGCAAATCAATAACTCTTGCAGTACCACAACTTTACTGTTTACATGCAGCCAATCCTTGGCTGGGAATGCAAGCGCTCAAGCTCAACAAGTCACTCTAAGCGGTGGCATCTGCCACAGTGCAAAACAGCATACAATTCACTAGCTATAGCACAATACCGATGTAAAATAAAAGCTTTTGGAAGTTGCATTCCATTTTACCTGGTTTGGTCTTGTGTTTTGAATGATGTGCGTTTTGTAGCCCTCTTTCCCTTCGTGCTCACACACACACACACACACACACACACAGGCAGAAACCTGACGCTGTGGCTACAGTGGCAAACTGGTTTCCTGGGCTGTACAATATGCCAAGACCCTGCCCCTTCCCTTCACAGCCCTACCCTGCCTTCACAAGGTTCATTTCATCATCTCTATCGTCTGAGCATGTTTTGAGCATGTTTTTTTATTTTATTCAGCAACGCAGTTTATCGCAGGCACTTGATGACTGTGGAATAATATTGGAATGTGCCTTTATGTACTGTATGTTTTGTATCATTTTACAGTACACACAAAGGGAAAAGAAGAATCCCCTTTTGCATGTGCAAAGCACAGTTTATAACTGTCTCCACCAGGCCGAAGGCATGGGGAGAGAGTATGTTTTGCACTCCTTCCGTCCGTCCGTGTGTTTGTTGTCTCCACCAGGCCGAAGGCATGGGGAGAGAGAATGTTTTGCACAACGTCCGTCCGCGCGTGCGCTTGTGTGTCCGTCCGTGTGTCCGTCCGTCTTTGGACAGCTACCGGTAATCTCCGGTACCATGGCTTGATCGCAGCCATACTTTGCACACACACTCCCTGAATGCCACAGCTGAACCTCTGCCCCAAGGTGTTCACATTGGCCTCTTATAGCGCCACCAGGAGGCCGCTTTGTGCAATACACCTACAAATTTTGTCCAAACATCACGCAAATTGGTACAATCTCTCTAGAGCCATTCAACGAAACGGGTCTTTCAGATTTTTCAGACTGATTGGCTAATATTGGCTTCCAAAGTTCACAGGAGTGCTCAGTTTCAAACAAAATGCCGCAAATCATGAACACATCGTGTGATTTCCGTGAAATTGTGCACACACATTCCCACTAGGCCGAGGAAGAAATACCACTGCAACATTTTCAACTCAGCCTCATGGTGGCGCTATAACTGACCGATTAGTGTCTCCACCTCTAACTGGACGGATCTGTGTAAAACTTTGTATGCACTCCCTAGAGGCCAAGGAAAAACCATTGCCTGGAATTTTTCACATCTGCCACCAGGAGGCCGAGATAATGTAAAGCACATTTTCTAATATTACTTCATATTTTATCGAAATTTCACGCAAATCGCTACACATGCTCTCCATAGTCATGTGATCAAGACGGGTTTGTTTGCGAGATGGGACTTGGCCTGTTGTAGTGCCACCATGACGCTGATTTGAAAACTGTCAATTGGCATTTCTTCCTCAGCCTAGTGGGGATATGCATGCACAGTTTCACCACAATCGGACGCTGTGTTGAGGAGTTGTGGCGATTTGTACAAAACAGGCACACGCACGCACACGCACACACGCACACACACACACTCTAGGAGCTCGATCAACTGGCCACCTATCAGCACCCAAGCTTGTTCTAACAGATTAAATATGGGATTGGAATGTATCAATAAGGGGCGTTATGTAACCAAAGATGAATACCGGCGTTACGTTGCCCCATGCATCCTGCGTTCAGGTGTAAGTGAAACTCACGTTGCCCCATGCATCCTGCGTTCAGGTGTAAGTGAAACTCACGTTGCCCCATGCAAGGCGTAGACTGCTGCTTCTGGAGGGGCATCTCTGTTCTTCTCATGTTTCCTATGAGCCGGTAAGCCAAACAAAAGACAAAACATTAATTCTGCATCATTTCCACAGTGTGTGTGTGCGCGCGTGATTTTATATATATATAAAATATGCAACATGTTGTGAGATGGTAAATGGTGCATTTATATAGCGCCTTTATCCAAGGTGATTTACATCGATTGTGCATTACATTCACACACACATTCATACACCGATGGCGGCGGAACCATAGACTGTAAAAGAATATGGACAAAGCGTTCTCCGGGTCTGATATGGACGGAAAATGAAGCCGGTCAGTCCTTGAATCTTTCTAGATCCGTTTGGGCCAGCTGGCCAGTGGCTGGCTCCGTTTGGGCCCAGCTGGCCATTGGCTGGCCCAGACAACGAGGCGGGACTTCCCCCCTTCTTCTTCGTTGGTTTTTATTTTGACTGAACGGGGGGTGGCTCCCGATCATAAACTGTAACGGTAGCCACGCCCTTCAGAAGATACGCAACTTTATGGTCATTTTTTTAATAAATGGGACCATAATTTTCAAAAAATAATATTATGACATGAGAAATGAGACTTTAAACTAGTGACAGTATAGAAAGTATTCATGACCATGTTTATTTAGGTAATACAGTCTAGGTGAAGTTGGGCCCAAATACATGGACTTCTATGGGGCTATGGGTTTTTTTTTTTGGGCCCAATGACAGCGCCACAACAGGCCATTATATGAACTTTCAGGGAGTCCCGATTTCCTTAGTGGCTTCACAATCTGTCTGACTGACCCCCTGGGCGGAACACACCCAATAGAGTAATAGCAAGAGTCGCGATCTTTGGTTTACTTCCTGTATCTGCGTTAAGTGGGCGGACACATTATTAGGAGACGGGAAGCAGGTTGGAGTCTATTCATTTCCAACGGAAGAGTGAACAGCTTATGAACCATTCCTTAGCTCCATGGTCACTGAACTAAATACTGGACTCAATCACCACAAGGCACACAATATTTCCAAGATATTCATACCAAAATGATCATATTTCTTCCTATATTAAAAGTATTTGTGTTATTAATGAAATATCGGTAGTTGCTGTACCAGTGCACCCCAGCCATGGCTAGAGCAGTGGTTTTCAACCAGTGGTCCAGGGACCACCAGTAGTCCTTGAGGAGGTTCCAGGTGGTCCCCAGCTAAATAATTAGTTGGTAACCAAATTGACCCTGATAGATCTTTATCTCTTGAGCGCGTAAAATGAAACCAAATGGAACCTCTCAAGAGTTAAATTATTGTTAAACCTACATCTGCGCATTACTTAATTTACAAGAAGTCTACACAATTAGAGAATGTCTTTGGAGAATCTTATCCAAAGACAAAAGAATATTCTAGGTTTTGGGTTTGAGAGGCTCATCAAATGGTGGTCTGTGGCTCAAATGCTGAATATATTGAACCTTGATATGAAAAGGGTTGAAAACCACTGGGCTAGAGAATGGTTTGTTTTGTAGGTGGAGAAGGGCGATATGGGGTCAGGAAAGAGAACCCTGAAGTTGCAGAAACTCTTTGTTTAGTAATCGTTTTTTGTATTTCCTGCATTTCATGTTGTGTGGAAATGTGTCAGTCTTCTGTATTCACAACACAGGTTAGACTTTATGACAAGTTCAAATAAGGATTGTATGTACTGAAAACTAAGCAGACAATTCTACAAATATTAGTATATGTACAAAGTTTTTCTTCTGTATATCCTTTGTTGTAATTTTCTATAGAATCTCCATCCAGGCCAAGTTTGTTTGTAAAGTATTATTAACCATCCTTACAGTTCTGTTTTCCTTGTATCATTGGCTACGTTTACATGAAGGGTGATCATTCCGAATAAATACTTCTGAATAAAATACATCCGATGTAATGTTTTTTTGCCGCGAGTTTACATGGGAAATGGTCATTCCGAATGAGTGTTTATATGGAGAAGTGATAGAAGACATGATACATGTTAATTCACGTGAAACTACGCCATCTGTTGGACACATAAAATATAGGCAGTTCATTCATTGTGACTGTCTCAACAATACAAACATATTACAGACGAAAGACGATACTTTGAAATCCCATCATTTCATTCCGCAGTAGCTTTGAGGCTGCTGGTTGGATAGGGACGGGCAAATATGTTTACAGTCTTTTTTTCCCCACCCGCTGCGGCTCAGCTTCTCCGCTGGGAAGGTGATCATCTCGTTTTTATTTGTACTTTATTATCTACAGCACGGCCAGGGCACGCAACACACTGATTATTATTGTATTGGGTCGCTCATTATTTTTGAGAGAGAGAGAGAGAGAGAGACCGTTGAACACACACACACACACATACACACAGATCAGGGTTATCGTCATCTGCTGCTGCTCCACGTTTTTTTGTGGATTTCGGATCTGAAAAAAGGAACGAAATAACGCGCTCTATGTGCAAACTCCTCGGCGCGCCTTGGATATGAGCGCCTTGGAGCATGCTCAGAAAGACCAGAATGAACTTACATCCGAATTAGTATACATGAGTCCAATTTTCTTTCAATTGCATTGAACATCGGAGTAATCCGGCCAGTGACATCGGAATGGTTTTTAGATCGCATCGAGCGTTTTCATTCGGATGTAAGTTTTTGTAGGTGTTTACATAACAACGTTTAATAGGATTGAAATTCTATTCGGAATGAAAAGGCGATTTAACTGCTCATGTAAACGTAGCCATTCATTAGATTAGATTAGATTCAATTTATTGTCACTGCACATAGTATACAAATACTTTGACAATGAAATGAAGAGTGGCGTCTAGCCAGAAGTGCAATACAGTAATGCAGTAAATGAGAGAATAAGTACAGAAAAATGTATAGTAATGTGTAGAATAGATACTAGTAGATAGGCTGTGTAAAGTTGTGTCACTAACCACACACACACACACACACACACTTTTCTGTTTACATTTCATTGGTTTGACAGAAAAAATCCTGTTTCCTGTTTCAAGATCTTTAGATCAGATCATCATGACCAAGTTGACCAACAACTATACCAGAAACGTCTAGACTTCTTCCTCACCAATAAATGAGCCAATATACATGCCAACGGTGAAAAGAGAAAACATTAGCACAGCTGTCCGCTAATGCATTCCTATCAGAAGGTTAATGGATCTGTGCGTCAAAGTGAAAAAGAAAGGCGTGAAAGAAAGGTAACATGTACAATAAGTCTGTACTAGTACAGCCGTGTTAACGGTGCAGATAAGAACTTAGATAAGTTGTACAATGTACATAAAGCCTGATCAGGGAATTTTACTTACTTTATGGCCTGGCCCAGTGGAACTGGAAACACGTACTGTACCTCCTGGAATGGAGAGACTCTTGGCCGTTACCACTTGACAGCTAGGAGATAAGTCTTGTGGGCAGCGGTGCAGGAAGAGTCTGCTAGTACACTATGCAAAGAGACAAACACATTAACTCTTTCACCACCAGCTTAGAAAGACATGCCTTCCTTGGTCATTCCTTGGTCCTGTCATTGGTTGCTTTGGATTTGCTGTTTTGCTTGAATGAGCATGGGAAAATACCGCATGCCATTTTACTGCATGTTTTCTTTCAACGCGCTTCTAAAGGGGAACTAGAATACTATACTTCCTTATTTGGTCATGGCTCTCATGCATGCCAAGATAGAGATCCAGAGTAGATGTAGTACATGTAATCATGTTGCACAAGCAGGCTGTACAGACCACGCCCAAACTTGATGGAATGTAGTAGTAGTAATAATAATAATAATAATAATAATGTTAGTTTAGTCAATCTCATGAACATCATAACAATTATGCACTTCGTAACTACTTTTTTAATTTTGGCATGGTGTTAGGTATGTGCATAAGGTTTTCAAAAACCATTGCAAACTAATTTGGCTCGCCCCCTAGTGGTCAGTTTGCAATGAAACCACTATTAGATATGTCAGTATATGGTTGGAACCCCAAATAATTGATAGAAGAGATTTTCCAATTGATTCTGTTACCATTGGGTGTGCTAAATAACATACTAAAAGTTTACGGAAAACAAACAACTTGAAAGGCATCGTTTTCAAGATGGTGTCCACGATGGAGCTGCCGGGAGCTTAAAATGCCTATGGTTTCATTCATCAAATCAGTTTGCAATGTTTTTTGAAAACCTTATGACCATACCTAACAGCATGCCAAAATTCAAAAAGCAGTTACCAATTGCATTGTAAAATGCCTATAAACTGTATAAACTGTGATTAATGTAAAAAAATTATAGGCCTACTTTGAATTTTATTAAAAGGGATCGTTAAAAAAAAACTGAACTTTTAACATTCAGTAGATTTTCTGTGGTTTTCTGGCTCAAACAAGTGCTCTGATTTTCCTGTGGACTGATGAAAGATTCCACAAACCTCATATATGACATAACAATTTGCCAGCAGGTGTCACTGTTTAGGCCTGTTTGCCCGTTTTCAGGACCACTGGTTGAAAACCACTGCTGTTACATAATATAGAGCTTTAACCTTTTTTAACAAAAAAAACAATCACTTAGGCCTACCCTATACTACCATTAACTATTGGATTTAACTTATTCAATGCATATTAATACTATGCAACTTAAACAATGGTGGGTATAAGCTGGGAAATGGGAATACAGCAATGAATATATATATATATATATATATATATATATATATATATATATATATATATATATATATATATATATATATATATATATATATATATATATTCATTGCTGTATTCCCATTATAGCCTAGGCTATACTGGTCAAATAGCATTGCTATACATTATAATGTATAAATAACTCATATGATATTAGCCTAAGTACAAATAAGTACATAAGTAATTAAGTTTGCATCACAGTAAACCAAGGTAGGCCTACTTACAATTTGTTGCAAGACAATTATAGTCCAAGAAGAAAATCACAAACAAATAACTCTTCTGACTATGACTATGAGACAGTTCAAAATCTTTGGGTTAAAGTAAACCACACAATTTTGCATAATTTAGGTTAGCATACGATGATACGAAATTACCTGATTTACATCAAGTGCCTGACTGAAAAGATCATTAGGCCTATATGGCTATAACAAATATGAGGACTAGCCCAAGATAGGCTCGCCGCTCTCGGACTCGTAGCGTTTTTTTCGATTCTGACCTCAGAATCGGGAAAGAACGCTTTGGGCTATAGGCCTATGAGGAATTGAGGACCACGCCATGGCACCATAACAATGGCCTTGGCTTTGATACAGTCACATCATGGGGCAAGTTTGAAATGGCTGTTTTACATTGCAGATAAAGCTGCGAGAATGTTCTGTTATAAGCTTAATCAACTATAGCCTACAATATTCTATCATTTATTATCATCATTCTACATAATACATATCGTTGCTGCTATCGAGCAGAAACTTGTATTTACCTGCAAATCCCAGTGAGAACTTGGCCACGCCCCTTTGGTCTGAAAGCCCATAGATGTACACATAGATGTATGGAAGCCCATGAGAGGCCACGCCCCACCCACTACACCAGTGGTTCTCTTTTCCTCCGAGGTGGAAAGCCCACTTTTAGTAGTCTACTACTGTAGTTACATGTTTTATTTATATGACCCCCTGCCTTAACTGAGAGTGTATAAATGTAACCAAATGGACCCTTTGTGCCTGATAGTTCTGGCTGCTGCATAGCAGAAAACGACAAAACGTGTAAAGCTTCGATAATGGTGTTTTCATCACGAATCTGTTTTGATTGATTGAATTGATTGAAATATAAATTATTAACAGTTTGCAGAATTACAGTACATTTCAAGCACAACTCAATACAAAGACTGTTAACTGTGAGTGGACGACCCAATAAAGCATTACACTTGTTTACAGGAGGGTCCACCATGTTCAAATCAACATTTAGAGATGTAGGCTACAAATAGACACTTCTATATAGCCAAGAACAGGAATTCATCATAAAGGAGGTAAAAAGGGAAAAGAAACATATACAGTGAGTGAGGGGAAAAGGGGGTGGGTGGTGGGGGGGGATTCAGATTTTACGGGGGCCAGTTTCGAATTGAAGGAGTCAAGGGATTTGCATGTCTTAATGACTGTTGGTAGGGCATTCCACATTTTGGTGGCATAGGAGCGAAAATAATTTACTCCCTTGTTTGTGCCGAATCTGGGTTGCACATGGTTTGTTGAGCTCCCTCTGGTGTTGTGGGTTTGGACTTCGTTAACATTAAGGAAGTATTAGTATTTAGACAGGTACATGCGGGTATCTTGTTGGTGTAGTGAATCTTGTGGACCAGACCCATTGCAAGATGCTGTAGCCTACTCTGTCGTCGACCCTAAGCAATTCCAGCCTGTCAAATTGGGCAGGGGTGAGGTGGGTTCGGGGGGTGAGGCCAAGTAGGAACCTGACCAGTTTGTTTTGGGAAGTCTGGAGCCTTGTTTTAAGGGCCTTTGAGGTGCTGTGGTACCAAGAGGTGCATGCATAGTCAAAGAAACCGAGGGCCCCTGTTAGTTAGGGTCTTCAAGGTGTTTTTGTGCAGTGAGGAGATCCTGTAAAGGAATCTTGTTCTTTGGTTGACTTTTTTTATCACCGGAAGGATTAGCCTCCAGGATAATAATAATAATAATAATAATAACTTGGATTTATATAGCGCCTTTCAAGAAACCCAAGGACGCTTTACAAGACAAAAAAATGGTGGAACCTAGATAGGTAATTTCATCTTTTCGTGTGATAATATTGTCACCCACTCTAACCAAGAAGCCATCTGCCTTGCTGAGATTACTATTTGATCCAAAGAGAATGGATTCAGCGCTGAGGGCCTTTTCAACCTGCAGTTTGTTCCTGTCTGAGACTAGAAGTGCTGAGTCATCTGCGACAGGAACGAACAAGTTGCAGTCACAAGCTGATGTCATGTTGTTTACTTTACATACATATTAGGCCCAGTTGAAAGGTGTTTGTGTGAGAAGTCATAATCGCCACCACTAACCTCCTTTGGACAACTGACAAGTATGCAAAATGTAGGATTGCATTTAATCTGCTTTGTTTAATGTTGTTGGCCCATGCATGGTTTTTTAAAAGTGTCCTCTCCTCGATCATGGCCTTAGCTCTAGCCCCACCCTCAGGCCAAAATGTACACTTGCACACATAACATCAACCTGCAACTCCATTCCATTTATCTGGGTAATGGCCAGTGGTGTGAAGTAACTAAAACTATAGGCCTAAGTACATTTACTTAAAGGGGAATACCACTCATTTTCAACATTTTACTATGTCATTAATATACCTTAGAGTTGTTGTGTGTGGGAATAATAAAAAAGCACTTCCCCCTCTTGAGATTCTATAACTCCCTTTTTCTGTTGAATTTCTTGACCTCCAATTTATCATTAAATGACTATGGACGGTCATCATAGGCCACCAGGTCATTCACTTCACGCCAAAGGGAGTTAAACAAACCACGTGCAACCCAGATTTGTGAATCCTTTTTTAATTATACATCCCGTATATTTCCAAATAGTAGCCCAGGCGTTTAATACGCAGAATAGATTTGGGTGTTTAAATAAATAGATTTTAGAGATTTTGGGTGTTTAAAATTAAATACAGTAGCCTATATCACAAACACACATGCTTGATCTCCACTCTACACTTAATTCCATGCAGATCATATTTATTCTATAGGTTCCAAATACAGATTGAGATTGTCATGACATGCATGATTAGGATATGATAGCCATGTTAGGCTAAATGCTGATGTTGATCAAGGAAATAAGGATCTGATTAAGCCTTACCTTCTTCATGCAGTGTCTCCGGAGAGCTCTCCCTTTAGGCAATAATGTATGAATTTTGTTTAAGTGGGACAACCTGTTCACACATTGCTCACATGACAAAATGGCCAAAATTAGCCATTGCACACTCAGCCGACCCACCTAACCTGTTCCTGCAACAGGTTATTCAACTTATTTCTTCAATTTACTAACTTTATGAAGCCCAGGATTGTTGCTGGCAGAAGCTCTCCCTGTCTGTGTCAGGGGTAGTGGTGGTAAAAGTACTCAAATGTTTTTTTACTTATGTAAAAGTATCAATACTGCAATGTAGATGTACTCCGTTACAAGTAGAAGTCCCATATTAAAAAGATTACTCAAGTAAAAGTATGAAAGTATCGGCATCAAATTAATTTAACGTACTGCAAGTAAAAGTACTCATATTGCAGAATGTCCCATTATAGCAGATCTACAAGCTCACAATGCGTCGCCATTTTCAAATGGCCTAAGGGTTGAAGTGGTTTTCCAGTGTCTTTGATTTGAGATACTTAAGCACATCCAAAGGTTAAACTTCCAAAAAATCAAGCATTTTCTTGTAATTTGAGAAGTCACAGTCAGCATGGTTAGTAATTAAGTGGTAAAAAAAAAGATCATCCTTCAACTTGAGACTCACAGGTTGGATTGTGGCAGACCAAAATTGTGTGTTCTGTGATCAAGTGTCCTTGAGCAAAACACTGAATCAGTTTGTGTGCGCGTGCGTGTGCGTGTGTGTGTGTGTGTGTGTGTGTGTGTGTGTGTGTGTGTGTGTGTGTGTGTGCGCGCGCGCGCACGCGCGCGGGTGTGCGTGCGTGTGTTCATGAGAGGTCCTGCACACTGGCCTCACAGATGAGCAACACACATGTTTCTGTGTGTTTGCCTCAGAGTTATATGAAACAAATGTTGAATTATATGAAACAAATGTTTCATATAAATCATATAAGAGTTATATGAAACAAATGTTTCATATAAACAAATGTTTCATAAAAAAAAAGGTTTCATATAATTGCTTCAAATGTACATGTGGCCGTTAGGATAAGTAATTGAATTTCTTTAAAAAATCTTCAAATTGACATATTGCAGATATATGGCTTATAGAGTAATGTCTTGCAGAAAACAGCGAGTTGAGAAAACTTGAAAGGTTCACTTCTGTGGACTCTAACATTACACCTTTTTACCTCCTCTATGATGATTTTCTGTTTTGACTATAGTTGTGTATTTTCGTACATCTCCAAATGTTTTGATGAATTGAAAATGGTGGGCCCTATTGTAAACATGTGTAATGCTTTATGTTGTCGTCCACTCACAGTTAACAGGTTTTTTTGTATTGAGTTGTACCTGAAATGTACTGTAATTCTGCAAACGGCTAATGAATGAATCAATCAATCAAAACCTAGCAAAAGTTTTAAGCATTTATTTCATATTTGCATGTTGATTTCAGGTCTGACATCTATTTCAGACATGCTCTAGTTGTCTAGTATGTGAAGAGTCTGCCTGTGCTATTAACTCATTTTTGATTAATATGTCTCCTGAACAGTTAGTCTTGCCGCCATGACTGTCTCTGTATCAAAAAGAGTCACATATACCGTGTGAAATAGTCCGAGTACATGACAGTGTTTCCCATCTCATGATGGGAAATAGTCATTGTGCACCGTATACGTGTTACAGGCATTAGCTATCTTCACCAGAATGTTCTTGGCTATGATCTAAGTTTGATCCCAGTGTGAATTCCTTGTTAAATAAATAAGGTCTAACACAGTGCAACACAATGCAACTGATTCATTATTATAATTATAAACATTTGACCGCCTCATGCATTCTCCACACAGGACTCATCATGACTCACTATATCATGTTGCTTTTAAAACATCAAATTGACAAATCATTATCCCATCCTCTTTGGCATTTACACAAAAACATATTGTTATGCCCACGTGTCTACAATAACAGGGGTTTTCAACTGATTGTGAACGAGGGAACACCACCCTGACTTAGAACCAACAAGAGGAACTTGGGGACCACAGCTTGTGTTGGGTGGGTGGGGATATGGGCTAAGATTAGTGCTTTTGTAACACTTGCTGTGCATCCCATGTGTATATGTACTGTACATCCCACTGTTTCCCATCCAACGGTCCATGGACTAATAATTTCCTAATAATAATTACTCAACTAGACAATCCGGTGCACTTCCCCTTTTGAGATTCTAACTCCCTTTTTCAGTTGAATTTCTTGACCTCAGTATAATGGTCATTCAGTTCACTGTCTGTTTCTCAACTGTGGGGGTTTAAAGTCAACACATCCTACATTATATGCATGGTCAGGGACCACATGCGATACAATTACGGATCAACAGTGGTCCACGGATCACCTGTTGAAAACCCCTGTACTATAACATGAAATAGTGACGAGAACGCTGTATTTTGCCCTGCATGGTTGTGTGTTTAATTAACTACTTAATTATACTACTACTGATACTATTGCTCCACAGAGGTTGTGTTTTGAAAGTTATGGTGATTTTAAGAGCATTAAACTCAAAAACTGTTGGAAACTTATAGCACATCCTGAGCTTGGACCTGGGGTAGCTTTCACAGACAAAATTAGTTCACTCATGCAGCAACAATGAACATGTTTTTGAAGCAGTTTTATTGCATTGTTTCCTGAAACATCATGTTATGTGATTTAGCCTAACTCAGAAGGTAGGTGGCAGCACAACACTTGCATTGGCTCTCAAGCAGTGTTGATTTTGACAGCAAATTTTGATTTAAGTCACAGTCTCTTCATTTCATTTTAGTCACATTTTACTAGTCACCTGGAATATCTTAGTGTTAGTCTAGTTTTAGTCGACTAAATGTCATAAGATTTTAGTCGACTACATTTACAGTTGATTTTGTCGACTAAAATGTATTTTGACGGGCCTTGATGCCCTGTAATGGCTGATTTTACACTTGCTAAAAAATAGCCGATCTACAAGCTCACAACATAGCTTAGTTTCCATTTAGTTCCCATTCAGTTTTCGTCAGTGAAAAAACATTTTTTTGTCATAGTATTAGTAGACGAAATCAACACTGCTCTCAAGAAGACCTTGGCCAGCTGCTGCTGCATAGCTAAACAAATCAGCCCTTCCATTCCATTCCATTCCATTCCATGGCATTGAACCAAAAATTCCTCCGCCGACAGCCAAACACTAAGTGACCCCTTCCTCACTACAGCTGACCTTTCAGTTGCTGTGAATGACTTTCATCAGCCAAGCAGATGTCCTTTAAAAAAAAAACATGACTTCAAAAGTTCTACCTGCACTGTATCAGAGCAGCAATCTTTGCCATTGTATTACATGTGTTACACATTCTCCACTGGGTATAATTAAGTCATTACAATGACGAATATAACTCAATGACAAGGTTTTGGTTTTGATAATAGTTCCTTGATATTTTCATATCATGATGCATAATTCTCATGCAAAAAAAACAAATAGCCACACATTTAACCTGCATTAAATACTTAAATACATTGAGGTTTAAATTCAGAAAAAAGATAATTACATTTAATTTGTATTTTGGTAGTATAAAAATATAGTTTACATGAGTTGTGTGCTTAAATTGATAATACTAAACATCCCCTTATTTACAAACTGGTAATTATTTATTATATTTTTTGTACTACGTGATATACAAATTGACAATTGTAGCCTATGAATTGCACTTCAGCCACTGTCCACCGCAGTGGAGCCTCCATGGGAACAAACACCAAAAGTCCAAACACTTTTTCAACATTCAAAAATAGTCAATAAAATTGCATGTGGCAGCGGTGTCTTGCATTGCTCCATCCTCAGTCCATGCAGGGTATGAGTGATTTGGGAGGAAAATCTTCAGGGATAACCTTCTTTTCCACAATGCCAAGTATCCTAGGTCCTGCTCCTTTTAAAGCTGAAGAAGAGACAGAAATTCTTGTCAAGTCCCAGAGGTCTGAAGTGAAATCATCCACATACCACACACACTCACTGGAACTTGGATATCAACTAGAGTATTTTACCACAAAGACACTACACGTGCATTCTCACACACACACACACACACACACACACACACACACACACACACACACACACACATGTACACACACACACACACACACACACACACACACACACACACACACACACACACACACACACACACACACACACACACACACGTGCACACACATAATTGCAGCACAAATCTCCATCTTCGTGCATTCACTCAAAGTGACCTTGACACAGTCCCCCCCCCCCTGATATACGTTAGGTGTATTATAATAGCTGCCATTTCTCTATGCATGCCTTAAAGCATTGGTTCCCAACCTTTGTACTCTGACAAAACTCTGTCACTTAATCAGCACAACTGATGACATTTCTAATGTCACTGTGATTAATCCGTTCTCAAATCTCTTATAACTGTTAGGTGTGCTGTCATGGTAATTTCAGCACGGCTGGATAGCCTATTTCAACCAATTGCTTGGTCAGAATAACTGACTGTAGTAATATAAATTCCACTTTTGTCTTTTTTCTCCTTTTTTGGACGACTCCTCTGTGTACCACCAGAGGGGGGCTCAAGTACCACCAGTGGTACTTGAACCAGTGATTGGGAACCTCTGCCTTAAAGCAATGTTCTGAGTAGAAGCTCCGAGGGGACTTATCTCCATCAGCTGCAACAACAACAAATAGGGTATGCCAGGGCCTCCCTCTCTCTCTCTATGTGGCTCTCCATGCATGCCTCAGTCCAGGGACGGTAGAGCAGCGTGTCCCCCGTGCTCCACTCCATGGCTACAGCAGGGTTCTTGTCTCCCGTCCTGGAGGAGGGCAGCAGACCTGGCATACTGGAGCTCCGGTGCGGAGCGGCGCCGGCGCCGGCCATAGCCATTGGGCTTGATTTTCTGCTCGGGAGCGTTGGGCTGTTTGAGCTTGTCAGTGAGCTGGTGCAGTCGGTGATACAGGTCGTGGACGGCGCACGTGGCCAGGTTGCAGCCAGACCGTTTGGATCGGTTCGGACCAAAGCTGCGGAAAGAGAGAAGGATATTTATAGCAATACGAGGTGATGATGGGGGTCAAAGTGAGGTCCTTGAGAGAGTTCCAGGGGATCCGCAGCTAAATGATATAGTTATGGACCAAATGGGTCTCTAACTCTGAGTGTACAAATGTAACATTTGTACACTCTCAGAGTTAAATTAACATTGATTTTACTGTATAAATTAGATAAGTTAAAGGGATCGTGACATACAAAAAAGTTGTTGTAATTATCTTCTGTGCTCAATTGCACCCAAAAAAATGAACTTTTAACATTCAGTAGATTTTCTGCAGGACTGGGGTTTTCTGGCTCAAACAAGTGCTCTGATTTGCCTGTGGAGTGTGATGTAAGAGTCAAGTCTGAATGCCATAATTGTGACGTCAACGAATAACACGAATTACAGTGTCCTGTAAAAAATAATCAATGTAATTATTTTGTAATGATTTGGCAGGTATCTCATTCTGGAACTCAGCTCATAAAAATGCAGTTGAGATGAAAAGCACAGGGGTTTAATGACATCATCTTTGACACTTTCAGTCATCTATAGTGCAGTGATTTCAAGGACTCCTGCTATATAGGCCAAGGACAGACGGAACCCCATTTGATGAAATCATCTTTTAGCCCTGGGACATCAATCTACACCGTAAAATTCTCTGTTCAATCAATTATGAGAGGTATACAATTGGAACTCTCAGAGTGATTCATATAGACTAAGGGTCAACTTGGACAGACCCCTGGTGGTCCCCAGACCCAGACAACTAAATCTATGACGAAAAATGTTCATTACTACAATGACTAAAACTAAGACCAAATATATTGCCAATTTCATCAACAAATAAAAACTAGACTAAAATGTTAGAAAGGAACTATGGAGAAGAGATCCAGTATAAGTCATTTTACATTTGGTTGCATGCTGAAAATAGACAATCTACAAGCTCACAACGCGTCGCAGTACGGCACGTTGTGAGCTTGTAGATCGGCTATATTCAGCAATTGTAAAATCAGTCATTACGATGGCGTCCAAGGACCACCAAAATACATTTTAGTCAACTAAATCAACTGTTAATTTAGTCGACTAAAATCTTATGATATTTAGTCGACTAAAACTAGACTAACACTAAAACATTCCAGGTGATAAAAAACTATTCAAGAGACTATGACTAAAATCAACACTGGAATGAAAGTAAAACGGTGTTTTCTATATTCCAGATACTTGTATCAGATGTGGTAATGACAAAGGTACACTTTTCCATTGTCTATGGGCATGCCCAAGAGTGAAAGAATTCTGGGAAGAAGTAAATATTGTTGATAAATGTTGAGCTTGACCCAAAACTGTTTCTATTAGGTATTTTTTTCTTTTCATTTTTAAGTAATTGTATTGTCTGATGTGTTATGTATTGTTCTGTTGTATTGTTTGTTTGTAAAATGCAATAAATATATTGTTTAAAAAAAAAGGAAAAAAGGGGGGTTTTCTCCTTACCTGGACAGAAAATCAAAAGCTTCTGTAATTCCTTGTAGTCGCTGCTCGGTTCCAGCGGAGGAGATCTCAGGTCCACCCCCCTCCTCGCTGCTGGCTGCCACCGAGCCGCTGCGGATGTCCCTTCTCATGCGGTTCTGCAGCCACAGTCTAAACCTGCACCACACATAATGCACAACATTCTCTCATTCTGAATTCGGTTCGGGTTGTCCCGATCCAATCACGCGATCGGAAATCGATTGGGGCCGATCACGTCATTTTTAAATGGCACAAACGTGTTCTATAAAAATAGAAATATCGGATTGGGAAAAATCTGTATCGGCAGATGCTCAAAATCGAATGATCGAAATCAAATGATCTAAACCATTGTATTCGGATAATACACACGCATAGTGTAACTGGATGTCCTTCTACTGTATGTACTCTTGACATACGTATAGTTTACAGACCGTGTAACATCCGTGTATAATTTCAAAAGAATGTCTCTTGAATCAAAAACAAGAGTTTTTCATTATGAACTTTTAACACCAAATACCAGCAGTGGTGGAAAGTAACTAAGTAAATTTGCTTAAGTACAGTACTTAAGTACAATTCAGAGTTATTTGTAGGCTACTTTACTTGAATATTTCCAATTTCCAGTACTTTTACTTCCACTCGACTACATCTCAGGTCTTTTGCTTCACTATACATTTATTTGAAAACTTTAGTTACTAGTTACTTTGTAGATTCTGATCATCATTACAAAACATATTGACCACTTCAGCCCTACTAGGCTACAGTATACATTTCGGCCATTTGAAAATACCAGATCTACAAGCTCACAATGCGTCGCGATCTTATGATAGTTAGTCGACTAAAACTGGACTAACACTAAAACATTCCAGGCGACTCAAATATGACTATAAAACTAAATGAAGTTTAATTCCAAAGACTATGACTAAACTTAAAAAATAGAAATTAGCTGCCAAAAACAATACTGAAGTCATCTCACCTCTTTTTCAGCGTGGAGTTGAAGTCCACCGTTGTTGCACCACCTATCCCTCCCAGTGGCAGCACCGTGATGAGAACGCACCAGCAGAGGACCGTGTGCAGTGCTAGCCTCATAGTGGCTGCAGGGCAGGCGCAGACGCAGGGTTGCTTGTCTGTCTGTCACACAGAATAGTGGCTGCAGGCGCAGACAAGGTGCTGTCTGCATGCAGGCACACGGAGTCAGCACATGGATGCGTTTTGTCAATTACAATATATAGGCCTACGGTTCAAAGTTCAACCCTTTATTGTCCCCCGTATTAATAAGGCAAAATGTGGTTTTGTTTTATGAACAGAAACCTAAACAATGAAATCGTTAAAAAAAAAAGAAGAAAAGAAACATTACAAATGTTTGTGAGAAAACCTAATCATCATAATCACACACATGCAGAACATTCTGAATGCCTTATCTATAGATATATGCATCATGATCAGGGTATATCCCAACTAAGCCATATTATTATGTGAGATCTGACTAGATAGCTGCCAATACTTTTTTTTTTTTTTTTTTTTAACTAAAATGATTAGGGTTAGTTATTTCCTTAATAAAGTACTATGGTGGGTTTATTAAAAATAAACACCAATCCAATGTACTCCAATGTAAACTACCAGATACTTTTATGATGTCCAATACTCAGTAGTGTTGATTTCGTCGACTAATACTATGAAAAAAATGTTCGTCGACTACCTTTTTTCACTGACGAAAACTAAATGGAAGCTAAATGAAAACTAAGCTATGATGACTAAAACTAAGACTAAATATATTGACAATTTCGTAAAAAAAAAAAAAAACTAGACTAAAATGTTGCTGGCTATAGTGGCTATTTTCAGCACGTGTAAAATCAGCCATTACGACAGCATCAAGGCCCGCCAAAATACATTTTAGTCGACTATATCAACTGAAGTTTTAGTCGACAAACATCTTAAAAACTACTACTACTATACTACTACTAATAATAATATTAATAATAATAAATAAATAAAAATCATTACTCACCTTATACACTAGCAATCAATGTGTTATAGTGTGCATCCAAGTGTGTTCTGTAGCTGCTGTTAAAGTTGCCTTGTTCAAGCCACTGGAGGTTATTTTTATTTGTTTGACCATGAGATGTGATGTGAAGTTTACACTGCAGCCAATGTGAGAGTTTTATACACAGAGGGAGGGAACGGCACCTGAATGCCACACACTGCATGTGGGAGGGACTACAGTCCATGTCTAAACCTCATCCCCTCCACATGGGGTCCTGTGCATGCACTGTTGATTTTGACAACACATTTTGATTTTTTTAGTTTAGTCACAGTCACTTTTTGAATCCAGTTCCATTTGGTTTTTAGTCACATTTTAGCCATCTGATCTGAAATGTTTTAGTTTTAGTCTAGTTTGAGTCGACAAAATATCATTCGATTTTAGTCGACTAAATGTACAGTCAATATACAAATTTAGCGGGCTTTGGATGCCGTCGTAATGGCAGATTTTACACTTGGTTGCATGCTGAAAATAGACGAGTAGATCGGATATTTTCAGAGCACATAAAATTAGTTCTCTTTTAGTTCTACTGGATCTCTTGCATGGTTTCCGCCGCCATCGGTGCATGAATGGGTGAATGTACAATGCACAATCTATGTAAAGTGCCTTGGATAAAGGTGCCATATAAATGCACCATTTACCATTTTAACTCCAGACATCCCTTTCTTCTCCACCATAGTCCCTCCCTTTTAGTCTAGTTTTTATTTGTCGACGAAATCGTCAAAATTTAGTCATAGTGTCATGGATAGCTTAGTTTTATTTTGTTTTTATTTAGTAAAAAAGGTAGTCGACAAACATTTGCACGTCGCATTGTGAGCTTGTAGAGTCTCAAAGGACTTTGTACACATTTTGACATTCTGCAATATGAGTAGACCTACTTTTATACTTTTGTACTTTTAGTTGAGTACATTTTGAATACAGTATTGCAGTATTTATACTTTTACTTAAGTAAAACATTTGAGTACTTTTTCCATGCACATGGGGTCCTGCCATGTGCAAACCACAAGGAAATAATATGCCCTTTTTTGTGCTACATGTGCCTACATGAAAGAAATATTTATTTCAAAAGATTTAAAAAAGAAAAGTAAAAAAAAAAAAAAAAAGGTCACATCTTCATCCATCCATCCATCTTCAACCGCAATAGCTCCACCAGAGTGTTCCAGACTTCCCTCTCCAGAGCAACATTAGTGACTTCCTCCTGGGGGATCCCGAGACCTCCCTAGGGAGACGCCCGAGAGGCATCCTAACCAGATGCCCGAACCACCTAAGCTGGCTCCTTTCCAGGCGAAGAAGCAGTGACTCTACTCATACTCTCTCTCTCGTGTGATTGAACTTCTCACCCTATCTCTAAGGGAGATGCCAGCCACCCGTCGAAGAAAACTCATTTCGGCCGCTTGTATTCGCAACCTTATTCTTTCGGTCATGACCCACACTTCATGACCATAGGTGAGAGTAGGAAACATCAAATTAGTCACATCTTCAATCAATTAAAAACAATTATCAACATTTTTCCAAAAGTATTTAATGAATAAAATAAATCGAATAATTAAATTCAATTAAAAAATAAAGGAAAAAGAAGGTAACAGGTAATAACAGATCCACAAGCTCGCAATGCGTTGCGAAAGATCTGCTATTTTGACTAGTTTGGGTCCTAGAGATCTGAGATCTAGAGGTCCTATAGATCTGCTATTTTCACTAGTTTGGGTCCTAGAGATCTGAGATCTAGAGGTCCTATAGATCTGCTATTTTCACTAGTTTGGGTCAAACATAATTTCTCTGTTGGGTCTGAAAAGGTTTGGAACCAGTGTTGAGTTTGACAGCAAATTTAGATTTTAGTTTTAGTCATAGTCTTTTGAATAGTTTTCATTTAGTTTTTGTCACATTTTAGTCACCTGGAATGTTTTAGTGTCTAGTTTTAGTCTACTAAATATCATAACATTTTAGTTGACTAAATCTACAGTTGATTTATTCGACTAAAATGTATTTTGGCGTAAAATGTATTGATGCCGTCATAATGGCTGCTGAAAATAGCAGATCTACAAGCTCACAACGAGTATGTATAGACTTATACTGGATCTCTTGTCCACTAGTCCCTTCCTAACATTTTAGTCTATAGTTTGTTGACGAAATTGTCAATGTATTACTCTTAGTTTTAGTCATCATAGCTTAGTTTTCATTTAGTTTTCCCCAGTGAAAAAAGGTAGTCGACGAACATTCTTTTCTCCTAGTTCTTAGTCGAAAAGCCAGATAGAAAGCCATAATCACTGAGGGATTCTAATAATAATAATTTACATATTTAAAATGGGTTTGTGTGACTATAGTGTATATTCGTGCATATCTAGCCATTTCAGCCAAAACCCACACTGCATGGAGGCTATAATCAGCCTGGAATGTATAATCGGTTATATATCTAATTATAACCAGCAATAATTATAATGTGGAGATGCAAAATGCTCGTGGTGAGTAATTCATTCGCATTTATACATCTGAAAAAAGATACTAATAGATAATAATAGATCCAAAATTGTATGTTGAGAAGAACACATGAAGCAAATTGTACGCTGCTGAACCAAATCAACTTTGTTTATATACTATTGCAAAGAAATCCGATTCTGCTCTGAGAAAATACTTGCATTTTAAATGTATGATAGTCTGTGGTATTTTGTAAGTTGGATTTTCTTTTACTTTTGAGTTTGTACTGGAGTTTGGATAATCACTGGCTTGAGTGTAAATGATGCTAATATGCTAATATTCTTAAGGACACGTGTTACTGGATAGTTCAGCTAACGTCAAAGTTAGTCATTGGCCAGTTTAATCGCTCCAAAACAGTGCTCTAGTGCCATGGAAACAGCACGTTATCTTTCTACTTGAATGAATGAACACGTGTTTCCAAACTGGTGCACATCCAAACACGACAACTTGTTTAATCACTTCAGAGTGCATGGTTATTCCTACACACAACCACCAGTAGTTATGTAGGGAAGTCATTCCAAACAGTTGAGGAGATAAATATGCTGCAGGTGTAAATGAAGAGTTCGGTCTTTTCCAAGTTGAGCGATGAAAATTATTCAGGAAACTGTCCTGAGAACGAGTGCTTTATGTCCATTGGACAGTGGTTCTGAATGAATAGTTAAATGTTGAGTCACTACTCACTACTCTACCTCTATTCTGATATAAAATTGGCAGAGAAGTAAAGAGCTAAATCCCCTCAGATGCAAGTTTAGTGCAAGCTGTTATACAGCACCGAAGTCCTGATGTCACTCGCTCATCCCCTGGTTCAGGGAAGTAATTTCTCTAACATGAGGTCATCTTAAAATCATCTCATAAAGCTATTGTGGTTCAAAAATAAACAAAGTGTATCGGCAAAATTGTCGGGGAGTAACTAATTCAGCAGCAGTAACATTAGCGTTTTCTCTCAGTCAGTTCATTCTTCATATCCATATGAGTGAAACAGCCAGGATGTATTTTCCAAACACAGTTCTTATATGAGGCGATCTAAAATCCTCCTATGGGGATTACAATGCAAATAAAATGTAGGCCTACGTGAATCCGTGGACTTGCGCCCTATTGACGTCAGACTTCGGTGCTCTATTGCTTTCTAATATTATGTTTTACATCATCTGCATTTGTTTCACTGGTGGCCCAGTGGCTTTGACTCTTGAGGCCCTAGCCTGGCCCAGCCAGCGTGCTTTCTGGTCTAGAGGGGCAGGTAGTGCATTGCTCAAGCGCTGGATAATCTTGGTTCACCGCCGCACCTGCCCCCTCTGGCCTACCGCCTCCGCCATAAGACTGTAATGGTGAGTATTTTTAAGTCAATTCTGTACTTGACTGGGAGCCAATACATCCAGGCAACACCATGTTATCATCGAGCAATGCGCCAACCGTTCTTAAGAAGTTCTTAAGAGGAAATTTGTTCTTAGACCCACTTAGGAAGTTTTTAAGAAGGTTTTGGGATCCCTCAATGTTTTCTTAGCTGTGATTTGTTTGTAGGTAAGAACAGAATCTACGCACACTGTGGAGCACTCTTAGGGTGCCTTTTTTGTTCTGGGCGGGAACCCATATTGGTATCTTACCCCCTCAGGCCGGGAACCCATATTTGGGTTCTGTACAGTATGTACAGTATTCAAAAATTTTGATGCTGCTATATAAATATTTGAAGTTTTTCAGAAGCCTTAGGTCAGGATTTAGAGGCGTTTTTAGAATCGGCCTTAGGCCTAAATGGGTTAAGTGCAGTCTGAAAACATAAAGGAAAAACAGCGCCCTCTGCATGATGCTCAAAGTTTGGTCTGAGGACCTCAAGGGGTCCTTGAGGAAGTTCCAGGCAGTCCACAGCAAAATATGGAACATTTTACCACTTTAATCCCATTTTATATTTTGAAAATAGCCAATCTACGAGCTCACAAACGCGTCCCATTACTGCCCATTTTGACCTTGTAGATCGGGCTATTTTCAAAACATTTTGATAAAATCTTCAAAACATTTCCCTAGCAGAAAATATTTTCATATGGGGGTCTGCATGCATGTCAATTTGGGGGTCCTTGACATGAAAATGTTTGAGAACCACTGGTTTACAACCTGACCCAAACACGCACCATACCCACACACACACACACACACACACGCCATCATCCTCCACCCCCACCCCATATACCGACAGCCACCACCTCCATTTTCCTGTAAGCTTCCTACCTGCAAGCCCCTCTATCCCACCCCTTGTACCACCATATCACCCTCAACACCCCTATTTTCTCACCATTACATACCAAGCATATCCACCCTCCAGACAGTTCTAAAATGTTTTATATCCACTACTATCCACTATACTATCCACTACTTCTGAACATGACATATGGATAATATGCTAATTTCAAACAATTTACATTGATGTCTAGTGGTGAAAGTTGACTATTGTGAGATAAAAAATAAAATACATTCATGAATATTGGAAATATTGAAATATTGAAAATATGAAAATGTCTGTTCACTTCAGTACCATCACATTTTTTTGTTTTTTACATTTTTAATGTTTGGAGTCTGGTGTTCCACCATATTTAGACTTTAGTTTAGGTATTCTTGACTCAACTTTATTTCTGTGTGAGGTCCTGTGATTTCTGTGTGCTGCAATCACACACAGGTGTGACTGCAGGCAAGGCCATGGAGTCATGCAAAACCACACCCACCTGGGTGAACACGGGTAGGAAAGTGAATTCCCAATGCCTTATATGTGATTGGTGGGACGGTTCCCTATTAGGTTGCTAATTAGGAGGATTTGGATTCATCATCATAAGACCATGCTTACAAACAATTCTGCCGACTTAAGAATGTTTCATGAATCTGACTGGACTTGGAAGAAATGTAAGAGCAAAAGTTATTGGTGCATGAGGGCCATTATTATCCAATCCATATACTGTAAAATCCATTTACAAGGAGATAAACTTTAACGTTTTTCCATTCATGCACCATCTTTGGGAAGCACTTGTGCAGTGGTCTACATTCATGTGGCCAAACCGTCTGAATAGTGTGTTGTGCTGAACCCTCTCAACTGAGAAAATCACGGAGAAAAACTGTTCAGCCCTTATACAGTAACTCTGCCATATATCGTCCTCTCCTCACTAAGCATCATCAATTTACAAGCACAACTACACATGGCTGTAGCCAGGTCCTATATACGATATTGTGCAAACGACAGTTTTGTTTTGATATTGCCTTATACAAAGACCCAATATAGGTAAAAGTTTGGTGGGTATATAGTTGCCAATGGATTTACAACTGAGAACAGACAGATGGACAGACACAGGCACGCACACACACACACACACACACACACACACACACACACACACACACACGCACGCACGCACGCACGCACGCACGCACGCACGCACGCACGCACACACACACACACACACACACACACACACACACACACACACACACACACACACACACACACACACACACACACACACACACACACACACACACACACACACACACACACACACACACACACACTTCCAGTTAAGATCAATGACAAGTACCATAGTACGTGATTGCTAATCTCCAATAATGTGTTACTTTCATAATGTAAACTCATCTATCTATCTATAAATGCACCAAGTCTCTTATGTGTGTGTGTACTGTATGTACCTGTATGTCTGTAATCCAAGTAACTTGAGCCCCACCGACTTCAAATTTGACACACGCGTTCCACAACCCCACAGGGAGTGCAGTGCCCGGCCTTGAGTCGGTGGCATACACCGTTGTCCAGAACCAGCACAAAAGCCGAGACTGATACGCAGGAACATGGATAATTCTTTACGTTGTTTTTTGTTGTTGCTACTATTTAATATTGGAGTAGAAAATTGTCTTTTTCACAGTCTTGAACGACACCATCCTCCAGAGCTGCATGTGTCTGGAGAGTGATATGCACTTGTCATGATGACATAGAAGGCCCCCCAAAGCCTCCCTCTCTCTGCTCTACTCTCCAAACAATGGAAAATCACAGAGTGTTGTTTCTTCGCTGGAAAAACACGGCTTTGTTCTATTTCCAGGTGGAGCATATCAATCAGCCCGAAGGGAAGAAGAGGCGGTCATTGTATTCCTGTTTACAGTTTAACTGTTTGGCTGGTGAAGCAATGACAAGGAACTATTTAAACGATGTCGTTCCACTACCAGTGTGTTTGTAGTTTATACTGAAGAACATAGAGGAGGATGATACAGTTATATGCTTTTAAACATGTGTGCACAATTTCGTCTACAGTACACTAAGTTTGTGTTCTTGGCTCTGTTTAGGATTCCTCTGTGATATTCCCATGATCTAGGATGAACATTTTGGGAACATTTAAAACAGTCTCCCACAGCAAGAGCCCATGGAGAACTACTGTAATTGTTGCATTCACAGAACTTCACACGGATGCAGTCTATACCATTCATTGTCAAAGGAAGCCAGCGACCATGACGTTGCAATGTAACATGGTGAATCAAGTCATCAAGATGTGATAATGAAACATCTATGGGAAACATGAACTGAGAAATTCTGTTCCGGGCCACTCGTCGTCATGAAAGGGGGACTGCAACACTCTATAACAACATTCAATAGAATCGTTAAGAAAGTATACCCAGTATAGTTGCAGGCATGCAGCCCTATTCTACATGCAGTTCAGACTAACAAAATAAAAGGCACTATATGTACACATTGGAAGAAAAAAGAAAGGGGGTGGAAAAGAGGGGGTGGGGGATTGATCACCTGTCGGGAGAAGTGAATATTTCCTCTCCCTTTGGCCTACTGAAAGGTGGATTTTCAGGCCTGTTTCAGAAAGCCAGTGATCTGCATTTTTTAAGGGAAGGGTTCAAGGCATTCCACGCTTGGGTGGCAGTGATGTGGCCAGATCGTTGTTCTTGCTCCCTCTAGTATTGTGGATGCAGGCTATCGCTCTTTTTTGTACTACGTGCTAAATAAATAAACCTAAAGAAAATAAAATAAAAAATATACCTAAACACAAACGGCGCGGGCGGGTCCCTTGCAACGGTGCACAGCAACCTGAGCGGCTCAAAACATGAAACACAAGGCAATGTTATAGCGATATCAAACGCCTTAAGACGAGCCTACTCGTCATGGACACCCCACGAGTATAGGCTACCTGTCAACGGGATCAAATTAACCAGTTAACAAGACACAGGTGAACTCAAATCAAAAACATGGATTGGCTGGGAAAACAAGACACAGTAACCAATTAAACATCAGGGAAGGTGAGACAAGACAGGTAAGCACTACAATGGAAGAAAGGAAACACATTACCCTTCCTTCAAAATGAGATACAAGAACACACTTCAAGACAGGTAACAACTACGATGGAAGACAGGAAACACATTTAGCATTACTTCACAATAAGTATATCTTGTAAGAATGCAAAGAGACCAAACCTCAGGCTTAAAACTCACACTGTCTGGATAATCAAATTGGGATGGTATCCCTCATTCTATCCATAAATAAGCAACCCTGTGTGTGTGATGTGATGCTGATGATTACATAAAGGACAACATATTTGTGATTCAGGGGTCTTCAACCTATTTTAATTTGACGCCAGCATCCCTGCAGGAAAAGTAGATGTAGTTTTGTTTGGCAGGTTCCCTCTACAATAGCCCCAAGCACCAGTGCTGATGGTTTGAACACTCCTGGTTTCTGTCTCTATACAGTGAGTGTAAATGATACAGTCATTTTTCATGCGATGCCGTTGGCGTAATGTATTCTTCTTAAGTTCCTTGCCGGCATAAATACTAGGGTGAAGCCCATGGGATCGCATTCATGCCCCTCCGGTAATGCAATGCCTGTAATACCCATTGTATGAATTTTACCTACTACCGTTGTACATGTTGTCAGAGGGTAAGGGACACAGACATAATGCTTCAAGGCATCACACCTGAGCGACCATGTCATCCCGGAAAGGGGGGGGAAAGCTATATATACTCTAAATTATGTCACCCCAAGTTTTTGCAAATATGTGTCATGAAAGGGTTAAGTCAGACCATCTGTTAACACTGCAGAAAGTGGTGCACATTTACGCCATACACAATAAAGTCCTCAGTGTTTTTTTATTTTTGAGGGGCGCTAGCACCTCCTATGTCCAGCTTCAAGCCATTGACAATGAATGGCCAGTTTTGAGTGTTTATGTGTAAACACAAACATTGAAGACAAAAGTGAGGACCCAAATTGTGATTGGCCAGAAAGAGATGATGTATGGTGATGGTGATAAGAGCGCCCCTCACTTCACATGGGTGTTTTATTTAACTCTACCCATAGCACCACATTGTATTGACATTATACAGTGTAGAATCAATGTAAGCCATATTGTAAGCCATACTACATTTCATTGCATAGGCCTATACAAAGTGTAAAGTGAGCGAGTGATTACATAATGTATATACAATGTAAACGATGCATACTTGTTGTTTTTCTGTTGTTTTCTGTAATGTGTCTCAGTTGTTGTCACTGTTTGTACTTTGTTTTCTCGCTGTTGTTTTTCTGTGTGGTAGCTTTAGTGCACTTGTTTTTATTTTATTTTATTCTCCTGTACAGCACTTTGTAAACTCTGAGTTTTAAAACGTGCTATATAAATAAAGTGGATTGGATTGGATTGGATACTACATACTACTACAGTGTGGAAAGTGAGTCATGTTTTGCACTACGGTCTAACACAAACTGTAGGCTCGCAAACTGTCATGATTTAAAACCTAGTTAAAGCGTGGCAAAATACCCCAAAGGGAGAACAGACACTGCTGCTTTTCTTCTGGCAACACTCTAGTTCCGTTAACAAACATGAAATTCTGGCTTAATTCATGTCACTCGACAAATAAATCAAATCTAAACAGATTTAGCTGTGATATTATTCAATCAACAATTATGGACAAAATGGCAGTAGGCTGTGCAAAACATTTGTGAGTACAGTAACATCACTCCAGTACCAAGGACAGTGCACATTCCTAGTATATGGACCTGTTCTAGAATCTAAAATCTTATGATACCAAAGTGTGGGAACAATCTTTGTCTTATAGCCTATGTCACGGGGAAGCCCGTGCCCTATACATATATACACTGAGGACAATGTACACTTCTAAGTACACAGCAGCTTCCATTTGACTAAAATTGCCAGCCGGCTTTGGAAATGACTGTGTGGAAGTGTTATTCCTGGTATTTCCCAATGCATTTTAATGTTGGAAGTGTTCTGTTAAATTGATTGATTGGTCACCTCACCTCATCAGTGCAGGCACGCCACCTGGAGGTTGCCAAGTATTGTAGAGGAGGAGGGGTATGTGTGGTTTGTATTTAAGAGCAATATTTTAGTCTTGTCCCCACATTGGCATATGGTGTGCAGCTTCCACCCTTCCTCCCTATCCACACTTTTCCTGGGCTGTGTGTGCTCCAGTTCCTGTTGATTTAATTGGATATCATTGGTCATCTGACCAGTTTTATTGGCTTTCATTGGATCAAATCGACAGGAACTGGAGCACACACAGCCCAGGAAAAGTGTGGTACAAGGAAGCTTAGAGAAGGAAGTGTCATGGTCACATGACTGTGCTGCGCCATGACACTTTCATGAGAGCCAAATCTCCAGCTCATAACAAACATTATTTATGAACCATTGAGACCTCGTATAAGATTTGACTGCCAGACAGGAAACGGTGGACAGTCTCGCCATACTTGGCACGTTCAGAAACGTACTTTTTGCTCTTTAGATACCTCTATAATATTACACAGTGTACACATCGAAAAGCAACACAGCAGACAATAATGTGTTATGTCTTCTGTTATTTGCCAGAAGCGATTACTTTGAAAGATCTCAGTCATTCAGAAATAGTGTTCATGAGCTGGTCACTGAGCTCTCATTGACTTCCGGGTGCAGTTTGGCTCCCATGGTGCATGCGACGAATCTGCCGTCTGGAATTGCGTGATAACGAAAATTACGTTGATGACCTTACCTCCATTTCATATACCTTGCCCTAACTTGCAGACTTTTATACCCAGCTGTAGCTATTTGTCTCCACCAGGCCGAAGGCATGGGGAGAGAGTATGTTTTGCACTGCGTCTGTCCGTGTGTGTGTGTGTGTATGTGTGTGGGTGTGTCCGTCCGTCCGTCCGTCTGTGTACAGGCAGCTAATCTCCGGCACCGTTAACCCGGTCGATGCCAAACTTTGCACACACACTCCCTAGATGCCAACGATGAACCTCTGCCCTTTCCAGAATGGCCTGTTGTAGCGCCACCAGGAGGTCGACTTTTGTAAAACACACGTTTTGATATTACTCCATATTTTGTCAAACAAATCCTGCAAATCGTTACACATTATCTCTATAGTCATGTGCTCAAGACAGATCTGTCCGACATTTCATATTCCATCCTGATTGGCTAACATGGCTTTCAAAGTTTACAGGATTGGCCCGTTTTGAACAAAAAGCCTCAAATCATAAACGCACGTCTTTCACAGATGTTCCTAGCACTATAATTGCATTGTATGTAGTCATAGCACGTCATAGTACATAATGTATAGCATAGTAGGCCTATAGTATATAGTATAGTTTATATGTATAGTTTATTTATATAGATATTCCACTGTTACTTTCTTAGCTTACGCATGTTTCATGATAAATGCTTTTTATGTGATGTATTCCCATGCTTTTTTGTTCTTGCTTAATGTAAGTCGCTGGATTAAGAGCGTCTGCTAAATGCCTAAATTGTAAATTCCTACTAGGCTGAGGAATATATCCCACCCTTTTCACATTGGCCTGTTGGTTACAACGAAAATGTAACTAATTCAGCAGCAGTACAATAGCGTTTTCTCTCAGTCAGTTGATTCTTCATATCCATATCTATGAGTGAAACTGGCCTGGATGATTTGTTTATTTTTCAATTACAGTTATATGAGGCGATCTAAAATCCCCCTATGGGGATTACAATGCAAACTAGAAAAAGTGCTCCTGCCCCGGTGCACAGGTCTCCACCAGGATAATAGCATTTGTGATGTTTGGACAAAATGTGTGCGAGTAATATAAAGAAATGTGTTTAGCAAAGATCGGCCTGATGTGATGATGGCGCTATTACAGGCAGATGTGAAAAATGTAGGGCAAAGGTTTTTCCTTGCCTCTGTAGTGCGCAGACGGACGGACACACGGACGGACGGAGTGCAAAACATACTCTCTCCACATGCCTTCGGCCTGGTGGAGACAATAAAAAAGTACATGAACCAGTGTACTTAGCGCCCTCCACCGATATTACGTCAGACTTCGGTGCTCTATTGGATTTTTTCTCTGACTATACTACAACATAAATATCAACAGCAAAAGCACATCACAATCACAACCCCCCTCTGACATCCTGACTATGGTCCATCCCAATCTACTGACACACACACACACACACACACACACACACACACACACACACACACACACACACACACACACACACACACACACACACACACACACACACACACACACACACACACACACACACAGGTACTATGTTCAATCAGACTCAACAATAAAACCTCACAATTCATAGCACTTCAACATTACACCCACTACACTTAATATTGCACACAATTAAAGTACTAAAACTAGTGTCAATGCTGTGCAAATGTCATTCAATAAATAAGGTTATATATGTGCAAACATATACAGCAGAGCTCACTCTGTTACAGAGGGTGAGGGTCTAAAGTGAGTTGTGGGCGGCAGGGTCAGCAAAGTCGGTGTATTTGCTACTGCAAATCGTACTGTGCATCGTTAAGACATGATTCAAGGTCGATGCAAAAATGAATACCCCAGTAGGTTGAGGCCAGTTGGGACATAGCGTTCGGTTCCACACATGATGATTGATCGACTGCAAAAATAAATAGGAAAAACACTCAATGAATGCTGTGTTACATACCAAAGCAAATCATTTTAAATCACTGTTTGTCATGTTTTCCACAGTTTCCTACTACAACACTATGAGTCATTTTGACAAATAAACCAACCGGTTGACCACTACCACATGGCATGATAACCGTCATAAGGTATAAATTGCACTAAATCTTTTGGGTTAAGACACCCTGACACAGCAGATGGGGGTAATCTCTCTAGGGAGATACTTTTTATATATCATTCACAATTTTGCATTTCATAACAGTGGGGAGGAAGGAACATACCCCAGCCATGAATGCACATGATGAAATATTTTTCACCATCTTCAAATGTTTATCTTTGAATTTTCATACTAAGGCGACGAGCGGCGCGAATTTAGATGACATATCCAAGATATTTTGGGGTTTTATTCCACGTTCCCTACATGATGGATGTCCCCCCAGTGGACCATAAAAACTGTTTATCTTTTAGAAAATAGCATGCTTGCTATCAGTGTTTCTGCTTTAATTTCAAACATCTAACGCTGCTATAGTTAGCTCCCTCTAATTGCAAGCATCAGCTGCGTGTTGTCTGTGGTCACACTAGACGATTTGCATGCCACGTGGTCTGCATTCTTCAGCTGTGCACTGTGGATAGCGGTTTGGGGCACATAAAAAAAATAACAAATCTGGCGAGAAATTATTCCCTCCTTTGGTGACTGGCCATCACTCACCAAGGCCTCCCTGCAGAGACCAGTGATTTAGACTCATGAAATGCGACCCTGGCACACTCTGAGCAACACTTCATTAGAATGAGAATGGCTTAGACCCCTGTCCTGGAGCCAAAGCATGTCTGTCACATTGTCCTCATTAAGTCTTCTTATAGTTGAGAAGAAGAAAAAAAACGGTTTTATCACTACAAAGTTGCAACAGATACAATTAATAAGGCTTAGATTATTTCATCTTCTTTGTTGTTGCCCTCTGAAAAAGTGTCCACCCTTTTGCTATTTTTACAAGCTCTCTGGGATCCTTTTGGCACTGTCAGTTTGCTGACAGTTATATATATATAGTGTGAGTTATCAACTCATGTCTTCCACATGAACGTGAATATCGCTATCGTGTTGAATCAAATCATGTGATAAATCAAGGTGATTTGACTTTGCATTGGGGGCTGGGGGGGGGGGGGGGTAGTATAGGGGCCAGGGGCTCATTGGGGGTTGGAAGGTACTAGTGGCCAGGAGCTGGGGGGTACTAGGGGCCAGGAGCTGGGGGGTACTAGGGGCCAGGAGCTCATTGGGGGCTGTTGGGGGTACTACGGGCCAGGGGCTCATTGGGGGCTGTGGGGGGTACTACGGGCCAGGGGCTCATTGGGGGCTGTGGGGGGTACTAGGGGCCAGGAGCTCATTGGGGGCTGTTGGGGGTACTACGGGCCAGGGGCTCATTGGGGGCTGTGGGGGGTACTAGGGGCCAGGAGCTGGGGGGTATAGGGGCCAGGGGCTCATTGGGGGCTGTGGGGGTACTAGGGGCCAGGAGCTGGGGGGTACTAGGGGCCAGGAGCTGGGGGGTACTACGGGCCAGGGGCTGGGGGGTACTACGGGCCAGGGGCTCATTGGGGGCTGTGGGGGGTACTAGGGGCCAGGGGCTCATTGGGGGCTGTGGGGGGTACTAGGGGCCAGGGGCTCATTGGGGGCTGTGGGTGGTATAGGGGCCAGGGGCTCATTGGGGGCTGTGGGGGGTACTAGGGGCCAGGAGCTGGGGGGTACTAGGGGCCAGGGGCTCATTGGGGGCTGTGGGGGGTATAGGGGCTAGGATGAGATGTGATTCCTCCTGTATGAGTCATGCAGGAGGGTCTGTGTACAAATGGAACCAATTGGACCGATCAAACCTATAGGTCCTTGAAAATGGTTGAGAATCACTGCAGTAAACTAATGGCTGGGTAATGAGTATCATTGGGGGTCCTTGACATGAAAAAGTTTGAAAAACACTGGCATAGGCCTACAGGTAATTCTTACTTAGGCCCTCGATCGCCATCTCATCAAGTGGCATGGCCTTTCACACGGCTGCGGAAAACAATATTGCTGACGGAAAACCCCGCTAAGCTATACGCTGTCACACACAACACGAGTTCTCCGTCTGCCTCTTCCTTGACTCACGCTGAGGGCCGAGTATTTTTAGCATGAGTTCATATATTCCTCGCAATTAAGAAGGATGCTGGTAAACAATGTGCTGGGAGGAGGCCAGCTCCAAACTTGGCCTGATCACATTAAGTCAGATGTTCTTCAAGGGGAAAAGGAGTATAACTTCATGCGCTGGCAGGGAAGAGCAGCAGTCAGTCAGTCCATGGGGGTTGTAACTTTAGGCTTTTTTTTCTTTTTTCCCCCCCGACAAAACACTTGTGTTTTATATTTGCGCCTCGCCACACATTCTTTCAGTGTTCGTGGGGGAGAGGAGGATGAGGAGCACTCTGACTTCTTGAAGTCCTCCTCGTGTCTTGTCACGTATACAACATTCCACACCGATTCAGATCAAGCCGTCCCCCGTCCCCGTCCTGCCACCTCTCCGCACGCTCCCTCGCTACGGCCAGACACGGTCCGATACCTTGTGTAAATATGGAGATCATTTATTAGTATTATTTTGTTATCTCTCTTCCCCCTTGTGCACCCCTTCTTTCTTCTTCTCCCCTTTCTCTTATGGAAATAACACAAACGGTGGAGTTTGCACAAAATGACTTTCACCCACTGTTTATTACACCTGTAAACCTGGCTGCGACGTGACAATAAAGTTGATTCTGATTCAGATCAAAGAGGTTATTTAAGTTAAGACAGAGATGCTTATTGTCGGTATCAGAGTCGATCCCCGTTTCAATGCACTGGACCTGGGAGATGGAGTCGAAACCTGTTTCAATGTACTAGACCAGGGGTTTTCAACTGATTGTGAACCAGGGACCACCACCCTGACTTAGAATCAACATGGGGACCACTATTGTGTTGGGTGGGGATATGGGCTAAGATTAGTGCTTTTGTAAGTTAACACTTAAGTTGCTATGCATCCCATGTGTATACATCCCACTGTTTCTCAACTGTTGACTACTGGTAAAATGTCCTAATAATAATGACTCAACCAGACAATCCGGTGCACACCCCTTCTTGAGATTTTAACTCCCTTTTTCTGTTGAATTTCTTGAACTCCAACTTGTCAGTAAATGACTCCATGGATGGACTCATCATAGGTCACCAGGTCATTCAGTTCACGGTTTCTCAACTAGATTTCTAGTTTTCTAGAAACATGGTTTCTTTTCTCAACGGAAAGAACATTAAAAACATTAAAGCAAATCAACAAATCCTACATTACTAAATGCATGGTCAGGGACCACATGCAATACCTCCACGGACCACCAGTGGTCCACCTGTTGAAAACCCATGTACTAGACCTCTGGGAGATTAAATGCTGAGGTGGAGCGCAACACCTGTGTGTGTGTGTGTGTGTGTGTGTGTGTGTGTGTGTGTGTGTGTGTGTGTGTGTGTGTGTGTGTGTGCGTGCGTGCGTGCGTCTACTTGTAACCTACGACCTGGGGAGCAGCAATCGTTGCTGTCGGCTGGAAAGAACAGTTTATTTTCAGGAAATGGAAGAACATGTCAGAAATGGTGAAAGTAGCCTATACAATCTGATGTGTTGTGAGCTTGTAGATCGGCTACTTTTACTTTTATACACTTTTGTACGACGAAGTATAGGACAAAAAAACCATAAAAAGATACATGGTTGAATGCAGAATGGCACCCTGCTCACCTTGAACTTGGTCGGTCTCATTGTCAGAAGGTATTTATATCTGTAATGAACAATTGGAGAAAAAAAGAAGCTAGGTTTGATTTCCCCACCGTGGCCTGGGGCAGGCCTTCCTGTGGATGCAGAGTCAGCCCTTTAGTCTGAGGAGCTGATTAGAGCCAGATCCTTTGTCCCAATTCCTACATTCCCTCTCCTTGCACCCGTGAACCTCACAGAATCCCTTAAAGTGGAACCTGCAGTCATAATAATGTCAAATAATCCCATGTTGCATAAAGGTGCCTCGGTAACACACACTGTAGACTTCACAACAGACATACTCTCGTCTAGAGAATAAAAACCATTCGCTAATAAATGGAAATAGAAATGTATTCAAGGAATTCCATAATACTGTGTTGGTACGGTGCTGATTAAGTTTTATTTAATTTAGAAGTATGCAGCGTTATTATGCACTTGGAATGGTATGCCACAGACTGATATAAATAGCCTGTTAGGTATGCGTTATCACTACTCGTAATGTGATGTTGTGAAATAATATCCCGCAAGGATATTAATTACACATTACAGAAGGATTGTCAGATAGTGTCTGCATGGGACAGTCGGGTGAGTCAACTTGTTGCACTGACCACAGGTTCTGGGTTCAAACCTGTGAGCCCCCGCCCTCCACTCTCTCCTTCCGAGTAAAGTAAAAACCAAAACCAAATGGACCCTTACGGGTTGGTTTCATTTTACGCTCTCACGAGTTATTATTATTGTTAAACATCTGCATTACATAATTTACAAGAAGTCTACACAATTAGAGAATGTAGAATAATTGTTATTTTGATCAATGTTTGCCTGTTTCTCTCCTATCGTACCCACATCAATACAGCATGGAATTGTGGACAAAATAATATCCAACGGCAACAAAATAGTTTTGGGTCTGAGATGTTAAATCTCATCAAATGTCTGTGTCTCAAATGCCCAATAAATAATGGGCCTAGAAAAAGGATTGAAAACCATATAGTAAAAGTAAACCACATGCGCCTGAAAAATATCCTTGTGGATGATGGATGATGCTGTTAGCACCACCAGTTGCCATTGCTTTTCCATTGGTCGACTAAAATATAAGGCCATGGTTACGTTAAGTTCTACTCTATATATGTTTTGAAATGCGAGTTGAGGCGATGTTCAGGAAACTAATGCAAATGAAGGTTGATACGCAGGTGAACCGAGGTCAAAGGTGACATTCCTCTGACAGGTGAGGGCCTCTCACTTAACGCCAATCACCCCTGGCCTGCGAAACACTATCCCGTATATCGATCTTAATTCGATGTCCCTCTCGGAGCGTTTTTCATTTTTATGAGGCGAGGGAAGAGGACATCTGTTTGCGTCATTGACCCTTACAGAAAGGATCATCCTCCCGAGACCTCTCAATCTTCCATAGAGATATATAATGTGAAGATGCAGTAGTGCGTGTGTGTGTGCTATTTTTGGTTCCCCCCCCCCCCCCCCCATACCAGATGCTTCATGGAGGGTCATTCACCACTACGGCCCCCACGGGGTCCATGAATTGTCATGTGCGATACTGCAGAGGAAGGTAAATGATTTGCAGACTTTTTATTTTACACACACACGCATTCGCACGCACGCACACATTTGCACGCACACACACACACACACTCGCTGCTCTACAAACCACTGTGGTCCCTGTGGACCTCAGGGCTCACAAACCCCCCCCCCATCGCCCCAACATCACCATCCATTTCTATAAATACCCCCAAATTCCTACAACTTTTGAACCCCATATATTTTGGATTCGTTGAGGTGCATTCTAACATTTTTGAATCTCTGAAGCACTCAATACTCTGAGGATATAGAGCGGAAGGAGGAAAGGATTTAAGTGTGTGTGTGTGTGTGTGTGTGTGTGTGTGTGTGTGTGTGTGTGTGTGTGTGTGTGTGCGCGTGCGTGCGTGCGTGCGTGTGTGTGTGCGTGTGTGCGTGCGTGTGTGCGTGCGTGCGCGCATCTGTGAGACCCCGACTGGCCTCTACATCAAGACCCCCCACACCACCACCTCCCTCCGCTCCCTTCCTCTTTCCTAACAAACCCCCGCCACCTCCTCCTCCTCCTCCTCCTCCTCCCATCATGCAGCCTCCCCGCCCCCCTGCCGCCCCCCTGCGATGGATTGCAGATCGGGAATTTAATGCATTTCTGTTTCACATCACCTCGCAGGAATGCGGCGCGCGTGCCACAAGCCTCGTAACCTCGGGCTGATGAGTGCGAGGATGTTTGAAAAAAGAGAAGGCAGATGATGGGATGCAGACGCTGCTGGGGGTTATATGGCGTGAGGCAGGGAGGGGGTAGCGGGGGGGGTGGGGGTGGGGGGGTTGTAGCGGTGCCGTGCGGCTTGACAGAGCGCATCCGGCGCAGCACTTTTTTTTCTTTTTGGCCATTAATGACAGAACGTCGTGTTGCATAAAGTGCTGTTAGTACAGCTGTGGTATGTACTGAGCGCATCTGGACCGCAGATTTGGTACCGTATCGTTATAATGCGTGTGTGCGTGCGTGTGTGTGTGTGTGTGCGTGCGTGCGTGCGTGCGTGCGTGCGTGCGTGCGTGCGTGTAAGTAAGATTGGTCTGTCTGTTGGACTTTTTTGCCTCTTAAAGGACCACTTCACCACTCTTCATTATAATTGGTCCTCATCCTCACTAATGTAGTATAATGTTCATGATAAAATACCACTTTTTTCTCATATAGGGCTGTGGGCAGTTCAGAAACCCGTCCACCAGTGACATCATCGTTAGGCAGATTTTTTTTAAACAAGATTTTGTTTAAAAAAAAAAAAGATTCTTAGCACTGTGAGAACGATGGCTTCCATTATCGAATTGCAACTTTTCAGGAATAGAAAGTCTGCAGTTTCTATTAGCTTGGATTCCCCATCAATGATGTCACTCATGGTGGACGGGTTTATGAACTGAGCCCTCCCATGAGACGCAGACTGAGTAGAATTTTGTTGGGCCATTTTATCATGAACATGGACCAATGAAGGTTACAAGGTAGGTTGAAAAGTGGTGAAGTGGTCCTTTAAATGAACAACTAGCACGATACAGAAAGGATGGAGTGAATTAGCTTCGTTGGGGATCTGCTGGGGGGGCTAGGAGGGTTAGATCTTGATGTGGAGACTTTACAATTGGGTGGTCTGTTGTGCATAAAGTAGGACAAAAAAAACATCTTTCTGTTTTGACCATCATTCATTCTTTAAATGTTAATTGTCAGACAGACGCACACAGGACTTGCTTTGAACGACAAATACAAAAACAACGTTTCCAAACCTACCACAGATTAATTGCAGAGACCGACACACAGTCAGACCAGCGATAGAATAGTATTTAAAACAAGGTAATGGAGCTCATAGCTGAAGTTCAAGATCCAATCCAGCTACCTCCACCTCCTATCGGGTCACCTCCACCTCCTATCGGGTGCCCTCCACCCGAATATAAAAGACCATCGAACCCACGGTTCTCCCCCCCCCCACCCTCCCACCCACCCTAATTCTCATCCTACTCCCTAACCTCTCACCCGCCCTAATTCTCACCCTACTCCCTAACCTCTCCCTTTTTTACAGGTCCCTAAAGGGTGGTTCGTCATGCTCGGGAACCACGGCGGATCCCCGAAGCCTCCCCACCTCGGCTTAAATTACCCCATGACCAGCTGGATGGCCGTGGGTCATCTTGGTTTCTGTTCATTATTTGTTTCGTTAATCGTTTCATGCATTCTTATACTTGTTAAACTTTATTTGGTGGTGTGGTCCTTGATCGTGAATATGCATTTGTTTTGATCTGTTTGGAGTGCCAGGCGGCCAGCTTTTGCCGAACAATACAATGACTGCCAGAAACTATAGGAAACCACAATTTGAAAGTTCATTAAATTAAAGTAGGCTACTCTGTTACTGCCAGCTTTAACCTGAGGCTAATTGGATTGTCCTGATGAATGAAATGAAACCCTACTCATCTGGTACTCCTCACTGTTGTAAAACAAACACTATATGTGAATAGTATTTGGCCAGGATCTGGAAACAGTAGGTGACTTTTGGCATAACCATTTGAACCCGCTCTTCTGTGGTCATATCTCCCATTTTGATAAAGTAAAGTTTTAGACCGCGACGGAGTCCAACATACGTGGCCGGTTAAGACTCACCCATGGCTTCCCTGTGAGGTTAGGGTTAGGTCAGGGGTACAATTTACAATTTAGGCATTTAGCAGACGCTCTTAATCCAGAGCGACTTACATTAAGCAAGAACAAAAAAGCATGGGAATACATCAGATAAAAAGCATTTATCATGAAACATGCGTAAGCTAAGAAAGTAACAGTGGAATATCTATATATAATGAAACTATACATATATACTATACTATGCTATACATATGTACTATGACGTGCTATGACTACATACAATGCAATTATAGTGCTGTTTACATAACATGGTATAAGTCTGTATCAATGCTATCTAAGTCTACAGAAATGCTATCTAAGGGGGTAGGGTAAGTGCTATGGGCCATGATGGAGTCTGAAAAGGTGGGTTTTCAGACTATGGCGGAAGATTGGGAGTGATGCTGCAGTTCTGACTGCAATGGGAAGTGCATTCCACAGTTTTGGAGCCAGAAGGGAGAAGGTTAGTGTTAGTAGGCTAATGTCCGACATACATCGCTATTTCTATCAGAAATGCATTAATCCGATGGTATTTCTGTTAGAAAGGCAGACTGATAATTCTGTCAGAGAGACACCCGTGCCTTCCGCATTTGGTGCCACTCAAAGTGAGGGAAGCCAGGCAGGCCCCTACTATGTCTGGCAGATATACAGTATATGTGGTATAAAGCGCCGCGGCCGGAAAAAAAAGTCCCCCCACCACCGTCCCCTGTGGGGAGAGGGGGGGGGCAAAGCCCCAAAACGTGGGGTTATGGTTAGGGTTTGGGGTCGGACTAAAGAGAGGTTGGACCAGGGCCACCACGCTACCCAAAACCCCCCGAAATCACGAAATGCACATACAAAACTGCATTTTGGCAGTTATTATTATTATTAATTACCTGGCTGTGCTTCCTCCTCCTCCCATGCATGTGTCTCAAAACGTTGTCTTTAGTTTGTTGTTGTTTGCTGCTGCGAGAGTGAGGTCTAGCCAACACCCACTCGGCATCCCTGGATTGCTGCCCTCCACAATTTCATATCCAGGTTCTTGAGCTCTGCAGTGTTGTTAGCCAAGCTGTTGCGCCGCAGCACTTCTCATCTACATAGGCACGCTTATTTCCCCTCCTGGCTTTGCCCTGGGTTGGCTCCCATAGAGTAAATTTACTTGCCTCAAGTTCTGGGTGCCTGACGCAGTGCCCTGCCAGCCTCATCCTTCTCTCTCTGACTTTGTCCGTGACCCGTGGTAGGTCCGGGGCAAGGTCCCCATAGAGGTCCACATTTCTGATGCGGCCCGTCCATGTGACACCTAGTGCCATTCGTAGCATTCTTGTGTAGACTCCATCCAAGGCTTTTTCCTGTTGTACTGTGAGTAGGGTTGCCACCCGTCCCTTAAAATACAGAATCGTCCCTTATTTGAGAATTAAATGATGCGTCCCTTATTGAACCAATAAGGAGTGCAGTTTGTTCCTTATTTTCCTAAATAGCCCCTACACGTCAACACTGAATTTAACAATAATGAACAAAACAAAACACAGGAAATATTAAAGTCAGCACAATTGTTCTAGTGGGAGGCACACACTACCTAAAGTAGCCTAAACCAGTGGTTCCCAAAGTGAGGTCCGGGGACCCCCAGGGGTCCTTGAGGGAGTTCCAGGGGGTCCCCAGCTAAATTATAGTTTGGAACCAAATTAACCCTTATGGGTCTGTAACTCTGAGAGTGTACAAATGGAACCAAATGGACCATCAGAGTTAAATTAACATTGATTTTACAATATGAATTGGGGGTCCCAGAGATAGAAATGCCATTAAATGGGGGTCTGTATACTAATGCATGTCAAACTGGTACTTGAAATTAAATGGGTTGAGAATCACTGTGTAAAAATCTTCTCTTATGGGGGTCGCTGGCATATATTTTATAATATATATTTTTAATATATATTATTGCTTCAACTTATTGCCGGCCTTGCCGGACACGCAAGGCCGCGGCAGGCGTAAAGAGTGTCCCTTATTTCAAGATCTCAAAGGTGGCAACCCTAACTGTGAGGGTCCACGTATCGGGCCCCATACAGCAGCTCCTTCTTATCTCTTAAACATCCAAGTAATTGTTCGTTGCATTGTGCTCTCTTGTAACACTGGGAGAAAAACTAAATAACCGCGCAATAAGGATAATCCACTGTCCAGTACATTTCACCCAGATGTATATCAAATAGCCGGATCTAGCCTAGCAGAACCGGATACGGATACAGTGTTTTAGAGGCGGGACAAGCGTGAGGATTCGATTAAATGGCGATAAAACATTATAAACAATAACTCGACATATGTTGTTTATGACACTGAGTGCTTAATACAATGCATCTCCATGTGCTTGACAATAGATGCGAGGCAGGGGCACTGCGTAATGCCTTGTTGATTACAGCTTGTTGATTTATATTGTTCTAAATGACTCCTAAAATCACTTTGGGGGGGACAAATGTGACCCTGGGGAGGGATTTAACACCCGTCCCCCATCCATGTGCGCCCCTAATTATTACATATTATCTGGTTGTGTTTGGTTGGATATGAGCTGACCACCCTTAAGTTTCTCCGATCAGAGAGAGGTTTTGTGACACCAAAATGCATGCATTAAACAGGATGACAGTTTATTTTCACCATGGTTTATAGTTCATAGAGTAGGCTACACATGGCTGCATGGGTTGATGCTGTAGTGTAGACTCATATCGTACTGTACACTCATATCAGTGAGAGCTGCATAGCCTGAGTGAAGGCTGGAAACTGAGTGACGGCTGTGGAGTGAGTTGCTGCTTATACAGTATAGGGCACATCCGAACTGTCATTTCATTGGTTAGTGAGTTAAGTGGTGATGGCAAATGAATGCAGAGAATGGGGACTGTCCATCAGAACTATGCTCTGAAAATACTTTTTAGAATTAGGGTCAGAGACGTAGACTTATTATAACTGTCAAGGGACAATAATGACACATTATGAGTCCAACTAGTACTAGTGGTTCTCAAATGTTTTATTTGCAAAGACCCCCTTAATTCTGAGTGTTCAAATGGAACGGGTCCATTTGGTTCCGTTTGAACACTCTCAGAGTTACAGACCTGTTATGGTCATTCAGGGCTATCTATTTATGTGTTTCTGTTAATATTACTGTTCACTCATTTTGTCTGTGGCAGAAATGGAATGTTGGCAAAAATGACGTGAGTGTTCCCGACTAAAAAGGGGCTTAAGTGATAACTTATTTTTGCCACCCCCTATTTTTTCTGAAATGACGACGCCTCAAACTGGGCCTTCCAGTACTAACACCCCCTGCACGAGGCCTTAAGCCACGATGCACCATGTGCAACATCAGCTGTTTTAATTTAACTTATTGTATGATGTGATCCCAATAAGATCTCTGCCAAACGCTGTGGCAGGCAGCATTATATAATAAGATACGATTAACTTTATCGTCCCATTGCCATGGGAAATATATCAAACATTTAACATTCCATAATATAGATTTGATATTGGACAGAACATTATGCGCATACAAACTTGTCAATGTTAATTCAATATTTTATTATCCCTACCAGGTAACAATTTACTTAAAGGTAGGGTCTATTATAATCACGATTATAATGGATTATTATGCACTTATAATGCATTATGACGACGACTTATACTACGTCATAAGCGTTTAAGTTGTCATATATAAGATCAGATTCAAGCATTCAACCAAGCCATGCAATAAAATGCATTATAGACCGGACTTTAATGTAATTTGTTCTTAATCTCTGAAATAAATAAAAAGTTCAGTGAATATAATAATAATATAAAATGTCAGTGTATGTAAAATAATTTATAAAGCCTAAGCCTATTTACCACTAAAACCCTTGATATTGATCGTTTTCCCGTTAGAATGGCAACTAGGGTTCGAGCATATATGCTACGATCTCAACTGGTTTCCTACTGGGAACCTTTTGCATTGACAACAGATCCAGGAATCGATGATGTGAAACAACAAGTCATTAGTCTACCATTATTAAAGGCATTCTTTGTGCTGTGATTTTGCTGTGACTAAAACATCAGAATCGGAAGCCTATATTAGCCATACATATACTGTACACTTCAAAAAAGTGTACAGTATTTGTTAAAATGTCGTTTTTATGTGAACACGCGCTAGCCTGGTTAATAAACCAGACCGAATCAGCCGTTGGCAAAAATAAATTGCCTGCCGGCAGATTTCGGTCTGGAGAGGCTCAATTGTACGCCCATTTCCTACACCAGAGAATGTGGGCGGCCAATCAGGACACGGTATGGTATGCAATATGGGCGGGCTTTGATACAGTGACTTTCAATGCTTGAGACCTTTGACTGACAGTAGCTCTGACCAATTGCGTCAAAGAGAAAATGTTTCCCTGGAAATGAAATCCAAGCTGAGCCTCCCCAGACTAATATCCCGCGGTCTGTGCGATATTAGTCTGGTTTATTAACCAGGCTAAACACGCGCAGTTTTATTAAGTATGCCTGGTTTGCCTAGTGGGTGCATGGTGACGGGTGGTGATCCACCTGAACTTAAGCCGCACCCACAGCTGTTGTTGTATGATAAAGGGGGAGGGGTTAGGGGAAGGAATGATATTGTGATGTCACTATATCATTGTTTTTTGTTTATTGGCACGTTTGACTGTCAAGGTTTCATCCTCCAGGAAGAAACCTTAAATACAAAGGGAAGACATCATTGCATGTGACTTCCTGAGCCTCAAGGTTCCATTTGCTAACTCAGAGCTATAGGTAAAGCAGCTTTCTCTGTCAGTGCTCTAGTCTAACTCAGAGCTATAGGTAAAGCAGCTTTCTCTGTCAGTGCTCTAGTCTCAGAGCTATAGGTAAAGCAGCTTTCTCTGTCAGTGCTCTAGTCTATTTGATTGGAACGAACTCCAGAAGTCCCTAAAAATCAGATCACTGCCTCCATATAGGTCAATTCAGGGAAATTATTTCTAGCACTTTTGTTCAACAATGTAACTGTTTTAATTAATTCTCATCTATCTATTTTAGTTTTGAATACTTTCTGTTTTCCAATTCATATATTTGATATTGCTGTATTTTAATGTATAGCCCATTGTATTCCGGCTACATTACTACAGTACTCCGAGCTCAAATAAAGGTTATGATGATGATGAACCACACCAAGGAGTCTAATGAAGTACTGTCAAACACATGAAAAACTGGAAAGAATACAAAAATCACGGCATCTTTAAGGAACATAGCCAAGTGGAATGGCCAGATATGATAGTGGGTTAATTCAATTCAAGACTAAAATGTGAATAAGACATAGATGATTGCAACGACACATTACTGATGAATAGATTATTTTAAACATAGCCTGTCTGGTGTCGCTATAGACATAAATAGACGAGCATCGTTGTTATTTTGGAACATTGAAAGACACTGAAGTCATGGAAATAAAGTCCACAGGGGATCCGCAATAAATGCAATCAGTACTGATTGCATTTATTCACTGGTGTAAAGTAACTAAGTACATTTACTCAAGTACTGTACTTAAGTATACACTTTTGAGGCATTAGTACTGTACTGTACTAATACCTGTACCTGTACTGTACTGTACTGTACTACACTACTGTACTGTCCAATATAGGTCTACCTTTACTTCTACTCCATATAGTGGAGTAGTGGAGTAAAGGTATTGGTAATTGGACATTCTCAAGTACAGTACTAATTTACTTTTACTCCACTACAATTATTTTAAAACTTTAGTTACTAGTTACTTTGGAGATTTAAATTTAGATAGAAAACATACATTAACCTTTTCAACCCTATATACATTTCAACCATTTGAAAATAGATCGACAAGCTCACAATTTTCGGCTATTTTCATTGGATTTTGTACACATTTTGAACTTGGGACATTCTGCACTTAAGAGTACTTTTGCCTTTAGTAGGCTACTTTAAGTACGTTTTGAGGCCGATACTTTTGTACTAGTACATTTTGAATACGGGAGTACATTTTGAGTACATTTTTGAATATTTCTACTTGTAACGGAGTACATCTACATTGCAGTATTTATTCTTTTACTTAAGTAAAATATTTGAGTAGGAGGAATGGAGATGCACACATTTCTGGGCTAAGCGTCAACAAAATGTATGTAAATATTGTGTATTACTGCGCCCTCTGGAGGACATGTGGGGGAAATGCAGAATGATTACACTGTATGTTGTGGAGGTCCTTTCAATGAATTACTTACTTCAATATTCTTCCTTTAAAAAAATAACCATACGAATCATAAACAAAAGTACTTGCATTATAGACCCAACACTCTTTATCACTAAAATTCTTTGTGTACAAAGCAGCATCAAAATATTAATGTCACATCACATTACGAGTAATGTGGGTGAAATTCTTAGTTGGGCAGACTAGACTCATCATTCGTCACTCATCAGTCTGAGGACCCCTGTTGAAGACCCCTGCCTTAACCCATTGTTGTCCACACACCATGATTGTCCCAAACTTTTATCTGTGTAATCTACAAATAGCTAACTCTGCACTGTACATAAAAGTAAGAGAACAGGTCCTCAAAAGGCAATATCGTACATACAAGTAAGAGAACAGGTCCTCAAAAGGCAAGATCTAAATAGCTATTTGTGAACTCTTTTATTACACTGTTCAGTTCAGTCACAAGCTACATATAATATATTTATACACATTATAAAAAAACCCACACAAAACAGACACCACAGTGTTCACAAATAATGGCAATCACAGGCACTGATGATTACAGCATAATTAAATGGTACAGTACAAATGTTCTGCAGTTAGCTTCCTTGCTTTCAGTAAGACTCGACTGCATTATAATGCGCAATTAGACCTGAGGACGCATCTGTGTCACCTCATAGCTTTGAACCACTTTAAACATTATTTAAAACTTTAGGCCATTGAAAAATAACAAGCTCACTAACCCGATTTAAAATGTGCGCAAATCTTTGAATTGTATATTCTTTCACAGCAAACGTTTTTTCTTTGCTTCTGGGTGGTCCCTGGAACAACATATTTGCAGATGGGGGTCGGCAGCCAAATACATATTATTTGGGGTCCTTGTCATGAAATAGTTTGAGAACCACTGATATATAAACATGGGTTTTTCAGAAAACTGCATGATTTAGAAGACAGTAAAGGGGAATACCACTCATTTACAACATTAAACTATTGGAGGTCTTGAACTTGAGGTCATGTGATCAGACATCATAAAGGTGTACTCTGCAAGCCAAAAAGTACATCATCGTGATGTCACTGAACACATGACCTCAAGTTCTAGACCTTCAGTTCTAGGTTAAATAGAAGGGAGGAACTTTTTTATTATTTCCACACAAACAACTCTAAGGTATATTAATGACAATAGTTCAATTTAGAAAATGAGTGGTTTTCCCCTTTAAGTAGAAACGGGTCCTCAGATCTTAATGGGTTAATGCCCTATCCCTGGTTTGTCAGACACAAATTAACGGACAGTAAAGGGGTGAACATTATCATAATGATGGTGGCAGCTTGGAGAGTTTACACACCACTACTTCGGTAGACTCGATGCGATTGGGCGGAGAAGTTGCATCATTCTTGCATATTTAATTTGCAGCGTTTGCCTTCACACTGCGCTGTCATCTGCAGCAGGGAACTTTATCAATGTGTTCAATTCATAAACTACACAGTGAAATCTATGGTGTTAAAATTATTCATTGAGTTGAGTAATAGTTAGGACGTAAAATTACGGTAACGTGGATGCAGTGTCGTCGGGGACTGGACGTCTCTCTCTCGAAAATAAATCGAAATGTGTGTGTGCGCGCGTGCATGCGTTTGAGCACGTGGAGGCACACCCAGACAGCAGCGCAAAATGAATCCGAAATTCCGAAGTTTACAAGTTTATCGAGATGAAGAAAGTCCCTACTCCCTCCCCACACAGTGACAGCAGTGACATCACTCCATGTTTACGCACAGTCAGACAGACAAAATATTCTGTACACTGCTGTGTTTTAATGTGTTTCCTTAAGCGATTGATTAATGTACTCGTCCTCATATTTCGATGAGGGCTTCGGTCTCCTCATTCAACCACGTCTATCCACGGTAACGGATCATCTTTGTGCTGCGTAAAATATGCCTTCTCCATCTCCAACTGTGTTTACTCCTCATTCATCCACCACATTGTTTGCTTCATTTCCTTTATTTGATGCGATTGCATTCACACCTGCAGTGAATCGAAGTCAGGTGCGCTACCTTGGAATCGAATCGAAACCCCCATTTTTTGCTGAACTACAATGCGATTGCTTGATTCACATCAGAGTTCAAACCTGGCAAACGAAGCACACTTTCCGATTATACGCAGCAGTGACCTTAGTCTATCTATTGCAGTGATATATGTAACTCCATACACAATATATATATATATATATATATATACATTTCTATTTTGGGTAAACAGATCTCTGTAGGAAAATATTCCTATAAAAGACTTCTTCGGAAGCTAACGATGCCCATTTTGTGAGCACTTTAGTTAAGAAAACATACCAACCAATTTGCAGTGGACATTTACAAAATGTCCACAGAAACTCTTTTAAGAACATTTAAGGAACAAAGTGAGGAATGTGAATATTTTCCATTGCTTGGCACACAACACCATATTAATATTGTTCCACGAGTCCCTAAAAATACAGCACTGTTAACCTAAATAATTTATTTCCCTCTTCAGATGTCGGTTTTGCTGTGGTCTTTGACTATTCCCTTATCCATCAAATTCAAATATTTAAACGTTAAAAGTAGGATTCTGCTCAAATGTAGTGCACTACCGTTGTCAACAGAAATACATAAGGAAAGTGTTATGGGTATATTACGTTCTTTTTTTTGGATGAATTTCTAAATCTCAAGGTCATGTACTTACTAACCAGCACATGATCTGAATACTCTCTTGATCTGAATGGGATAATATATTCAGACAGAATGAGTTTAACCAACTTCCCGATGTTAAGACATATCCCCTAAAAAAAACATTGGGTAAATTTAGTTATGTTTATCATGCTGGAGCTTTGTTAAAATCGTGGCCATAACTTGAACCAGACTTTTACAGTTTGAGCGTGCCAACCTTGAAAAGTGAGATCATTGTCCATTGTTGTTGTCAGCCACGTTAGTGCCGAGAGCATCGTCTTTAAGTTTCAGAGCTGCTTGTTGTGTGGGCAGGTTCTTTTTGTCCTTCCATTCCTTCTCCCTCAGACTGAGTTCAGCTTGGGAGAAGGCAGCCGGGCCCCAGTTAGTGATCAGCTGAGGGCCCTTAGAACCTGGAGAGGACAAAACAAACCCACGAGAGAGAATTCATCAGAACTTCAAGAGGTAGACCAGTTCAATCCCGTGCTCCACCAGGCATTGTGTCGAAGAGTTCTTGGGCAATACGAGCAGCACGTTAGATACAGCGTGTTAAACCAGCTGTATAGTGTGAGGATGTACTATAGTTACCTGGCTGAATGAGCCGTACCAGGCCCTCATGGTGCGCCACCTTGTGTTTCCATGTTCTGGTATTGTTGGCAGCGTCCGCCAGCTTCTTCACTACCGTCTGCCTCGCCACCAACGCACGCACACACACCACAACACAACATTTGTTCATGAAATTGTCAATATATTTAGTCTTATAAATAAATTAGTTAGTTATTTAGTAGTCATCGTAGCTTACTTTTCATATAGTTTCCATTTAGTTTTTGTCAGTGAAAAAAGGTAGTCGACGAACATTAGTCGACTAAATAAACACTGAGACATAGGAGACAGGAGATAATCATAACATGTAGTAACATTGTGACCAGTGTTGATTTTGTCGACTAATACCAGTGTTAATTTTGTTGACTAAGACTAAAGGGCCTTTCAAAAGGGAAGCAAGGGACGCACACGTTGTTGCCTGGATCAAGGAGAGGTCTGCTACAGGTCTTCTCAAGAGGGGCGCGACAACGCAAGCGTAAAAACAAAAAGCTAACGAGCACGCGCGCAACAAATTCACGGGACCGCACTCACGTAAATACGCTTGCTTTGTCGCACCGTGACTGCTCCGCGTTTGAAAGGCCCTTTAGACTAAGACTAAAATACTAATGTTTTTCAGAAGACTAAATAGGACTAAGACTAAATGGTGTGTTATTCAAAAGACTAAGACTAAGACTGAAAAATATTCTGATTGAAGTGTAAAATCTGTCATTACATTACGGCATCAAGGCCCGACAAAATACATTTTACTGGTAGTTGACTAAATCAACTGTAGATGTAGTCGACTAAAACTAGACTAACACCAAGACATATTCCAGGTGATTAAAATGTGACTAAACGAAATGAAAACTATTCAAGAGACTATGACTAAAACTAAAACTAACTAAAACTTGCTGAATGAACACTGATTGTAACTGCTCCAGGGCCCCATGCCTCTCATCATAACCAGGGACAGATCAAGCCCCACTCGAGGGCCCCTGGACCGGTAACTTTCGTGTCATCATCTTTTTTACCTAAATTTAACAAAATTTGAAAAAAACTTGAAGGGCCCCAGGAGCCCTTTTCATGCAGGGTGTCAAACCCAGTACTGCGTGGTCCAATTTCCCCGAAGGGCCGCTGAGAGCCAAGGGCCCCTAGACCACGGCCCACTGGCCCAATGGCTAATTTGGCCCTGATCATAACATGTAGTATTAACCCATTCTGACCTGAGATCAGATTAATACGAGGTTTCCACTGGACACACACTGGTCTGATTAACCCATTCTGACCTGAGATCAGATTCTAAAAATGTCAGTCGTTCTTCGATTTTTCAAAAATAGCAGACCTACAAGCTCGTAGCGCGCCACTCGGTGGCGCGCTATGAGCTTGTAGATCTGCTATTTTTCAATAGTTAAAGCATAACATGATGCTAACACCAAAATGGATTCCCGTTCAGAATGGGTTAATACTGTGACCTGGTACTGCTCCAGGGGGCCATATGCCTCTCATCATAATAACATGTAGTAATATAACATAGTGACCTGGTACTGCTCCAGGGCCCCGTGCCTCTCGGTCTCCAAGTGTTTTAGTTGGGCCATTGCGGCCTGCAGTGCAGTGTCCTTGGTCAGACGTTCCTTCTCCAACTCCAGTTTCTCGGCCTCCGTCTCTGAGATGGTCCTCTGCTGCCGGAGGTGGATGTGTTCCAGCTCCACTCGCTTAGCTGCCTCCTCCTCCAGTAACCTGGTTAAAAAAACACATCGTCTTAGCTGCCTCCTCCTCCAGTAACCTGGTTAAAAAAACACATCGTCTTAGCTGCCTCCTCCTCCAGTAACCTGGTTAAAAAAACACATCGTCTTAGCTGCCTCCTCCTCCAGTAACCTGGTTAAAAAAACACATCGTCTTAGCTGCCTCCTCCTCCAGTAACCTGGTTAAAAAAACACATCGTCTTAGCTGCCTCCTCCTCCAGTAACCTGGTTAAAAAAACACATCGTCTTAGCTGCCTCCTCCTCCAGTAACCTGGTTCAAAGGCTACGGTTCCCCATTTAACGCATTCTGATGTGAGATCAGATTCATACCACTCGGTGGCGCGCTATGAGCTTGTAGATCTGCTATTTTTCAATAGCTAAAGCATGACATGATGCCAACACCAAAATGGGTTCCCGTTCAGAATTAATTAATTAATTAAACTTAAAGAGTGTACAAATGGAACCAAACAGACCCATTAGGGTCTGTTTGGTTTTGGTTCCACTCTCAGAGTTACAGAACCATTAGGGTCCATTTGGTTACTAACTATCACTTAGCTGGGGACTCCCTGGAACTCCCTCAAGGACCCTTGGGGGTCCCCGGACCCCACTTTGGGAACCACTGGTGTATGGAACACAAAATATGCATATGCGTGGATCACAGTGGAGTGTACGGAATATGGATATATAGAATCCCAAGTTCCCCAACAACAGGCATTGTCCCACCCACTGGATATGATGTACAAACTAGAAAAAGTGCCCTTCCGGGCACATGTCTCCACCAGGTTATCCACAGATCCGTGCAGTTAGAGGTAAAAACACTTTTCGGCCAGTTATAGCGCCACCTTGAGGCTGAGTTGAAATTGTTCATGTGGCATTTCGTCCTCGGCCTAGTGGGAATGTGGGTGCACAATTTCACGGAAATCACGCGATGTGTTCATGATTTGCAGCATTTTGTTTGAAACTGAGCACTCCTGTGAACTTTGGAAGCCAATCTTAACCAATCAGGATGGAGTCTGATAAATCTGAAAGACCCGTTTCGTTGAATGGCTCTAGAGAGACTGTGTACCAATTTGCGTGATGTTTGGACAAAATCTGTAGGTGTACTGTGCAAAAACTTGTTTTGCACAAAGCGGCCTCCTGGTGGCGCTATAACAGGCCGTTCTGGAAAGTTTGGGGCAGAGGTTCATCGTTGGCATCCAGGGAGTGTGTGTGCAAAATTTGGCATCGACCGGGTTAACGGTGGCCGAGATTAGCTGTTCACGGACACACGGACGGACGGACGGACGCACACGCACACGGACGGACGGACGGACGGACGGACACGCGGACGGACGGAGTGCAAAACATACTCTCCCCACATGCCTTCGGCCTGGTGGAGACAATAACACTAAAAGCCTGTTAATAAATGTGAATGTCCTGGCTGAACTAGTATCACTCGCCAGTCCCTGAGTGGCCTCTAGTGGCCATTGTTGGTGTCTATCAGAAGATAGCCAGAAAATGGAGCAGGGTTGATTTTGACAGCAAATTGTGATTTTAGTTGTAGTTGTCTTTTCAATAGTTTTCATTTAGTTTTAGTGACATTTTTGTCACCTGGAATGTTTTAGCGTTAGTCTAGTTTTAGTCGACTAAATATAATATTTTAGTTGACTAAATCAACAGTTGATGCAGTCGACTAAAATTTATTTTGGCGGGACTTGATGCCGCCGTAATGACTGATTTTACACATGCTGAAAATAGCCGATCTACAAGCTCACAGCGCGTTGTGTGCGCGTTGGATGAAGGCGCTATATAAATGCACCATTTACCATTTACTAACATAAAATATCTCAAACATATAAAAATAATGTTCACTCTCCAACAACTCAGCGGTCGTCCTTTCCACCAGACAAACAGAAATAAAGTGTGTTGCTGTCTGACTGGTCCGTTCAGAATGTGATGTGGAAAGCAAATGTCAGCAAAGAGGAAGGAAGGAGGAAGGAAGTGTGACGGATGAAGGGAACCAGGAGTTTCAAGTCTGACTGCATGGCGTCTAATTAAAGTACCAGTAGTACGTACGCCCGTCGCCCCAAACCAACGCACCCAGTGTCCCTTTCTTACACTATACAGTTCAACCCTTTTCATATCAAGGCCCATTATTTATTCGGCATTTTGAGCCACGGGCCAGGTCCATTTGATCTCAGGCCCAAAACTAAAGAATATTTTGTTATCTTTGGATAAGACTGTGTTCACAATTCCATGCTGTATTGTCTTCTACATTCTCTAATTGTAAATTAAGTGATGCCGATGTTAGACAATAATTTAACTCTTGAGATCATAAAATGAAACCAAATGGACACTTAACACTAGAACACTAAACATATTTTTGTTAGGGGGGGGGGGCTATTATAGGGGGGCAAACTCGGTGCATATTATTATTTTTTAAATTAAAAAAAAGGGAAAAAGAAGAAATGGACCTGGGAGTGGGAACTTCTCCTTTGGTTCACACACTCCTGGGACATGTGAGAAAAAATAACAGATTCAAAAGTTTTTCTCTATTACTATCACTATCACTAAACACTAGAGGGCGCTTAATACCACCATGTGAACCCCTCACACACTGACACACACACACACTACTGGACATGCACTTGACGGTGTTTACAGCTTGTTTTAGAGTATTCAAGGTCCTGGTAGGACAGTAAAGCTTCCTGACCGTGCTTGCAGCCTGCGGACAGTCTCCTCGTCCTGCCGGGCTCGTCTCTCGTCCTCCAGGGCGTCTTCCAGCCGGTGGTACATGTCCTCCAGCTCTTTGACGCGCAGCAGGTACTGCTCCAGCTCACTGGACTTCTGGGCAACCTGCTCCTCCATCTCCTTACGCACCTACACCACAAGGACGCTTATTAATACAACTAATACACAGGCCCTGATGGAAGGGCTGTCATCCACGCTATGGAGCCACTGGCACTTTAGCCTGCATGTACAGAGATAAGGCAGATGCTTTGTTTATTCATAGTTTGTTTACTTTTATGTTTTATGTGTTCTGCCCTATGGACCCCTCTGTGAGTGTCTTGAATAAAGTTTGAATTGGAACCCTTTAGTGAGTCAGTAATATAATAAGGTCATCGAAATAACATCATCATACTATAATTCACCGAATGTCTGTGTGTCTGTCTGTCTGTCTGTCTGTCAGAAACAAACACTTATCTCCTCAATGCCTGCACCAATCGCTCCCACTTTTCACACAGGCATTGACCATATGAATATGGAGGGCGTAACGGAGCCCTTTTTTGATTTGACACATTAACGATTATTTATTAATTTATTTGTGAATTGGGCGCAATACCCCCCGCGGCCACCAGGGGGGTACTGAACAACTCATCTCCCCGCAAATCACGTGTCACCAGTGAAATGCATGTTGGGAGGACACAGATTAATATTGGGACACAGTTTCCGGCGCAACATTCCCCTTGCATTCTCCAATGCACTTCCCCTTTTTCACACCGCCCCCAGGCAGGCATCAGACCTATGCATCAGACCCACACGAGGAAATCAGGAAAACAACTCGGACCCAACAGTAGCCTAAGCATCGACACAATTACTACATACAACCATGGGCGGAGCTTGGGGGGGTTCAGGGGTTGCATTGCACCCCCTGGTGGTCGGGGGTGAAATTGCTTCTTTTTTTTTTTAAAGATAAAACAAGATTCTTTTTATTTTAATAAAATTATAATAATTGTGAGAAACAAATCTGAATTCTATTATGTTTTGTTTTACAATACATTCATTTTATAGTAGTCATCATGTCACATTATTTTATCGCCCCGCCTGCCCCAGCAGAGCAGTCACAACCACCGTGTCCTGGCAGTTTGGACACAACAAACCCGCCGCCCCCCACCTCCATCAGTGGAGGTGGTGGATGGTGATCTTGGGGAAAAACACGGCTGTCTTACAGCAATTCCCCACAACGTTAATAGGAAAAAACAAACGTTAATTTTCCACCTTCTATTACGAGAAGCATGCGTGGATGGAATATTCCGTTTTAAAGGATGCAGTGTTTTGTTTTGCCTGCCGACACTTCCAGAATGACAGCAACATGGACTAATTTCGTAATACCGGCGTGAGTGCCTGGAGTAGACTGGGCTCGAAACTGGACAAACATGCGATATCCGATGCCCATAAGAGTTGCATGATTAAATGGGATCACTTTAAAAAGAGTGCATCTTCACTCTTCAGGCTCTATTGCAGCTAAACTTTCAGAAAGTCACAAAGCTACTGTAGAGAAGAACAGGTTGTATCTGTTCAAAGTTGTTGATATTATTAGGCTATTGTCTAAACTTGGATTGACTTTCCGTGGACACAGGGAGGGGATAGATTCAGAAACACGGGGCAATTTTCTTGAGATTCTTCTCTAAATATGATACTGGATTTGAAAGCATGCAGTCAAATCATTTTAATTCAACATCCCCAAATTTCCAGAACGAAATAATTGATATCTGTGCAAACTTGGACCAGAGCTAAAGGAAACCCATATTACTAAAGTATGGCTTTCCCGGTGTATTGTGCAGGAGGCCATCCAGCTGGCCAGTACAGGGTTTCAGCCTCCTGAAGGCCTTAGGACCCAGGATGCTGCCATACCCTGCGTAGAGCAGGGTATGCTCTGCTGTGGGCCTCTGCTGGTAGAATCTAAAGCAGCAGCATCAAATATTTGCGAGGAAAACAAAATAGGTCAAAATGGGCATATTGTTTTACAGCCCAATAAATCGTCTTCCATTGGCCTTCATTGAGTTGATTGATTGACAGCTGATATGACAAGCCTCTGTTACGGGTCTCAGGGCTGCTGAGTACCTCATTAATAAAACTGAACCTGAATAAACAGGGATAAAGACGGAGCAATGAGTGTTGCTTTTCTTTCCACAATGTAACTGAGGGGAACCGGAAGCTGCGCTCCTTATATTGGGACCCCAGAGAACCTGGGCTAGAACAAACATTCCGTCCTCACTGCATGTTACACTTTGCTAGTGCAATTAATTCACAGTATTAATTGTAAACCTTCATAAAACGAAATTATTAAATAATTAAACAGACTCTTAAAACACATTAAGTTGGTTCACACTCTCCTGGTGCTGCAACACCTTTGTTGATTTACTCAACATTGGGGCTAATATGTCAGCCCCAGAGCCTATAGTTCAATCACATTGGAAGTGGCTCGGAAGGCATCCTTTGGTTAGACATAAGGTTGGTGTGGGGTGCGTTAAGACGACCGGATTAAGGTTGGTGAGGGGTGCGTTAAGGGTTAGGTTAGGTTTAGGTGTGCTGTCCCGTGGGAGGTTAGGTTAGGGTGAGGGTTTGAGATGGTTAACATCGGTAGACAACTTGACTGTGTGTGCGTGCGTTTATCTTGATTTGTGAGTTCTCTTGGCACAGTACCATGGGTGTGTACGCATAACAAAACCATGCTGCTTCTATGCAACGATTGGTATGTGGTAATGTGGTTGACATGCACTGTAGGAGGAGAAGATGAGTTCAGATATGTACCAGTGCCACTGTCTGCTATTTTGTTTAAAGCGGCATTACACCTCAAGCAGACTGTAATTATGAAAAGTTTTAATTAATTGTCTGGTTTGGGTGTTATTTTGTTCATAAAGTGCATGCTATTCTTGTGTGATCCTCAACACAGGATTTGATATATCCAGACTAACATTATTAGTATTGCCTTCACCACCAATAACCATGACAGTACAGCAGCTATCTGCAACCGGGGGCATCACTATGCCAGCTTGTGCATGTGATCGACATTTGCATTAATGTTTTATTTTTGCCACGGACATGCAAAACAAATTACCAGAACACAAATGTATAGCCTACAGTACTAATAGACTCTTGACGTGTCATATATTGTCTACTCTATTCTACACATTTTCAAATAAGTCACTCATCAAAACTTATTTTTGGGGAAAAGCTACAACACATTACGGCATGTTGTGACCTTGTAGATCAGCAATTGTCCTTTCTTCTTAGCCTATAATGACATGCCCAAAATCAGGATGTCAGGGTTAAAGTAGTTAGATATATAGTTACCCAACTAACTTACCCAGCAAGACTGGGAAGTTATCCACTGTATACTGGCAGGTGGCCGTCCTGAGACAGGCATTATATGTGGCATAATGCATGGTCCAAGTATATTCCATGTTTGGGATTTCAATAAATGGTTCTTATACAGTAAGTACAGTTGCAGTCCGAGAAAGGGACCCTTAGCTGCAAAGGTGAATGGTGAATTATTGCAGATGGCCTTTCAGAGGACAGTGTTACTTGGGGACATGAGGAGACAGGAAGTTCTACAGGCTAAACTAGTTTTGTTTGTCAACGTAGCTTAAATAGTTGGTGTCAGTTCATTAAGGTGTGTACTCTAGGTTGATGAGACAACTATGCAATGGAATATATAATACCTGAGATTCAAAACAGATAATTAAGTACATGATGAGTGATTCATGAAGGCATGTCAGGATTTAAAGGAATGTTTCACTGTTCACTGTTTCACTGTGTTGTTGTGGAGCATTTGCTATAACAAAGTAGATAGACTAGACCCCATGCAGTAGTGTCATTGCTGTAACTTGGTATCTGTAATGTGTTCTGTTGCTGCAGGGTGAACTACTGTATGGGTAGCATTATAGTATTACAGGGGGCATACAGTATAGGGCTGAGGGAACATAGGCCTGAGGGAACATAGGGCTGAGGGAACATAGGCCTGAGGGAACTTGGGTACGGTCCCGGATACTGGTTTCTTCAGTATTATGGCAGACGAGGCCAGGTCCTCTAAAACGGAACAATTGTCAATTTGTTTAAGATACGTTGAGCAGCTTGAAATCAAGGAGCGTTTTCTGTGTTTTATTGATTGCTCAGCATCTCGTGGTGCAGCTGCTATAGTGGACGCTATAAACACAGGACTGGAGATGGGTGGTTTAAAAAACATCCGAATTGTTGCTCAGAGTTATGACGGTGCCTCCGTAATGTCGGGTCACGTGCAGCAAAAAAAATGAAACCCTGTGCACACACACACACACACACACACACACACACACACACACACACACAGCACTACGGGGTTTCATTAGTACAGCAGGTAGTAGTGTGCTGCTGTACTACCTAAATAACAATTTTTTTTAGGGGTTAGGGCATTGTATCGCTGGTCGCTCGCCAAGCTGTCGCACCCCCTGGCGTCTAGTTCAAGCTCCGTCTATGCATACAACATGCCACGAAGAACAGCCTCAAGGACCCTAGCGCATTATTCCACGCACCTACCCTTTTTCACACCGCCCCCAGCCAACACGGAGGTTGTGTGTGTGTGTGTGTGTGTGTGTGTGTGCGTGCGTGTGTGTGTGCAGACTACTTTCGCTGTGAACGTGTGTGTGTAAACTACTTAAGCTGTGTGTGCGCACGTGCGTATGTGTGGCCGTTTTCAGTTCGCTATAAACACAACACGAGATACAACTGCAGTCTTGAACATAAGCCACATGCACACACACAGCGTGAAGTGGCTACAGCGCACGCTCCGGTGAAAACAGCTAATCTACAAGCTCACAACATCACAGGTTGCAAAAGCCATGAGTTCTCTCAAGCCAAAGCTCACAATTGAGACCGTTTTGGACGCAAATCCACCTGCAAATTGGATCTGTGCGACTGTCCATATATAGGTGCATGTCAAACTGGGGGTCCTTGATACTTTTCAAATGGGGCTCTGTGGGCTAATAAGTGTAAATGTTGCGGTCCTTGCTCTTGCCATGAAAACGTTTCCCTACCATGCATTTGGAAGAATACTTTAATGTTATACTGCTGTTTTTATTCATAAAAAAAAAAAAACACACACACACACACACACACAAATATATTATACAAGTTGAAATATATCAGAACGGGTAAGGACTAGTATTAAAAATTGTTTATTATATAAATGTTGGATCATGGTCAATTCAGGGGTTGAATGTTGGAGTACCATTGGAAACTATATAAGGCAAACATTTTCTAATCCATTCCAAGCATTAGTTTTGCACGAAAAACACTGATTGGGCTAAATTAGGCCATAGCCACTTGCCGAAATGTGCCGAAATGTGCTGACCTCATCAGATTTGGGCACATTTGGGCAAGTTTATGGCCCAACGAGTGTTTGGAATGGGTTAAGAATCATGAATAACCCCTAGTTTGACATGTCACATGCTACTTAAAGCATAATTCACATTTGAAATGTTTGCCTTATTATTAGGTTTTCAATGGTACCCCAACGTTACCCCTGGATTTACCAAGATCCAAAATGTATATAATAATCAATTTTTAATAGGCTATCCCCAAGGATCATAAAAACTATTGCAATTTCCTTTGGGATTAAAAAAAATCACTGTGTTGTTAAAATAAATGATATAATTGTCTCAGTATTTATTTTGTCCATGGCCCAGCCCTTGTTGCAGTACTGTATGTTACTCTGTTCATAGAATAAGGGTTGCTTGACTTAACATTAGTTCACATGTCTGTCCTGAACAATGATTTAAAATCACAAGTCATGTTAAGACCAGAAAGAGGAAGTGATAGTGATTTGTGAGCTCAGATAAGAGGCTTACCTCAGAGAGGGAATTAAACTGACAAGTCACTAATTGCCTAGAAAGGTTCTTCAGCATTTGGCTCTTGGTGCTTATATATAGATACAAGATTAAAACATAAAATAAAGGGTCAGATATAGAGGGATAGTGTAAGATAACATAAGAGTGAAGATTACTTTCATTTATTCCTTAAAGCAGTGGTAACAAAAGTGGGGTCCGTGGACAAATGGACCCTTATGGGTCTGTAACTCAGAGAGTGTACAAATGGAACAAAAATCTGGATCCATTTGTACACTCTCAGAGTTAAATTAACATTGGTTTTACAATATAAATTGGGGACCCAGAGATAGAAATGGGGGGCCGTAGCCTAATTCAGGTCAAACCGGAGGTCCTTGAAATGAAAATGGTTGGAAATCACTGCTAGAGCTGTATCTTCTCTTATGGGGGTCTTATGGGGATATATCTGTAGCGGTACTTACCAGTTGCTCTCTCTCCAGGTCCACTCTGTAGCGGTCCTGAAGTTCTGTTTGGGTCTGAAGGCGTCTTCGTTCCTCCTCTGCTGCGGTGATCGCCGCCTCCTCCAGGGCCTGGCCGACAGGAGAAGACAAGAGCATCTTTTACATTCAAAATGCAGGTTTATGGTTTGCTTTCCACCATTTTGTTATTGTGATTTTGAGGGGTGCTAGCCCCTCCGATATTCAGTTATTAGTAGATTTTCGTCTTACACAAACATTCAATTAAATGGAGAATTGTGGACGAGCAAATCGGCTATTTTTGTCCTACACAAAGATTAAAGGAGGAAAAGAGGAACGTCTGCCATTGCTAAATACGGCTTATGATTCTGTGCCATCATTAGTCACAATTAGCAGAATAACAGGAAATTAGGAACAGGTGCAATTTTAACACTGTGTCAAACAGATACAGGAAGAGTGAACATGCTTGAACGTTCGACAATTCAGCTATCTCTACAATTCAAAAACAAAATGGCTACAAAACCTACATCCGGTCATTTTTGTCATTAACAAAAGGGTAAATTTCAGTCTGATAATGATGTAACATGCATGTTCAAATCATGTGTAGTTTACATTACTTGACCATTTTCCAAATTATTTTGGAGAGAAAAAAAAAGATAATTTGACACTGAGGTGCCCACGCTTCCAGTCAGGACCAGGTGTCTCGTGCACAACAAAAAATAATACATTTAATTTTATAATGGAAGTCAAAGGGTCTCCATGGGACTGGGAGCAACGCTGTTATTATTATTATTATTATTATTATTATTATTATAATTAGACCGCATCTTGTATAGTTTTAACCAATATATTCAGCGCTGCTGGTGGTATTCTCGCGTCAAGGTGTCAGGAAAATGCCTAGAGCAGCCTTTCCGTTTTTTTGCCTACGCTACAAGTTAGTACACTATAGCGCACTATGTTCACATTTTTTCGTTCACATTTTCTGTTCACATTTTTCCATCCACCAGCCGTTTTAAAACCCCGGAAGAGACGCCTGGGCCAGGGCATTTCTTGATGCTTAAGTGTGCTTTAGTTTACACCCATACTGACTGCTGTCACCCAGCTGTGACTGACTGCTCAGTGGATGTTAGTTTGAGGACACACACTGCTAATAGCAGATCAGTGTACTGTAGACAGAGAGAACCCAGCTGGGGACAGAGGGCCCAGTGTGCACATGTGAACCTAAGTTCTCTGGAGAGATGACCCTGGAGCTCCCCGCATGGGGACAGTGTGAAAGTGTGTCAAAGTGTGTGCGTGTCAGAGACTGTGTGTGTGTGTGTGTGTGTGTGTGTGTGTGTGTGTGTGTGTGTGTGTGTGTGTGTGTGTGTGTGTGTGTGTGTTTGTCAGTCAGAGACTACTGTGTACACACATCAGCATTTGTGCATTTTCTTGCATCTCAATGGCAGATTGTTGACCAGTCCGTACACATTCAGGGCAGCCCAATGTCATCTCAGACAAAGGCAAATTGTTGCCTTAATAAAGCCAATGATTGTCAGCCACGCAGTGTGTTATGACACGTAACTGTGTGCCAGTTCAAATGACTGCTGCTGAATTGTTGGGCTACAGGACAGTGTTGATGAATGATGACACACTGGTGGTGGTGCAGCATAACACAGTATTATACTGTGCTGCAATCTACCGCACTGTAGGCTATAATCAATTAGGTCAGACTCCCTCTGTATTGACCAGGCATGAGCTCAACAAGCGCATTGGCAAGGCCGCTACCACCATGTCCAGACTGACCAACAGGGTGTGGACCAACAGCAAGTTGACACAGCAAACTAAGATATGCAGGTGTACAGAGCATGTGTCATGAGCATCCTCATGTATGGCAGTGAGTCCTAGACCGGCTGGACGCTGCGTCGCTCGCCAGGAGCGTAAACTCAATGCCTTTCACATGCGCTGCCTTGGACGCATTATGGGCATCACCTGGCAAGACAAAGTGCAACACCGTTCTGGAGAGTGCTGGAATCTCCACCATACATGTATGTACAGCACTCTGAGACAGAGACGCATGCATGCCCAGCTCCTAATCCAGACAACAGTCTTGTCAAAACTTGACTATTGTAACTCCCTCCTTACTGGCCTACAGGCTTGTGCACTTAAGCCTCTCCAACTAATCAAAAATGCCGCAGCTCGCTTGGTCTTCAACCAGCCAAAATTCTCACATGTCTCCACCCTGCTCCGCTCCCTCCATTGGCTCCCGGTCGCTGCCCGCACAGAATACAAAACTCTGATGCTGGCATTCAAAGCAACCAAAGGCATGGCTCCCTCATATCTTGCAAGTATGATCGACCCCTACAAACCCTCCCGCGAACTCAGATCAGCCAACGCAGGGAAGCTTCACTAAAAACGCCGGGACAACGCTCCACACGTTTTTTGGTTTTTTTGCAGCTTGGCATGGCACGATTTTTTTCAAGCATGGCGCAGCGCCATGCCAATAACATTGTGCAGGAGTATGTATAGTTTCATTATATAGATATTCCACTGTTACGTTCTTAGTTTACACATGTTTCATGATAACTTTTTATGTATGTGATGTATTGCCATGCTTTTTGTTCGTGCTTAATGTAAATCGCTCTGGATTAAGAGCGTCTGCTAAATGCCTAAATTGAAAAATTGTAAATTGCATGCACTGGCTCTGTCATGTGGTGAGGACGGATGTCGGACGGATTTAGTCCACAATATTGTATTTTGGTGGTTCTTAATGCCGTCGTAATGACTGATTTTACACATTTGACTGAAAATAGCTGATCTACAACATCACAATGCGTCACAGCGCAACGTGTTGTGAGCTTGTAGATCTGCTATTTGCCTTAGTGTAAAATGACTTATACTGGATTTCTACTAGTCCCTTCCCAACATTTTAGTCTAGTTTTTTATTTGTTGACAAAATTGTCAATATATTTAGTCTTAGTTGTAGTAAAACTATGACATTTTTCAACACTGCATGTAGCCTAGAAAGTGGAAGTATCAACGGGTTTCTGTGGAGAGGAACTTGTCACAAGAGATTTGAGTTGTTTCTTACTTTGGTGGAATCTATAGGACACAGAGATACACACCATAAGTACTGTGGGAGTAAATCATAACACACTGTTTTCAGTTTGATTACCCAAAAATGCTCCTCTGGTTGTAACATTATCTATGAGGAAGTGGGATACTTGAAACACTTGGTACATGACTGTAGAGGGAATAAAACCTATGGATTACAGGGCAGATCCTCTAAACACAAAACTAGTTGTTGCCCATGGCCATTATTTGATATGACCTTCATCTTCAAGGAGCCTAAAGGCAGCACAGATTCAAATCCATCCAAATGAAAAAAACTAAACTAAACTAAAAACTAAAAAACTACTACTGCAGAAACATGTGATAGAAATACACTTTCTGACTTGGTTTGCAATTGGTAAAAAAATAAAAATATATAGATTATCACCCGGACCTTTATCATTACCGGACTATAATTCACATGTTGGTCTTCAAATTATGTGTGCATGATGATGTGTGGTCAAGGTAGTGATGTCAAGGTAGTAAGGTACGGTCTCATCCACTGGTGCCATTAGTGCCATGTCGAAGAGTGTCAACAAATGATATGTAATCCAGTGGGACGCAGTGTTAATTTTTTCCAGCAGATTTAAAATTTTCTCATATGGGGCGCGACAACGCAAGCGGAAAAAGAAATAGCTCAACAGAATCCAGGTCTGGTCAGTCGCAGTCTGTTGCGGGCGTGTGCATGAAACAAGCACGCGCGCGACCATTTCACAGGGACCGCGCTCACACAAATACGCTTGTGTCGTCGCCCCTCGACTTCGCTGCCCGTTTGAAAGTACCTTTAGTCTTTCTCAACAAAATGACCGCTGCAGGGACGTCTCCTACCTTCCTCATGGCCTCCAGCTCGTTCTGCTTGGTCTCGTTGGCCGTCTGCAGCTCCCTCATCCTGAGCTCCAGCTCCTCCTGCTCAGCCTGCAGCTTCAGGCGCTGCTCGCGTCGCTTGTGTCGCGCCTCGCGGTGTGGCGCCGGCCTGCCCAGCCTCACTAGGCTCACGGACGTCTGTATGGCTGGAGGAGAGCACATCGTAGTGGTACATGCTTTAGATCCGACATACTAAAGGAACTGGTTACTTGCTCACTCCTCATGCATTGAAGGAAGCATGAGCTCATGGCTCTCCCCAGGCTGGCAGAGGGAGAGTAACACCCGGGATTAGTTTACAAAATCGTGGGATAAAGATTTTAAGAATAGAAAAGAAGGTGTTGCTCATCAGCACTTTAAGTTTTCTAGGAGTACCGGTAGCTCAAACTATAGAGAGGCATGCAGTTTTCCACTTGTGGAAAGAATACCTATGGAGCCCTGTGTAACAACAGAAATGCAAACACATACCGGTATTTCTTGCCATACAGTTATGCTCTTGACAGTTTAGGAATGTATTCAGTGCTTGGGTTTAATGTACCTCACCTCAACTCAAAAATAACCTGCAAGCAGGAGGAACTGAATTAGTCAGATCAGCAGATGAAACAGCTATGTGTCACCTTATTGGGACCCACAACAGTGATGATTCATATACAAGCACCAAAAGGAATAACTAATCCTTGGGATTATTTTGAGAGTAAGAATAAGCGTGCCTGTGGATGGTTGAGTGATTCATACTATAGAGGCTCTTGACTCACACGTAAACTGGCCTTGGATGGATGGAATCCTACCAGCGGTTTCCTTGTGTGCCTCGCCCTCACTGTTTCCCACATAGCTTCCTAATCCATCTGCCCAAATAAGGACAATAATACAAAAGGGGAGCGGACTATACCTGAAACACTGATGAAAGCACAAAGAGATTTACCCTGTATCCACTCTTGTTTCCTCTTCTTGTCCGAGACGCTGAGCTCAAAGCTTTTGTCCGAACACTTGATGAAGAACATGCATTTCTTTCCGTCTTTATCTGGTAATGACTGCGAGAGAAGAAACAAGTTGTATCAGTTGCGAAAAGCAGCAGAATTGACTGAACTGTTTATGAAAATATATGACCAGAGACAGATATGGGAGATGGAGGCATTTAGTTAGGAATTTGGCTTGTGTTTCTGTTGTTCACATAGATTAAAGCCAAATGAAATCTCACAACTGAAAATGTTTCTAAAGGTCCTTGCAGACCGGACGCGTTTTTTGGAAAACCGGCGCAGCAGTGTGCAGGGACCTTTACAGTGTGAAAAGAGCCCCGCCACCCAGCTACACTAGTGCCAAAACCATTGGTTTTCAACCTTTTCATATCAAGGCCCGTTATTTATTGAGCGCTTTAATATTTTGTTGTCGTTGGATACGATTTTCTCCACAATTCCATGGTGTATTGATGTTGTTATCATTAGGAGAGATAACAGACAAACGTCTAATTGTAGACATCTTGTAAATGAAATATCTGAGACTATGGGATTTTATGGAACATATTGCTAGTGTGACACTTCAAATTCTCCAATTGTAAAATAATAACCGAAAATAGGCTATAGCCGATCTACAAGCTCTCAATCAAGTTTGATTGAGAGCTTGAATCAAGCCCTCAATGCATCGAGAGCTTGTAGATTGGCTATTTTCGCTGTGCAACATGCCTTCCACAGTAGAAGACATGCATGGCTTCTATGGAACCCAAATGACTGAAATCAGCCGTGGCGACTGAGAACTTGAATCCATGTGTTCAAATGTAGGCTAAGTAACAGACAGCGATGTCATCTGCTCCAACCTAAGGTATACGGTCTCGACTCTCCTTACCACGACGCCACAGTTCCCGTCCAACAGGATGTCTCCTTTCTTGTCGGCCAGGTCCTCGCTGCCGTAGTAGGAGATGAACGAGGTCTTCAGAACAAACCAGCGCTCCGTCCAGTTCTTCCTCTTATGCCCTTTCTTCATCACGTAGCCCTGCAGTGCAGACAGACATGGAAACATCAGTTAGCATCACTGTCCGTCCCTTTGATGTGGTTCATTAATTTACCGCCCGCCATTCACGCCTTTTCACCTGCTTCAACACGTCCAGTATGAGCTCCTGGTACACCTCGTTGATGCCCATGGAGAGCGTCTGTCTGTCGATGCCCTTGCTGAACTTTCCCGAGCCCAACAGGCTGAGCAGTTCCCAGACGGTCAGACACTGCTGCTTGGTGTCCAGCTCCAGCATGTAGTTCTCAAAGCGCTCCTCCACCCAGCTTCCACCCATCGCCTCCGTCAGCTTACGCAAGAAGTATTCAATCTGTGTGTGTGAGGTTATTATGAGATGGAGACAAAACACAATGACAGGGAAAAGTCAGCATAAGTAGTCCAGGGGCCGAGCCAGACACTCATATGTGTCTGAGCAAATCGGCAAATCGGGCTCTATTTTTGTCCATGTAAACCCGTTATCCCTAAACTTCTTTGCCTTGTTTTACTATTTTGAAAAACATTTTTGAATAGTTAAAATAGCCAATCTACAAGCTCACAACATGTTGATGTAGATCGGCTGGTTGAACTATTCAAAAATGTGTTTGGGGTGTATGGGGTGATGAAACTGAACGAGCAAATGGAATCGCGCACAATGGCTGGCACAACTTACGTCAAATAACTTCTTTGACTAGACATATATAAACACAATGGACACAAGGAAGTGATAGGCACTCACACACCTCTAGGCACAAATACCGGTGTCGGCATAATAGATAGCGGGTGACGCTGGACCAGATCTACAAGCTCATCGCGCGGCACTCGGTTTTCAGATGGGGGGTCCACGGCCAAATACAGATCATTCTGGGGGTCCTTGACATGAAATAGTTTGAGAACCACTGATATAGAATGATTGTAAGAAAACTGTCATGACTTCCAATAAAGTTACAAAATAAATGAGCCTCCATCGACTGCCTCCAATGTCTGTTATGCCCAACAATAAATCCTGCAACGGTATAGTAATAGAACAGGAAGTCTCCAACTTCCTTTTTCTGCTCTTGAGCAACACATTGGGAGTTCCCATTTGAAGCACTGGAGCCAGTTAATGCATCAATAGAGTTGTTATATAATATAATGTTATATTTTAGGCACTGAGCGGATGTGCTTATCTTAGAGTACTTACAGTACATCAAGTACAACCATAGAATAATATGTCAGTTACAAATACGACAAGAGCACAAAGCTCTTTATGGTGCCTCACCCCATGCGGTTACACACATTCTTATAGTGGATGACTGTACGTACTGTCCTTTGCTGTTGTAGAAGTTCCTATTGCTATCCTTATTCTCCTATGCATCTCTTTGTAATTTTCCTATAATAAGTTGCTATCCTAGCCATAGCCGGGATCCACCGCCTTTTTCGACCGGCACCCGCCCCTCTTACACAGACTGGGGCATTCTAAATACATATGTACGCATGCCGTGATTATTGGTACGTGACCCTCCGAGCTGACGTGGAAATGAGCAGACTGTATGACCAAATTCACGGCCAAGTTCAAATGATGAATTCCACACGTAACATGGGTCGTAAATGTACGTACCATCAAATTGCTTCCTGAATCTGGCCCATACTGTTTATACTGAGCCTTGTGTCCTGTGTATCCCCCTAGGCCTAGACCCTATGTCCTTAGATTTATACTGAAGGAGGTATAAAGTTCAGTCACATGAGAGAGACTCGGAGTAGAGTCGCTACTTCTTCTTCTTTAGCCAGCTTAGATGGTTCGGGCATCTGGTTAGGATGCGTCTCGGGCGTCTCCCTAGGGAGCTCCTCAAGGCACGTCCCACTGGGAGGAGACCCCGGGCAGACCAAGGCGCAGTTGGAGGAAACACATCGACTCACTGGCCTTGGAACGCCTCGGGATCCTCCAGGAGGAAATCACTAATGTTGCCATGGAGAGGGAAGTCTGGAGCTCTCTGGTGGAGCTGTTGCCCCCGTGACCCGACTACGGATAAGCGGTTGAAGATGGATGGATGGATGAGGTATGGATCTGAGGTCTGACAAAAAACAATTTTTTTTCCAGACCTCCAGTTCTAGGCAACACAGAATGGGGTGACTTTTTATTATTATTTCCACAACAGGTATATTAATGACAGTAAAATGTTGAAAATGAGTGGTATCCTGTAGTCACTATTCGTTGATTCACTGGGATACCAAAAAACATTAAAAAAAAAGGTTTCTCGCTGTTCTCGGGTTGAATATTGCGATATATGCGATTAAAATGCGATTAATCTAGATTAATTAATCGCAAAGCCTCTGATTAATTAGATTAATTATTTTAATCGAGTCCCAGCTCTAATAATTTTATCTGAGGATCTAAACAGCAGCAGGTATCGTTTCTGGCTCCGAAATATCGCGATATTTGGCTGCCAGACAGGAAATTGCGATACTTGGTGCGTTTAGAATGGTTTATGCCATAAACCATTCTAATCTAAACGCACCAAGTATTGTGAGACGTTTCCTGTCCGTTTTCCGTTTTCCCAAATATCTAGCTCTATTTTTATAGAGATTAAATTACACAGTGTACACATTGAATATCAACACAGCAGACAATAATGTGTTACATGTCTTCTGTTATTTTCCAGAAGTGATTACTTTACAAAAGGTCTCATAAATAATAATTCATAAATAATGTTTGTTCATGAGCTGGTCACTGAGCTCTCATTGACTCCAATGCATTCTGCCAAACTTCCGGGTAGTTTGGCTCCCATGAAAGTGTCCATGAAAGTGTCATGGCCCAGTCACGTGACCACTTCACTTCCTTCTCAGAGCTTCCTTGGACGAATCCAAGGACTGTCTAAAGAGGACGGGACGCGGAGACTGTAAGGGCGCCGCCATGTTGCTCACATGGTGCTCCATGGAAGGAAAGAAACATGCGCAATGGGCTTTATGCAGCCATCACTTCCTCGTTCAGCTTCCTTGGTCTCAACTGCGCATGTTTCTTTCCTTCCATGGAGCACCATGTGAGCAACATGGCGGCGCCCTTACGGTCTTCGCTTCTTGTCCTCTTTAGACAGTCCTTGGACGAATCCAGGAACGGGTCTCATGGTCGCAGCTTACGTATTTCCTGTAGGCGGACTCGACGTAGCTGCAGGGTCTAAACCCTCACCAGGCGCATCTCTTCCATTACAGTGAACGGCAGAGTGACTGATGTTAGTCTGCCTCAAACTTTCCTCTTTTACCTGCTTTTTACTAACACATCTTAGCATTCAAAGATGCCCAGAACATCGAGATGAACCTGTGTAGTTTATGGCTGCTCCAACTCCATACTAAGCATTTAAGTATGAGGTATAAGCAGGGTTGGGAAGTAACGGATTACATGTAATCCGTTACTGTAATCAGAGTAAAAAAAAAACGTAACTGTAACGTCTTAGAGTACATTTTAAAATGTGTAATCTGGATTACAGTAACGGGGGTGTTGTAACGGGGGTTACATGAGGATTACATTCTCCCCTTCCCCTCATTAATTTTACAAACAAGTTATAAATTATTATAACACCAAACGGAATGGATTGGAGTTGAGCGCAGCGCGCACCTCTCTGACTCTGTGTAAAATCCTCACAGTGGAGGCTGCTGCTGGTCAGGGCGGTGTTGCCAATTTGCGAGAGAAATAAGCAACCAGGTCTATGAAAACAAGCCCAAAAGAAGCGACTATAAAAGGCCACACGAGCACTTCAAAGCTAAACTAACATCACTCACTCTACCGTTCACTGTAGTGGAAGAGATGCGCCTGGTGAGGGTTTAAACCCTGCAGCTACGTCGAGTCCGCCTACAGGAAATACGTAAGCTGCGACCATGAGACCCGTTCCTGGATTCGTCTATAGGAGGAGGGCTGTGTTACTGAGATAACATTTTGTCCAGGAAGTAAGTGAGCCCAGTGACCATGACGTCAGAGACATGGGCTCACTGCTAAAATCTAAAATATCTAAAACCACATATTACACACATAAAAACCCCCAGGAAAGTGTTCTACATCTTCTAAACGTCATTAACATATATTCTTTTTGCAAAAAGGGTGAAGTTTCCCTTTAAGTGAAATGCTGTCAGATGTTCCTGTGCATCTATAGAGCAAAAAACTCACCTCCTCAGCGACAATGGTGAGCGGGTACTTGTCCTCAGACAGGAAGTTGAAGATGCACCAGATCTTGAAGCCGTCATCGTCAGAAATGATCAGCTTGCTGCGGTCCAGATTCTTCCTGGCACACAGCGTCCAGCACATCCTGTTAAAGTCCGGCCGGTCAAAGTTGTCCTTCGCCTGTGGTGGGGTGCGCGCACACACACACACACACACACACACACACACACACACACACACACACACACACAAGGATCACTTTACCATAAGGGGCATTACAGTACAAATGCCACGTGGAGCAGGACTTTATCAAAGTGAATTACAGTCCATTTAACCCATTTAGACCTGAGGACACATCTGTGTCACCTTGTGGCTTTTAAGCACTTTAAATAGCTGATAGACCTGATTTAGATAGATGATTTAGACATGTTGTAGAAGCTGGTCTCAGGTCTAAATGACTTCAAGTATGGGTGGAGCCACCCATACTTGAAGTATAAGTATACCGGTAATTGACCTGACGAAGTCTGGAAGAGTTTGTTATACTACATATAAACGCTGTCAACTGGGCAAGACCAATGGACAAATTACATAGTTTCTAATAAAAGGTCCCATTTTGTAAAACAAACTATACATTATTAACAAATATAACACACCAGGAGCATTATTCGTGTTACGGCGGACCTTTAAGTCAAAGAAAGAAGAAATCAACAGACTTGTCTGTTTTGTCCTTAAATATGCAAGACACTATCTGAGTCTATGTATAGTATGAATGGTGCTATAAAAACAAAAAACACCCGTGTAAACTGAGTTTAATCTCTCTCTCTCTCTCTCTCTCTCTCTCTCTCAGGGAACAAATATTAGAACTACAACAACAATGACAAAGCAAACCAATTCCCAACACTATACTGACAGAATAGTTGTAGAAAAACAAGACTTGATACAAGTGTACATGATTGAGATGAACATTTTCCACTGTGTTCCTGAGGAGCACAGATTCCAGTGCAGAGAAAGAAAGGAAAGCTCTTCACAACAACGTACAATGAGTGCTGTGGAGGACGAGGGAGGGGGGGTGCTTTCCTTTGCCTGGTCAACAAGCATCACCATGGAGATTCCTGGCAAGCCGACTGTGCATGCTTGTGGATTAAGCAGCACATCTCATGCCTGTGGCACCAATCACAACGTATCCCCAAATAATGTGTCTAAAGCCACTTTCACATATGAACAGTGGAAAATGTACGGGAAATCGGGTCGGACATTGTCCGGTGCTGGTTGTTCACACATATACTGTATAGCATTAGCATGCAATATGCATGTGAGCCAAATCGGGACATTACCCGGTTTTATAAGTCAAGGGTCCAGTCCTGGCAGCTTCTTGGAGTCTCTCCTGTACACCTGTGTGCATGGCGGGAATGAGCTAACATGTCCTTAGGAAGGCTCTCAAAATCCCTCTGTGTATACAGTGAATACATTGGTGAATCTTAACAGTCCTTCCACAAACTAAATCAGTGATCTACTCTGACTATGAAAGACAAGGAAGAGAACCAAAATGTACACACTTTAGACTGAGTCAAAACCATGACTAGGAGAATTTCATGACGACAATAAAAACAAAATTGATGAATTCGGAAACTACAAAACATTAGAAATACTCTAACATGTACTTGACATGTTTCATGCTGAACATGTCAAAGTTTGAATTGAGTGAAAGTGTGTAGGACTATAGTTGTAGGCACCTACACTAGTTAGGTGCCAAAGTTCTCCTTCAGGAGAACTATACTGGTCTTGGTGCAGTTTCACCAAGCCCATAAATAGCTTGCCATGTGATAAAACTATGATAAAGGGAAGTTCTAAATGATCACAGATGTTACATTTGCATTTTAAGGCGTTTGCCTGATGCTTTTCCCCAGACACTCTGTGTCACTCTGTGTCTCTGCTCAACACAGTTGGACAATATTGTTTATATTATGTCCTACGCTCTGTTTGAGCACCTGCTGCGTGCCAGTATGTATTTGTTGATCCACATTAATGTTCCAACAGTAGATGCAATTCACAACCATGAGAAAGAACCACTATCGTGTTTATATTCTCTAATAATATCACACTGACTCGCTCTGGTGTTGAGATAAAAATTGCTACGTGATTGAGACAGTGTCTGATCCCTGCAGGCTGGATCAGCTGCGTAACCATTTCAAGACGTGTGGTTTTGAATGAGTCAGCGACAGCAGGGGCTCAACCAGTCCAGACTATCATCAACAATACTACCGCAGCTGTAGTATAAACACTGATATAGTAGTTTGTTGTTACAGTAGGGTGAATTATTGACGAGCAGCTACTTTTTAATCACAGTTGAATCATGCGTGCCTTTCACATTTATTTCTCTCTCTCTCTCTCTCTCTACGTCACCTCAGATTCTCTCTCAAGGTCAGCTTAGAATGCCACTGCATGCTTCTCTTAGTCAGCTCAAAGTGTCCCTCATCCTTACTTCTCCCCCTCAATTCAATTCAATTCAATTCAAAGGGAGCTTTATTGGCATGAGAAAACATACGTTAACATTGCCAAAGCAAAACTGGAACAAAACAATCAAGATAGAACAATGTATGTACAAATACATATTGAATATAAATAGGAATAAAATAAAGGTGTAAACAGAGCTGTGTTACATTGACACTTAATAATACTATCTTGTGAAACTATACAAAGATTGTGCATTTTTTGTCAGAGATAGTTTACATCCATATAGGAGACGTTAGCTTTATACTTTTGAAAGCTGACAGCACTATTTCAGTGTTTTTGCATTCACTTACACACAGTATAAAAACATTTGCGACAAGTAGCAGAAATGTATTCAAATGTAAATGAATTAAAGTTAGTTGCTCCGTTTATATAACAGTATTTCTATGTACCGAGGTCATTTGCTGTAAACAGTGTAGGGAATAAACAGCGTAAACACAAAGATTTGTATTCCTTAAGGTGGATTTGATATCCTTCTCCTGAGTCCTGTCACAGCAGCTCACACATCTTGCTGCTGTGTTTTCACATTGTTGTACTTCACCCAACAGATATGGGAGTTTTTTTTTTGTCATTAGTCATGTTTTCAAACTCTCCATGGGAAGTTTAATATGTCTCTCTCTGCTCAGAGTGGCCCGTTTACCCTCCCCCACCCTTCCGTCAATGTCACTCGCCCATTCCCAATGCCCACCTCAACAATGAGGGCCTTGTGGGATTTGCTGCGACAGTGCTTGGAGCTGCATCTCTCTCTCTCTCTCTCTCTCTCTCTCTCTCCCTCCTCTCTCTCTCTCTCTTTGCTCCAGCAGCACGTTGATTAGAATTCACTGAATAGACACAACCCTGTCTAACACTAACACTAACACTACAACAGGCCGGGCTGTGGACTTAAGAGAGTTAGAGATAAACAACAACTTCAGGAATCACAGGTCGCCCAGGAATTGCAGGTTTTGTTGGAATGTTGGTGAAAAATGCTAGTTGATGATGCTAGTTGAGAGAAGTGGGGTCGATTTGGCAGATGACTAAAACAGGAACGTAACCCGATATGGTTTAGGTAATGCCAAATGTAAATATGTGTATGTGTAACTACGTTTTTTCTTCTTTCTAATTATTTGATCGGCCCAAAACATTGTGTTTATAGTCATGATTTGTCATGACGAGAGTTTTCTTTGTCAGAGGCTTTAAAGGCCTTTAAATAAATACTTTCTGAAACGTCTATGGGAAAAATGAATGGGGAATTCTCTTCTGGGCCGCTCGTCGGGGGCGGGACTGCGACGCTCTAATTGTTGTCAGTTCAGCATGCTTGCGGTGGGCTAATGAGAGGTCAGTTCAGTTGGCTTGATGGAATGCTCCAGCTAACCACATAGGCTCCAAAATGATTCCATGGTCTCTAGTCTCTCCACGGTATATAATATATATGCCATTCATGGATCACTTATTTATCGCTATGCTATGTTGGGCCAGACCACACGGCCATCAACGTAATACTTGAACATCAAACAGCCATGCAAACGACTAACACAAAGCAGGGACGTGCAGAGGATGTCAGGGAAGCAGAGGGGACAGACTTCCCTAAAAGGGCACTTTTGGCAAAACATTGCTGTAAATTAACCGCTCTACAAGCTCACAAGATGATCGCGAGTTGAGAGCTTGTAGATCAGCTATTTTTGGGGCGTGACCGCACACTCTTTAGCTACTGAAGACGCATGACATGGATTTTGACACAGACGACAAATACGTTCAACGCAAAATGATGTGTGCAACTGTGCACTTTGGAAAAAGACAATTCTCCTGAATGCTCCCTTCAGGTATGGCATGGGATGGCCGGGGGGCATTTGCATCTCTTTCACCATAGTAAATGCTACATTCATGGACAGTGGAGAGGGCAGTAAAAGGGTAGAGGCTGAAGCCCCCTTTGATATCTATGTGTGTGCACGTGCCTGACTAACACACAGCCCCAAAAATAACGTACAGAAAGGTGAAACCTGACTAGTGAAAGCTCATGAAATGTAGCAGACCTAGTCATACTGAGGACCTAGTCCTGATTGGCTGCCACACACGCTGCTGTCATGTATTGGTTACTCAGGTCACATGACCAGGAAAGAGGTAACAGGAAGCAGGTAACATGAATCTTTAGAGACACCCAATGGTATGTAACGTAATGTTATGATTGAGACCGGTCGGTTGAGAGGAGCGTTCGTTACTCAATAAATAAACCATCGCTTCTTTCACCTGACAAATATCACTATGTGAACATTTATTGTTTTTTAAGATTTGTTTTTTGCTTTTCTGCCTTTATCGATAGTATCAAGTGAAGATGGACAGGAAAGAGGGATAGAGAGAAGGGGAGAGACATGCAGCAAAGGTCGTCATGAACGGGACTCGAACACGCAATGCACTTTCAGGCCGAAGTCTATATGTGGCATGTGCCTGGACCACTTGGCCAGTGGGCACTCAGTGGGTGGGTTGTAACCCAAACGTAGGTAGGTCACCAGCTGGTTCAAAGAACTACAGTTGAGGCCCGGACGGTTAGCTCAACCGTCTGGGCACCTAGGCTGCCAAGCCAGACAGACGGCATGCCGCAGGGTCAACTCCCGAGCCCGATGGCCTTTGCCACGTGTCACTCCCTATCTCTCTCCCCCTTCCCTATCCCAATTACTGTATCCTATCAATAAAGGCAAAAAAATATCATTAAAAGAAATAAAGAACTACAGTTGAGAACCACAGATTTATTCTGTCCAATCATAATCCTCAATAGAGACCTTTCTCTGTTAATGACAATTGGAGTCGATGACATGGCCATTAGCCTAACATCAAACTGAGATGACGGCTCAGGATCTATTACATCTCCCAGAGGAACTAGTGTTTGGATAAATACTCAGTAGTTGTCTAAGTTGAGTTGAAGAGACTGTCAAGTGGAATAAGTCACTGATGGTCACTCAGACTTCCCAGCCACAACCGCTCTAAACAGCACATAAGAGCACAGTCACACACACACACACACACACACACACACACACACACACACCCTCACACACACAAACAGGGTGGAGTTTCCTAGACTGAGTTGTTGAATGCCCTGACTGTCACCCCTTTGTCCCTACACCGTACAGCGGGCAGTTTGCCGTCATCCTTTGCCCATATAATACGGTTTCTCAAAGCGAAACCTCTTGAATAAAATGATGTCACTCGTGGCGATGAGAGCCCTCGAGGACGCAAAGTACTTTCGTGCCACACACATGCTAGTACCACTGCGTCAGAGGGAAGAATTAAGTAACGCACTTGCTGTGGAATACTATCGTATATTCAAAGTTGTGCTTAAAGGACAACTTTAGTTTTTTTCAACCAAGGTTCATGTTTTAGGATGTTATTAGAGAAACTAAAAGGTAAGAGTTAATTTTCTTTCATTTGCTACTTTCTTTCGTTTTAGGGATTTTAGCAGTTTCTGACAGGGGGGCGGGGGCATTCGAGCATGGGGCTAAATATGTATTTTTTTACAAAATATTATGGCGATTTATTATTTTATTATTTACTATAGTCCTAATAAACCCCAAGAAATTACATCTGGCCACAAAATATCACAGGATCTATTGAATATGAAAACTGACATATTGAGCCTATACACACAGTATAAGCCTTCCCCCAGTAGACTACCTTCACATTCAGTAGATCCTGTGATCTTCTGTGGCCAGGTGTAATTTCCTGGGGTTTATTAGGACTATAGTAAATAATAAAAAAATAAATCACCAAAGATTTGGTAAAAAAAATACATATTTAGCCCCATGCTCGAATGCCCCCGCCCCCCCTGTCAAAAAGAGCTAAAATCCCTAAAACGAAAGAAAGCAGCAAATGAAAGAAAATTAACACTCATCTTTTACTTTCTCTAATGACAACCTAAAACATGAACCTTGGTTGAAAAAAACTAAAGTTGTCCTTTAAGCAGAAACCTGTTTTAACCCTGTTTTAGACCTGAGGACGCACTTCAATTCCCATTGACAATGAATGGAGAATTTACATCATATGTAGACGAGCAAATCAGTTTTTATGTTAAATTCCCATTGACAATGAATGGAGAATTTACGTCATATGTAGGCATGCAAATTGGCTATTTCGGTCCTGCACAAAATTTTATTCCCATTAACAATGAAGCAATAGATGATAAGAGTACCCCTCACATCACACGGGTGTGATTTTTAAAATCAACACACAGATGTAAAGGGTGTTCAATAGCATTGATTAATTAAAAAAAATCACACCTGTATGAAATGAGAGGTGCTGTTGTAATTTAATTTATATATACATCATCATGCATCATCCCATAATGGCCAATCAGAATGCCTGTTGCCTGTGATTGGTTAATTCTGGCCAATCAGAATGCCTATTGCCTGTGATTGGTTAGCTGATTTGCTCGTTTACATATAACGTATATAACGTATTTCCCTTCAATGTCAATGGCGTTAATGTTTTGATGTTTTATTTATGTCATATTCTGACGTCATTTCTACGTTCATTGTCAATGGCAAATCTTGAGAGGTGTGGGGACAAGATTTAGTGGACATTTGACCTGAATTCCCCTTTCATTGTCAATGGCAAATCTTGAGACGTGTGGGGACAAAAGCTGTTTATAGAAGGGGCGCTAAAAAAACAAAAAAAGTGGTTTCTTCCACTGCGTAGTGTCTGGCAATGCCACACAAACACACACACACACACACACACACACACACACACACACACACACAAAGATATATAAGAAATAAGAAAATGAACAGGTCTTTACAATCATCAGTGAGCTCAGCTGTCTTGTGTGGTTGTCATGATGGGAGAGGGTGACCGGTCTAGCTGGCACCAACTCCTCAATCGATGCCCTATAGTACTGATGCTGAATGGGAGGCAGTCAGTATGGGCCTATACTGACTCCCTCCTATTCAGCATCAGTGTCTGGAGCTCTGCAACGCTGTCACGCCACTGTGTCTACACTGTCTAAAATCTATGTAGGCTCATCTATAAATGCACCAAAGTCTCTGTACGTGTGTGTGTGTGTGTGTGTACGGCTGTAATCCACGTAACTCAAACTGTTTGTCCCACCGACTTCAAATTCAACACGTGTGTTCCACGCCCCCACAGGGAGTGCTGAGCCCGGTCGGACTAGGGCCCCTGCCCAGGCTCCCTATATGCAGCTGGCCTGTTCTGACATCACAACACTCCATATTCGGGCATGCCTGACACATTAGTGTCTTCATGTCGACACCCACTAATCATTTTGCTCGGGGATATTTCAACAGGGACACTGCTACAGGAAGGAGGACTCAAACATTTTTGGGCTGTCGTTTTCATTTTGTACAGCCAATTACGTACGGTATGGTTACGTTTAATCCAACATTCAAAAACACAATACTCCTCTATCCATGATATACTCTTCATGATATCTCGCTCACCTGCCGGGCCAAAAAGAAACCCTGTAATGGGAAGAAGAATACCCCATTAGCATTACGTGTGGCGGCCGTTTAGCTGACCTTGTCCAGGATGAACTTGTTGAGGTAGGGCATGTAGCCTTGGTTGGACACAGGACCCTCGTCGTCGTCCTTAAAATGTTCCTCCAGTGCCACAGGGTCGTGTGGAATCTTCATCACCGTACACAGGTTGTGGGACAGCACCTGTAATGAGAAGCGGAAGCAGTGATGTAAAATAGGCTTTCAATAATGTGATGGGTCCCGGGTCTTTTAGATGGGTCCCACAGGGACATTTTATGAGTCCTACTTCAACGACATTTGAGTACAGTACGAGTACAGTATTGAATCCCAGGACCCCCGGAGGGTGACATGATTGCGTCCTTTCTCAATTTAGTGAGTCTAAGGATGCAGGGCTTGCAGGCATCACTGCAAAGCGGTAATGATATTACTAACTCATGAAGCACTTTAAAGTTACATGATGTGGTGGATCATGTCATGACTACATTGACAGAAAAGGAGGAACAATCTTAAGTTACCATCTAAACAAAAGAGCTAGAATTGTTTGTGTAAATATTTCTTAAGAGTAGGTGTCTTTTTCAAATGGTGAGTACATGTTTCTTCTTCCTAGAATAGAGACAGAAACTAGAAAAAGTGCCCTTCTGGGCACAGGTCTCCACCAGGTTATCCACAGATCCGTGCAGTTAGAGGTAAAAACACTTTTCGGCCAGTTATAGCGCCACCTTGAGTTCACCTTGAGTTCATGTGGCATTTCGTCCTGGGCCTGGTGGGAATGTGGGTGCACAATTTCACGGAATTCACGCGATGTGTTCATGATTTGCAGCATTTTGTTTGAAACTGAGCACTCCTGTGAACTTTGGAAGCCAATCTTAACCAATCAGGATGGAGTCTGAGAAATCTGAAAGACCCGTTTCGTTGAATGGCTCTAGAGAGACTGTGTACCAATTTGCGTGATGTTTGGACAAAATCTGTAGGTGTACTGTGCAAAAACTTTTTTTGCACAAAGCGGCCTCCTGGTGGCGCTATAACAGGCCGTTCTGGAAAGTTTGGGGCAGAGGTTCATCGTTGGCATCCAGGGAGTGTGTGTGCAAAATGTGGCATCGACCGGGTTAACGGTGGCCGAGATTAGCAGCTCACGGACACACGGACGGACACACGGACGGACACACGGACGGAGTGCAAAACATACTCTCCCCACATGCCTTCGGCCTGGTGGAGACAATGAGACATCATTGGGTCTGTACTCTGTAGTCTAGGTTTTTTCAGACGGTATATATACACCATAATACCACCGTGTGCGGCATGCAATGGATGATTAGCAGACACACCACTGGGGGTGTAGGAGGGTGACATGATGCAAGACAGGCCTTGAGCTACATTAAGACCCAGTATGTCACAATTTATTCCAGGCAAGCCAAATGACGTTATGATGACATGACATTCAGAACTATGCCAGATCACAGCCCATATGGGGATGGTCTTTACGTCATTTCCAGGACGTCTTCACCAGTTGAAATAATATAGCTTATTCAGGGCCAGATCTGAACTAGTTGGCCTCGATCGGACTCTCTCTGATTCATTCATGGGCAGAATTTACGTATGTTGGTTGAAATCAGGTGATATTCTGGCCTGGGACAGATTTGACAAGTCTTTCGGGTTTGACAAGTCTTTTGGGTTTGTTACTGTAGGTGGGTGTGCAACTTGGCAGGATAGAATACTGGCTGGTTGAGCCACACAAAAGCATCATCACTTTGTACTTCATGAAATGAAAATACCACATGAGCTCTAATGCCTGACAGTGTCCCTGGGTCGGTGTCACTCCCCTACTCTCTCTCTGCATGTTCCCTGTCTCTCTCCACTATACACATGAAATAAATGCACAAAAATAATAACTTAAAGCATTTGTGTCCACACTGTCCAGAAATAGTGTGGTCATTTATGCCCATGTCTTTTCAACCACATGCACCCATGCTGGCCTCCTTCGATAAAGCCACCACTTTTCATCCTATGCCAAGTTCTGCCAACCTCTCTCAGCTTTAATATTTCCCACTATGTGGTCTCCGTCTCAGCCTTCCTACTGTCTGTCTCCCTCTCAGCTTTCCTACTGTCTGTCTCTCCTTCACTGTCTCCCTCTCAGCCTTCCTACTGTCTGTCTCAATCTCAGCTTTCCTACTGTCTGTCTCTCCTTCACTGTCTCCCTCTCAGCCTTCCTACTGTCTGTCTCCCTCTCAGCTTTCCTACTGTCTGTCTCTCCTACACTGCCTCCCTCTCAGATTTCCTACTGTCTGTCTCTCCTACACTGTCTCCCTCTCAGCTTTCTTACTGTCTGTCTCTCCTGCACTGTATGTCTCCCTCTCAGCTTTCCTACCGTCTCTCTCACCTACACGGTCTCCCTCTCAGCAATGATTTTGTTTGTTTGAACTTCTATTACTGGGTCATCACATAAACAAGATATTCAACTTTCAGCCATTTGGGCTGTTAATCAAGTTCTACTCAAGAAGGGTAGCTTTAATGACAAATGCCTGGTACCAACACAAGTCATTCTTCTTCATGTGGTGTGTCTCCTTGGTCACACGAGACAATAGCCTACTAGAATGGGCTGTTATTCGCATTCCTTGTGCTGTTCAAGTATTGTAAAGTCAGCAGCAGCACTGCTGTTTGCATAGTCTAAAGTTAGCTAAGAAAGAGGAAGTAAGGCATGACCTTGTTCAGCCTGCCCTGAACTACACAGAATATATATATATTTATTTAATTTCCTTTTACACACAAACCACTGGAGGTCAGACATTTTTGTGAAAGATCCATGTCACCAAAAAGCAGCATAATAGGCTACTTGGCTAGTAGCCTACATTATGCTGGTTCTCGGACAGAAATTGCAAGACTAAGTAAAACATGGCTGTTTTGGATAAACATCTGGGTAAATCAAAGTTAATAATTCCACTCCCTGTAGCTACTAAAAAAACAACACATTCACAGTCAAGATAGTTTGAGTAAAGTAACATTAAATGCCGTTGATAATGAATGGCCAGCTTTGAGTGTTTGTGTAAACACAAACATTGAATGATTGAATGCCATTGACAATGGCCAGCTAAAACATTGGAGACAACAGTGGAGGACGCAAATTGTGATTGGACAGAATGAGATGATAAGAGCGCCCCTCACTTCACAGTTCACACGGTGTGATTTTTAACAGTATAGGCTACAACGCAAGTGGAGTTATTAACCAATAACCATATCCATCCCTGAAGTCATCTAGACCATAGAGTTATAAATATATATAGGCCTAGGCCTACTCTAAGATCTAGACAGGCGACCCGACCACTCTAATTAATATCAATAAATTATAGTGTTTTTTGACCAACTATAAAATAAATACAATAAAAAGGTGATATTAAGAAAAGTTCAAATAAAACAAAACATAAGTAGTAGCCTATCAACAGCCGTTTCATACCACTTCATCTGAAATAAGTGTTGAGCGACATTCAGGAATCAGGATGCAGGAGGAAATGTGTCTAGAACAGGATAAAGTTTGAGGTTTCAGGTAAGTGGAGACTCTTGAGTTGAGCAGCTGAACACACAAGAATGTCCTGCTTGCTCACCGGAGTCACCGCAGCTCCAAAGAAAATGAGGATATAAAAAATTGTATAAAAAAAACGTACCTTCAACTGTGATTTGGACACTTTTCCACTTTTGTCCACGTCGAGGGCAGTAAATGCGTGCCATATTGACTTCAGAAGTTCGTCGCGCAGAGCCATAGTAATAAATAACAGCTATCTCTCTCTCTCCCCCGTGGTGTAACTTAATGTGATGTGATTCTGAAGTGAACTACTCGCCTGTGTGTGTGTGTGTGTGTGTGTGTGTGTGTAGACATTACAATAGCAGCAGTGTCACATGACGCGCGTGTCTGGCATGATGATGATTCAAGACAAAGTGCTGTAGCTCCACTCAGTGTGCACGGGGAAAAACACATCAAAACACTAAGCCAGTGGTTTTCAACCCTTTTCATGTCAAGGTCCATTATTTATTCTACAGCATGATTTGAGCCACGGACCACCACCATGACATTTAGCCTCTCAGACACAAAACTAAATAATATTTTGCTGCCGTTGGATAAGATTTTAATGTCCACAATTCCACGCTGTAGCCTATTGATGTTTGAACCATTAGGAGATAATACAGCAGATGTTGATCAAAATAACAATTCTTCAGCATTGTCTAATTTGTGTAGACTTCTTGTAATTTAAGTAATGCATCTATGTTTATTGTTTAACAATAATTGAACTCGAGTGTTAAATGAAACCAAATGGACCTGTGCGGGTCCATTGGTTGAAAACGAATGCACCAAGCTACAAATGTGACTTGAAGTATGGATGGATGCACACAATAAGGAAGCTATCTACAAGCTTTTTTTTAAGAAAAAGTATTTTTCAACATGAAATCGATTATGCGATTATTATTGCAATTTAGGCGATTATGCGACAGACTTAAACCTCGATTATTATTGCAATTTAGGCGATTATGTGACAGACTTAAACCTCGATTATTATTGCAATTTAGGCGATTATGTGACAGACTTAAACCTGACCACTACAACACAGCTCCACAGTAATCCATAGCAGCAGGTGGCTGTAGCTCTGTGAACGGAACTGTAGGAATAGACAGGATTAGTGCCAATTATGTATTGATGTTGAACTGTTATTGTTGTGGTTATCAATACTGTTATGGATTTGGCGTAGTTGTTCACGCATAGTGTCAAGCACAAACACTGTAACACAGTATAAAATGTTGTGTTATGGTCCGATGTAGTTTTTCAATGCGTCTGAACTATCTGGCTTGTGTGGGTGTGTTGACAGATTGCATTGAGAAAATTAGGATATAGCCTCAAATAGGAACTAGTTCCACTCCCAGTTGTCCAATAATTCATATAGGCCTACTTTTGTTCGCGAATTGTGAATGATGATCTCAGGAGGTAACTTCCCTTTGGCATACGACTCAAAAACTATTAATGCAATTAGTTCACATTGGACGAGATTTATTAAAACATATGTACAGGTTATAACAAGAAGTTAGGGGTGTGGTGGGCAACAAAAAAAGTTAAAGGTGGTGTTATTTTTGTTCAAATAAGCTCAAGACTCATATATCAATCATTGCTAGTGTTTTTTTCTCCCCGGTTATCAGGGGTCTCCATTTCTTAAATTTATTTAGTAAATTTCATCCACTTTAGATTGTGGCGACTCACAGCCAACTGAAATAAAAGAGCTGGAGACAGTGAAGAGATGAGGAGACCCCGTTACCAAACAAACATTGTATTCTAGAAATGATTGCTATACTAGAATATAGAGATTTAGCTTTTCAACAAAACTGTTTTAACAAAACATTTCACTTATAGCACCTTTAACACAAACGGTAATCGTGAAAACAAACCTTATAGAAAATGACAGAACAGAAAAACAAGTGGAAAAATGAGAACAAGTGAGTCCACTGAACACAACAATGATTGTTCTAATGCTACAAGGCAGGGTTGGCAGCTCAAATTAACACCGGTACCGTTTCATTTTCTTCTACCCGTACAGACAAAGGATAGCTTATTAGATACGGTTCTCAGACACAACGCTGTAATGATCCTAGCAGATCAGACAGGATGAAAACAAAAAAAATAGGAGATGACAAAATGAGACTTCTGCTATTCGAAATAAGAGCCATTGATCTCCTAACTGCCCCAACCAAACTGACAAACAAAAAGAAAAACATGAATAGCAGCAGCAGGTAAAACATTTTTTTTTACATGGCAAAAGTTCCACTCATTGCCTCCAAAGTGCTCTTTTAAAACAGCAAATAGTTCTCAGACACTCCCAACCTTCTCCTGGGCATCAAGCGTTCATTCGACAGGCAGTAAGGTGCGTCATAGCGCAGCTAAAGGGGGTGACTACATTCACCAGACACCAGCGGCCAAGTCTGAGTTTTGTCGAAGGATATGCAGAGACAGAAAGTGAAGTCTGACATGTCTGTAGCTTTGTGGAATGGGAAAAAGTACATCAAAAAAGGTATAGTAGCTACCTTTAAAAGGAATGCATTTTCTTGCCATTTCAAGACGAAAAGTCCTCTTAATCAGCATACGCTATGATAACCTCTGCGAATGAGTCAGCGTTGACAATGGTGTACAAAAAACTGTAATTGTTGACTGAGCTTCACAGATTGGACAGGACAGCACTGTTGCCAACCATCCCGCTGCTTGGATTTCAAAGCCTCTGTAGTCCGTTGACGTTCTTTTCCATCCCCTCCTTCAACCAGATGCTTTAGAACTGCTCCGAGCAACAGTGGACCTGTGACAAGTCCCGTTACAAGTGCCTGGTAGAGAATACTTTTTACAGCTACAGCCAGTTAACGTCGCCTGGTTTCTGGTGTCAATTTCCACTCCTTGGGTTAACAGTCCAACCGACCGAAACCTTTTGACGAGTGTGCCACCACGTTTTGTTTTTTTCACAAACCCAAGACAAATTCCAAATGAAAACGGTCGAAAATCAGTCTATGATAAAGCAAATAGGAGCCAGCCCACATCTTTAACCTTCAGTGTCAGTAGATAGTAAGGCTGACTGATCGGTTCATCTTTAACCTCGAGTGTCAGTAGATGGTAAGGCTGACTGATCGGTTCATCTTCTTGCCAATGAGTCTGGACTCTCTGGAGCTTCTGGGGTTGGACTGGAGCGCGGTGGAACGGGTCAGAACGCGGTCTGTGGTCAGAACCTTCTCTTCAGCAGCTGCCTTGGCCATCTGGGCCTTCTTCAACTCCCTGAGAAAGAAAAGTCAGTAAGAAAACGAGAAAAAGTCAGTAAATGATGAAATGGCTCAGAAAAAGCTGTTAAAACAGCTTTCCTGCGTAACCCGCTATACACACGTTTTATTCCATTGTCTTTACCTGCATAACACTGTTATAATGGATTACAGCGTATGGAGTATACTATAGCGTATAGCGCTATACCCTCTATTTGTTTTATGTTTAATTTGCCGCTTTTTAATTTTCGCAGACATGGTGACGTGGCCGACGTGTTATGATGACTTAACCTAAAATCGACCCATCCACTGGCTTGCTTAAGTGAGTTCAATGCAAGTGAACGGGCGTTTACACTGTGATCCATCCGCCATTACTGTTTGTTGTTCTTTCGCATCACGACAGTGGATTCTTTTTCAGCTCGGCAACAAACCATGGGACTATTTTCAGGGGGATTTTCATGGATCAAAGGTGCAAATACTTTGGCTTATGCTCCAAAGGTAATTAAACAATATCGGCAGTGACCGTGGCTTGTTATAACTTATAATAGGCTATAATGCACAGAATGTGTTAAAATCTGTGCTTTTATCATCTCCTTGTTCCCTACACTTAATTCCTCTTTCTGTCTCTCTCCACTGTGATCTAATGAAGCAGAACCACTGCTAACTGATCTAAATAAAAGGTCATACACTAATCAAACACCACAACTTTGACTATACAGCAATAATGTATTTGCTGAACATACAGGTCTTGTTTTGGACATAATATCTGTCACCTTGGAGCAAGCAATCAGAAAACTTTCATTCATTCATTCATTCAAGTCATTCCTTATTGACTTGGCATATTGTTCATAGCCATCAAGTTTATATTTGCCTGTGTTCATTGTTTAGTTATTTCTTTATTGTTATTATCAGTGTCTTTTGAATAGTTTATTTAGTTTTAGTCACATTTTAGTCACCTGGAATGTTTTAGTGTTAGTTTAGTTTTAGTCGACTAAATCTACAGTTGATTTGGTAGACTAAATAAATCTTGGCGGGCCTTGATGCCGTTGTAATGGCTGATTTTACACTTGCTGAAAATAGCCGATCTACAAGCTCACAACGCGTCGCGCTGCAACACATTGTGAGCTTGAAGATGCAACCAGGAGTAAAATTACTTTACTGGATCTCTTGTCCACTAGTCTCTCCCTAACATTTTAGTCTAGTTTTGATTTGATGAAATTGTCAATATATTTAGTCTTAGTCATCATAGCTTAGTTTTCATTTAGTTTGTCAGTGAACAAAGGTAGTCGACAAACATTTTTCTTAATCAACACTGGTTATTATCGTCATCACAGTCCTTTATTCTGCATACTACTTACTTGAGGAGAAGGGCGTTTTTGAATTTCTCTGCGTTGAGCTCTACTCTGAGCTGGTCTGCTCTCTTCCTGGCTGCCGTTAGAAGCACCGGGTGTTTAATGAGGTCAGAGGTCGAAGGTCGCCGAGCAGGGTCAGGGTGGAGCATCAGCTGGACACACGCGCACACACAGATTAGAAAAGCTACTAAACACTAAAAACTGTATCATTGTATCAAATGCATTAATTTCAGACCAAGAAATACATCATGATATATGGCATTTCATGTATACTGAATAGCCAGGAAGAAATACATCATGATATATGGCATTTCATTTATACTGAATAGCCAGGAAGAAGGACAATAGTTACAGTATGTTTACATTCTAAAACATACTGAAACTATTGCCAGCCAGGTGCTAATGCGATTTATTGACCGATGAAGGTTTTTGGTAAGTCTCTGTCAAAGTCCTCTTACCTTGAGGAGACTGAGGAACTCTGGAGACAGCACTTGAGGGATGGGGGGAAGTTTGCCCTGGCGGATCTCGTGCCACTTGTCACCGTTAGTGGGGAGGGGCTCGGCCCCTGAGGCACTGACCACAGTCAGAGCCAGAGCGAAAATATCTGCCTTCATCAGATTATGGTAGTCCTGAGAGAGAAAGATCAGAAGTAAATTATAGCCAGGAAGTAGCATCATGACAAGGAAAAAGTGCACAGATCGATTACAACAAAAGGCAAAAGACCAACGGCATAAGAGGCTGTGAGAGGCCAAGCATTCATAGGTTCTGGCTGAACATATAACATTTTATGTACTTTTGTCCAATTATAATTTAGGCATTTAGCAGATTCTCTTATCCAACACTATTAGCCAGTGCAAGATCAGAGTAAGGGTGAACCCTATTCGACAAGGTAAATAGTCACATAAGTAGTCTACGTCTAGTGAGAACAATTTATTGCCTCAGAAACTAAGATACCAGATATTTTGAAGAAGAAATGTGACAAAGATGGGACAAACTAGCAACTCCGGAATAAAAGGTGACGACAACAAAGTTTCCAGATGAAATTAAACTCACCTCTTGTAAAACTTCATTAGCCAGGTACCTGCTGTCTCCTTCCTCTACCTGTGGGTTGTTCACTCTAGTTACATGGCCCAGGTCACCTGGAGAGAAAAGTGACATAATATGCATTTAAGCTGATGCACTCATCAATTACAATTGCAACACTAGAATTAGTCCCTAGGAACAGGATCCCAGTAGGCTATTAATAGCCAAATGTAAATATATATATATAAATATATATATATATACATTTCCAACACATGCTTCGGAGATTTGCTGTTACAATCTACAGCTGTAGATCTGCTGTGCTGCATCTGTAATTGCCTCAGACCTCAAACTACAGTTTTAATAACTACAGAGCCAAAATATTGATTCAGATTATAATTGTATTGCAAAACAAATTATTCTGTGAAAAGACATAGGCTGCGCAACAGTGACACTTGGTGGTGAACAAACTCTACAACGCTATTTCCCTGACGGACAGACCCAACCAGCCATCCAGCCTGAGTTGCTGTGCACTGCAGTGGCTGCACCACTCAAAAACAACAACAAAGATCAAACCATTTCCTAGCCATGTCTTTTTCCAGGTAGTAATTCCATTGATCACATCCAAAGTAAAGGTCCTTACACACTGGCGAATTGGCGACGCGATTTATTCGTGCGAATAATTCGCATTTTATTAAAACCAATTGAAGTCAATGCAAGCTTCCACATCAGTGGCGAATTTGCGAATGTGCGAAAATGCGACCGTTTTCGCTCTTTATTTGTTCGCTCTGGTGTCGAATTTTGCAGACATTCGCAGGCGAACTGCAGCACCACTGACCAATCAGAATGCAGCCCAAACTTGTTGCTGTAAACAGCGGCGTTCCGTACAGTAGCTGTCAACAGAGCAGCCGTCGGTCCGGCTACGCAGGTCGGGATAGCACAGCGGCACACACTGTTGTACACCTCCCCTCCTACAACTCGTTGGGTGTGTGTGCGCTCGCGTGTGCGTGCGTGCGTGCGTGGCGTGGACATGGCACATGGGTGTGCAACGCCAACAGAGCAGCAGTCGGTTCGGCTACGCAGGTCGGGATAGCGCAGCAGCACACACTGTTGCACACGGTCACACCTCCCCTCCTACAACTAGTTGGGTGTGTGTGCGCTCGCGTGTGCATGCGCGCGTGCGTGCGTGGTGCGTGGACATGGCACATGTGTGTGCGTGTGCTAACAGCACGCAACGGCAACAGCGAGCAACGGGCTCCGCCAGACTTTGGTCTGTATGTAAGGTGGTCTCAGGTAAAGTGGGCCATCACTAAGGTAAAATGAGCCAAGGTTTCTGCCTCCTAGACCTTTGAGTTTTAACAGCCAATGCTGCACATCATGTGCACACAGCACATATGTCTTGACACAGCTGTACTTGACAAAACAATTGATTTGATTGGTCTATTTTTTATTTATTTTTACCATGGCAGCCATTTTTCAAAATGGCCACCAGCAACAACTGTTTTCTTATGAATGATGGATATAATATGATATTTCAGACTCATTTACCATATAGTACTTGGTAAGTGTCTTTTGCATAATTGAAAATTGTCATTGAATATTCAAGATGGCCGCCATCACTTGTATGATTGTCTGATATGGGTGATCTCGGTGTCAAATCAGTATTTTTTTATGATCCAGAATTCAATCTTTGGAATTGGCCAGAAGCTTCCTTCTACCTCACAAATGAATATCAACAGGGCATGTGTATAAGCTCAGAAGCCCATACAGCCCGCGCAGTCTTTTTCCCGTGGCCAACATGCTTGACACAGTGTCACAACCCGTCAATGCATGGAACACTGGTATAGTTTGTGTGCTTTCTCCTGCCATAGCCCTGCTGCAATTTAATGGGCTGCTATAAGTATCGGAAATGTCTTATGGTGCTGACTATGTTCATGACTTTTATTGACACACCCAATAATAAAAATAGGTATTCCATTGAGTATCTCATGGTCAGAAACCATGAAATAGATACCAAGTTTGCGTTTCTAGCTCATCTGGTTCAGAAGTTCAAGCCAAACATATTTTCTGCGTGCTAATATTGTGGCGGCCATATTGGATTTCATGGAAACTTTCAATGCAAAAAATGTTCGTATTCATATTATTGATCAACCTGTGAAGTTTCGTGGAAATATCTCTGTTAAAAAAATTGCCCTATTCACCCCCCATTATAACTAATAGGGGCTAATATTGGGGCGGCCATATTGGACTTTCGCCCAACAATTGACCAGGTTGTCCATATAGGTTGTGATCCTACTGGGTCATAGATATTATTTCTGGTGGACAACTTTGTATGTTATGACAAATGCAGGTCAACCCCCTTTGCCCCCTGGGTAAGTTATTAGTGCAGCCACACCCGGCAGCCAGCAAAAACTAAAGTCCTCAATGGGCCCAAAAGGTAAGGGCCGGCCCTACCTGGGCCCTCATCACACCATGTACACTCAAGACACTGCCCCCGCTGCCACCCATAGATCTCCATATATGGAGCTGACCTGTTCTGACATTCCATATGTTGATCTGACCTCATCTGTACACTCAAGAAAGACACGCTCCATTTATGGCCAGTACAGAATTCATTCCATATGTTGATCTGATCCCCCCATGCCAAAGTGCCAGCGCTCACCCAACAGTCTGCTGTCACCCAGGCGGATACATGCATGCTCGCTTCTTGCCCTCAGGGTGTCTTACTGGTTTTATTAATACAATGTAGGGCTAATGACATTATTGTGGGAATGTGGGTATAGCCCCTCCTATATTCAGCTATAGTGTCGATTTTTGTCCTAACAAAAACATGAAATGCCATTCACAATGAATGGAGAATTTACGTCATGTGTCTGAGCAAATCGCCGATTTTTGTCCTACACAGACTAAATTCCCATTGACAATGAATGGATAATGTACGATGAAAAGAGCACCCCTCACTTCACACGGATGTGATTTCTTTTAAATCAGAAATGACTGTTTTTCTTTGCAGCTTGAGTGGCCCATTTTAGCTGAAAATAAAAAAAATAAGTCGGCTAAGCAGTATACGTGATCACCTTATCATTGACAACTGAGATTGCTTTCACCCATGGCATTTACCCTGAGTAGTCATATATGACTGATATTATTTCATCTGTTGCATTGCATCTCCCGCCATAACAACCATAGACTGTTTTATGTCAAGTACACTTGTAGCGAGAATCATGTGCATCCATTGGCTGTTCAACTTTAAAAAGCAAGGCTAAAGAAAACGGTGGCCCATCTTAGCTGATCAGGTGGCTTATTTTACATGAAAATGCTACATCTTAAAAATATGTGACAGCTTGTTTCAGTCAGAGGCTGTAGGGACTAAACTATTATTTGTTATTAAATACATTTAACTTAAACATGATATTAAACAGTCAATAATAATCATATAACCCCAATTTAGTGTCATGCATTGCTTTATCTCAGTTTAATTACCAAATTGCCAAAAAGTGGCCCAAATTAGCTGACATCCCCCTATTCATAATTTTATTTTATCGACGGCACGGGTGAGCAGCCGACCGGCCGTCGATCCCAAATGACTCTGGACTCCACTTCACGGTAGTGAAGAAGACAAGAAGTGGTGGAAAGGATAGTAGGATATACCAATACAAACAAAAGAGGTATTAGCGCACGCTGCACACCAATTTATTGAGGATCGAGGTGCATGCTGACCACGGGACGGGAGACAAACTTGTAAAGGATCGGTTGCACAGCTCGTAGTCACGAATCACGATACAGAACACTTCTATTAAAGACCAACGTTTCGGCACATGAGTGCCTTCTCTTTAGGGTATGAAAGAAATTAAGGATACCAATAATGACACAACGCAGGAGAAGAGTAGTGGAGTGGAGGAGGAGGAGTTGTTCAAGTTAAATTGATGCGTTGACGTTATTATGGTATTTACCATAGGCAATATGCCAATATTGAAAAAAGTTAAAATAACCAGTGAACAGGCTCATCAAAAAGGTAAGATTTGCACTAGGCTATTTCTGCTGTGCAGACCCGTTTTTGACCCGAAAATAAAGACTTTATAACCGGAATATATGCCCACATGCACGGGCGCGGCCGGTACCAGTTGTACCATATGTGGGCCGGTACCAATTGGACCCCTCCATCTGTGAAGTACTGGATACGGGGGTATTAAAGAAAGGATACCAAAGCGGGAGGGGGAGGAGAGGAGAGGAGGAGGGAGAGGAGAGGAGCTATAATCGCACAATACGCGTCGCATATAGATGTGTACACTGCATAGGCAAACGCGAATAAATTCGCCGGGCAAATATTTCACATTTTCAGATCGCTTATTCGCATCGCGTCGCTAATTCGCCAGTGTGTAATGACCTTTACTCTTACCTATTTTGAAGACCACACTGGCAGTTAGATCCTCCTCTTCTTCATCGCACGTATCTGTATTGGCTACAGACCTCCGGGAGATGAAGATGTTACCTGAGTAAAGAGCACACATGTTAATGTTTTCTTTTGTGGCTTTCGCCTTTATTTTATATATTTTTTCATGGTGGGACAGACAGTAGGCTGTAGATGGGGAGAGAGATGGGGGGGAAGACATGCAGTAAAGGCCGTCGGGATCGGGAGTCGATCCCGCGGCACACTGCCAGACTGGATTACCAGCCAAGGTGCCTGGACCACTGAGCCATGGCCCAGGCCAAGAGCACACATTTTTAATTCAACTAACTAACTAAGACTAAATATATTGACAATTTCATCAACAGATAAAACCTAGATTAAAATGTTAGGAAGGGACTAGTGGACAAGAGATCCAGTATAAGTAAAAGACAAGTCATTTTACACTTGGTTGCATTCTGAAAATAGACGATCTACAAGCTCACAACGCGGTGCAGCGCGCCGCATTGTGAGCTTGTAGATCTGCTATGTTCAGCAAGTGTAAAATCAGCCATTACGGACCTGCATCAAGGTCTGACAAAACAGACCTTGGTTTTTAGTCGACTAAAACTAGATACAAACACTAAAACATTCCAGGTGACAATTTGTTTTGACTAAAAGTAATTGAGAACTATTCTTCAAAAGACTGCCTGAAAACTAAAATCAGCGACTCACTTGGTTTGATGTCCATGTGTACGAGCGAGGTGGAGTGGATGTGTTTGAGTCCTCTGGTGACCTGCAGCAGCAGGTCTTTGAGCTCGGGCTCCGACAGGTAGCAGAGTTGCCGGTAGTTCTCTTTGATGACGTCCGACAACGTGCCGCCGTTACAGTACTCGTTTTGGATCAGCATGTGGTCGTCCTCCGCCCACGCAGAGTGGTAACGCACCACATGGTGGTGCACGCCCAGCACGGCGTGAGCGTACACCTCCCGCAAGGCGTTCTGCCTGGAGGAGGCAGCGAGGGAAGGAAGGAAGACATACAAGTTTAATTGGCATGCGTCAAGGTAAAGTCTCAGTATACAGTAATTGAGTTAAAAGGATTTCAACTTCCAGCTAGGGATGTTAATAGTTAATCGATAAATCACGGTTAAGAAATTAGTCAATTAAACTTAACAGTTAATAAGTAATCAAATTAATAAAAACATCTCTGCTTTTGCATGTGATGTGACAGACAAGATAGTGGGGTACAGGCCATCCCTACTTCCAGCTAATGACTCTGGACAAAATTTGAGGGAAAAAGTTTGAGGGAATCTTTCAAGATCATTTCAACCTTGTATTGAGCAATATCAGTACAGGGTAGTTTGGCTATAGTACTCTTGGCTTGATGCTATATTAACTTTACAATTGTTTTCTTCAGAACATGAAGTAGATTGACCTGTGTCAAAAGGATTTTTTTATTCCGTTGCAATTTCTTGATGCGATTAGTTATGCAATCACTTCTAGGCATTTGCTAATCATGTTTCTTCCCGACCTACCAAAGATGAAAACAGGTTAACATTTAAGGTTGATCAGAATGAATCGGAGAGTTTGGTGACTTACTCATCTACAGATCCTGCCAAGGGCTTCTTTGACTTCTTGATGGCATAGATGCAGCCATCCAGTCTCTTCACACATTTGAACACGGCGCCAAACTCCCCCGAGCCGATCTTCTCTAGCTCATGAAACTCAGAGGCATACCGGGACATCATGTGACTCTCCATCATGGTGATTCTCTGGTGAAAGAATAAGGGACAAATAAGTTTAAAAGCCTTGTATTGACATTTAACCCATTTAGACCTGAGACAGACAAAAAAAAGGCTTCTTCTTGTTTCTATATCAGTGGTCTTTAAATTATTTCATGTCAAGGACCCCAAACATTACATGTAATTGGCCGCCGACCTCCATCTGAAAATATGTTCCAGGAACCCCCCCAAAGCAAAGATTTGACTTAAAAACTTTCGCTCTGAAAGAATATATATTCAAAGATTTGCACCACATTTTCAAGATTTTTCCAAAATAGCAGATCTACAAGCTTGTAGATCTTCTATTTTTCAATAGCTAAAGTATAACATGATGCTTAAAACAAAAGGGGTTCCCATCCTGAATGGGTTAACTAGAGTGACATCATTGTGGCATCTTAAAATCGTTATGAATGATAATATTGGCCAAACGTACTTGCGACCTATCAAAATGTATTATTGTATGCATGTGTAGTGTATTATTTAATTATTCATTACCTTAGATGGTCGGAGAATTTCCTCCTCTCCCTCACCATCGCTTAACTCCATGTCTTCCCCACATGAGCTGTGAAGAGAAAGAAAATAGTGTTATTACACATTCTACACACCAGAGGGCGATGGCAGAGAACTTAGTTCATACACTTGATGGAATTCAATAGAAGGCAAGCCATGGGATCTTGGCTTCATGCCAAAACCACTGCCTTCACCTAGTCATGCTTAGTCAACGGATTTAACGAATCTGGTTACTATGACAATGGGCTACAATCAATGTCCATCATCATTATAAACAGGTGCACGTTTTGGAGAAAAGAGTATGAAATACAAGTTCTGCTATATCTATGTGCCGTCTTATATTGCAGTGGTTTTCAACCCTTTTCATATCAAGGCCCATTATTTATTAGGCATCTGAGCCACGGACCACCATTTGATGCGATTTAGGGCTCCATTTCCGTCCATACTAAACCCCTTATCCCTAAACTACTTTGCCATTTTTTATATATGATAAAATAGTTAAAATAGCAAATCTACATAGACACGTTGTGGGCTTGTAGATTTAAAATGTTTTTCGAAATACAAAAAAAAAAGGCAAAGTAGTTTAGGGATAAGAGGCAGTGTTCATTTTTTACTACTATTTATTAATACTTTGATTTAGTCTTATGAATAAGACACAATTTAGTCTTAGTCCCATTTAGTCTTCTGAAAAACCTTAGTCAACTTAGTCTCGAAATTAACACTGAATTAACCCATGAGGGTCCATTCTGTTTCATTTTATGCTCAATAGTTAAATATCTATAAAATAAGATTATATAATACATTAATAAATATATATATATATATATATATATATATATATATATATATATATATATATGATCAATTTGTTTACCAACCCACCATTTAGCTGGGGACCACCTGGAACTCCCTCAAGGACCACTGGTTGAAAACCACTGTTCTGTTGCACTATGCTTATATGGCTTTAAATATTTACAATAAAAACATATACTCTGCATCTAACTAGAATGAACTTCAGACTTTACTAGTGTACCCAATGATGTCACACTCCAGGGGTTCTGGGACGCAATACTGTACTCAGTACTGTACTCTAACGTCGTTAGCAGGACTCATAAAAGGTCCCTGGAACCCAAAGACCACTCCTGGGTCCTATTTACATCACTGCATTGCACAAACTCCAACTCCAAACCAAGTCTCGAGTATGAAGTTATGAACCTTTCATTGTTTTGATTGACATACTCATTCCAGTGTGACCTCTTCCTGCTGGTCCTGTGCAGTGTGCGTGTGGCGGACTGGATGAGGATGGAGTCTGGGGTGAAGGGGTTAATGTTCACCAGAGGGGACGTCTGGGTTCTCCTCACACTTCCTCCACTCTCCACCACCGCTGTCTTCTTGGCCGTCTCCACATAGGTACTGAACAGGGCTACTCTCCTGCTGGAGGAGCCCCCCACACTGCCCCTGGCCCTGGACAGCAAGCTCTGCAAGGGTAGAGGATGGTGCATCGGGTTATGACAGAATGAGCAAGACAGACAGATAACACTGCATTAAACCATTCTGACCTGAGATCAGACTCAAAAAATGTCTTCTACATCCTGACAGTTTTCAATCTGACCTGAGATCAGATTCTAAAAATGTCTTCTATGTCAGTCGCTCTTCGATTTTTCACCAAAAGGGGTTCCTAAAATGGGTTAATAACACAGCATGGCCCGGGTCTGCCTAGCGGTCCGGTCACCTAGCCTGGTAATCGTAGCCTGAATTTTTTTCTGCGTGTCTTAATTGCTCCTGATGTGCAGGTTGGTGCCTTGCATGGTTTCCTCCGCCATCGGTGTGTGAATGAAATGCACAATCTCTGTAAAGCGCCTTGGCTAAAGGCGCTATATAAATGCACCATTTACCATGATCTCAGTTCAGGGTTCTCTCCAGGTTGGCAGAGGGAAAGAAGCGGCCAATATGACAGCTTTTAGACAATTGGCACCAGGTGAAAAATAAGTTACAAAATGGGCTAAAAATCTAGAACGGAGAAACGATAATGGTCGGAAAAATCAAGGTAAAAACTAAAACAAATCATCCACGGACACACGGCTTCATGCTACATTAACAATACAATCCATGTTTTGGCTAAAAACGGTCATTGCACATGAAAAATTAGACTTAAGTTGAGCTGCGCATTAATGCACCATACACTATATAACTACAATGTAGTGGCCACTACAATGTAGTGGCTCATGTCAACCTTTAACTTTTAAAGTAACCACCCACTGGCACTGACCCAGTTTTTTTTTTAAATGCCGTACCATTACATAATGTACAGTTGTACACATGGTGTTTTTTTAATGCCGTACCATTACATAATGTAGACATTTACATTTTTGATGAATTGAACAAGGTGGAACATCTTGTAAACAAGTGTAATGCTTAATTGGGTCGTCCACTCACAGTTAACAGTATTTGTATTGATTTTGTGCTTGAAATGTACTGTAATTGTGCAAACTGTTAATAAATATTTCAATCAATCAATATAATGGTACGACATTTAAAAACTGGGTCAGTGGGTGGTTACTTTAAAAGTTAAAGTTTTTTTTAAATGCCGCATGGCACTACATTACATAATGTACACATGTGTACATTATGTAAGGGTGCTGCATTTTTTAAAAACTGGGTCAGTGGGTGGGTACTTTAAAAGTTAAAGTTGTTTTAATGTACACATGTGTACATTATGTAAGAGTGAGGCATTTAAAAAAAAACTGGGTCAGTGGGCGGGTACTTTAAAAGTTAAAGTTGTTTTAATGTACACATGTGTACATTATGTAAGTGTGAGGCATTTAAAAAAAAACTGGGTCTGTGGGCGGGTACTTTAAAAGTTAAAGATTTTTTTAAATGCCCACCACATTACATAATGTTATGTAAGGTTGCGGCATTTAAAAGAAACTGGGTCAGTGGGTGGGTACTTTAAAAGTTAAAGTTGTTTTAATGTACACATGTGTACATTATGTAATGTGGTGCGGCATTTAAAAATTATTGGGTCAGTGCCAGTGGGTGGTTACTTTAAAAGTTAAAGCTCAAATGAAATTCAAAAGCATGTGTCACACAGCAGCATTCCAGTTCTTCCAATGAGTTGACAGTTGCAAAAAAAACAGTCTGGTCTTCAATAAAAAATAAATAAAACTAAAAGTAATTTGGATTATCAACTCGATGCAAGACAAGACATAAAGTAACAAACAATCCATGATGGGGAAACAAATCCAAAAGCTCTCTCCTAGTTACATAGTTTAACTTTAACATTTCAAACAACCTCCTATTTGTGTCCAACTGTGGAATACGCTGAAATTGGACGAAAGGTTCGGCATGTAATTGTAACGACAAAACATTAACGAATTTGAAGACTACATGAGATGAAACATTCACAAAAGGAAAACGTTATCAAATAGTTGCGGTTACTTATGTTTGGAGCAACATAGCCCTGAAACATGACTGCCATGATGATTATCATGACTCGTATGAATACGAGAGTCATGAACCATGGCTAGGAGCAACAGAGACAGCTCCTGTTGTACACTTACTAGTAATGGAATTTCGTGTTGTGTGTTAACGTTTTTATTCATGGATTTTGGATGGATACTAGCCTAAAGATTAAGACTCTCGTAGATTCTGACATTTTCAAAGTCAGAATCGATTATAAAAGAATATCTACGAGAGTCTAAATCTTTATGGTTCTACAAAACAAACCAACCAACCAACCTACCTTTGGTGTGTGCGGCGTGTCGAACAGCCGCAGCTTCCTGAAGGTTTTGTGCGGAGGAGTGTCGGGGCAATCCGGGATGTTGGGGGAGCTGGTCGGCTCGCCCTGCATGTCGTCCTGGTCGTCCGGAGGGGAGCAGCAGTCTTCGTACAGCAGCCGAGCAGAGCTCTTCCTCGGCGACGGCGAACAACAGTTGGCAAAAGTCACGCCGCTGCCGCGGGCCTGAAAACACCGAGACGGGGAGTCTGTGAAGCTCTCTCCGTCCTCCTCGTCCCAGAGTTCGGCCTCCTCGTCACCCCCAGTGCGGTGGTGATCCTCAAGCGGGCTGCTGCTGCCCGCCTCGAGTCGCTGCTTCTCGGCGGCTGTGTCCCGGTGATGGTGGTGGGCTAGTGGGGGGCTAGTGTCCAGCTCCTCCGCGAAGCCGGACTCTGCTCCCGTGCTGATGTTGTTAACGTCCTCCAGGGACAGCTCCTCGTCCTCTCCGTCGCTGCTCGACGTGAACCGGAGCTTCTGGCGGATCAGCATCGGTCGGCCCTTGATCTTGTTGTAGGTGGTCGACATGTTTTGGGGTTCGAAGCCCCTGCCCTGCCTGGCTTCTTCTCGCAAACCAAACACCACGAGCCTCCTCGACACGAACTACTAACGATTGATTGAAGATCGAAGCGTCCGTTGTTTGTGGCACAAATCAACCGGTTAGAACTTAGACTCCTTAAACTACCTTGTTGTGTTCAAGGTAAAAAAAAAAAGAAGAAAAGTGACCGCTGTCGAAAATCGTCAAAACTTTGCTACTAGCATGTTAGCTTAGCATGCTAACCAAAACACGCCCCATGCATCCAACGTTAAAAAAAATGGCACCACTTTATGTTCCTCTGTCCGAGCCGTTTCTTCCCGTGAATTAACTTTTAAAACAACGAAAGGAACGTTAACATATTAACAGTTCAACTGCAACGCCAATCAAAGCCTCACCGATCGCTTTCCAGTTTAGAAACAACGTCTTTGTAGTTGTAAAGCCTTTGCAATGTTTACTAAAAGCTTTCGAATGAAGCGGAGACTGGAGTAGAGTTTCAGTTAACTTCTGTCCTGTCTGTCTTCCTGCTATCACGCGCGTGGCAATGACTTCCCGCGACCGTTGGGACAACGTGATCTTCCTCGGCCAATCACAGCGCGCACTGATAGTTTGAAACGGGGGGCGTTCCCAGAGGTTTAATTAATAGGCGTTTCGGAGAGCTTTACGTCATTGGGGGAGGGGTGTTAGTCTGTGGTTCACACGGGCAGATGTAAAAGACGCAGTCTACCGTTCATTGTCAATGGAAGCCAGCGACATGAAGATGCAAAGACGCAATGTGCATGCATCTTCTCTAAAATTGACAATGAATGGTTGACTGCATCTTTGCGTCTGCCTAGTGTGAACGCAACCGTCTGGCGCGAACGAACGTACCGGTATGTTACTTTGCTAGCTAGTTTGCTTCCAGTTTCACCCCCTTGTGTTTAGATGGATGGATGGGGGAAGTCAAGTCTTTGGGTCAAACAATTAACATTAGCTAGCCCAGGACAATGCGCCCATTGTTTAGACGGCACGCATGACGATCAAAGCTGGTCTTACTCTTGAGTTTGAAGTTACAATTGAGTAAAGGGGCCATTCATTTTGGTTAATACATGACTTTTATATACATGACAAAACAATTAAGAGATGCTGCTGAGCACCAAATACCTGTAAAAGCTTGTTTGTTGGCCGATTTAATTACATAAGTGTGGTCTCTTTTTAAATTAGAAATGTCAAATGTGGCTTTGAAATTTAAATGTATTTTTCCCTTATCATAGGGCAAATATGTATTTGTACATGCAAATATCTTGTAATAGCCAACTCACATGATTATATGGAATTAATTGTTGGCCTTGCGCATTGCTTAAATAATTATATAATTTGTTGTTTAAAGCTGGAATCCATAACTTGTTTAAGTGAATAAAATATTAATTTGACCAATCTTTATATTGTCGATTACTAGCAGGCCATCTTAATATGCCTAACACAACTGTGGTTGTACTTGGTTTCCCTGCTCTTATATTGACGAGTAGGCATTGAGCATATGAGCAAAACAAATTTCACCCACTGATACACCTGTTGTGAGACTGAAACGTTGCATTTGTCAGTAGCCGAGGTGAAGACAGTGTGCAGGTCCTCTTTTCTCTCACTATAGAGCACCGAAGTCCTGACGTAACTCGCTCATCCCGACCATTCCCTGGTTCACGGAAGTAATTTCTCTATGGAGAATAACATGGGGTGATCTTAATATCGTCTACTATAAGCGTTGTGGTCCAAAAATAAACAAGCTGTCTCGGCGTTATTGTCAGGGAGGTGTCTCTGTATCGTTTGCAACAGTCAGTCACTCATATATGATACAGTCTGCTTCTAGCGAAAATCTAACTAATTCAGTAGCAGTAACATTAGCGTTTTCTCTCAGTCAGTTGATTCTTCATATCCAGTGAAGGGGCCGGGGTGACATGTTTATTTTTCAAACACAGTTGTTATATGAGGCGATCTAAAATCGCCTCAATGGGGATTTCAATGCAACTAAACAAATACATGAACCTGGGGACTGACGCCCTCTACTGAAAGTGACGTCAGACTTCGGTGCTCTATTCTCACTGGTTTGCCTGCTCCGACATACCTGTCCCTGTAGGTGTGCAAAAGGACTTTTTTCTACAAACCTACCTGTACACTTGTGATGTGACAATAAAGAGGATTCTTGAACTTTCTTGAAATTTTGCCACGCATTCATGGTTTCTTGGTACGGATCCCTGCATATGGCATGAAAGTTACGGATTGCAGATTCAAGTTAACAAATTCATACCGACACACAAAACTAGGCTGCTCAAAAATAAGTGTGAACATGATGGGTAACGACAGGACTTGAGATATTCAAACTCAGGAGAAAAACTATTATTAAACACAATCTCTTATTTTATTAGAAATAGCGTTAGCTGTACATTGCTGGGTGTGCACTGTGCACCATAAACATTAGAAATCAGTATCCTCCCCCTCTCCAACGTCGAGGGACAAAATCGCATAATGGAACTCCAGTTATCAAAATCTAACTATATACACATAAAAACTAACGTTCTTGTGTGGGACATGGAAAATGGAGGAAGACCAGTGATTTTCACTCTCGATTCCAAGCCCCATCCCTGAAATGCATTTAATCCATGTAAGGACAGGAACCCCTTTTGGTGTTTTAAGCATTACAGTATACTGTATGTTATACTTTGGCTATTGAAAAATAGCAGATCTACAAGCTCTGGAGGGGGGGGGCCTGGAACAACATCTTTTCAGATGGGGGTCGGCGGCTAATTACATGTATAGTTTTTGGTGTTCCTTGACATGAAAAACCTTGAGAACCACTGACATAGTAATATAGGGTTTTTCACAAAACTGTCAGAATTTAGAAGGCATTTGTAGAATCGTCCTCGGGTCTAAATGCATTGAATCCATGTCAGGGATGGGGGGTTCGATCCTAGAGAACGCAAGTCCATCATCTGGGGTTGGTGACGTCCATACTATCATTCGTCCAGGCCTGGTGACTCTCCTTGTTGTATTCTAGATGCAATTCGAATTGCTTCCTCCAGTGATGGCTGATCACTGAGCTACAAGAAGCAAAAACAAAAATAAGCAATGGTTAGTTAATTAACACAGACTGTACGACGTGTGTAAACGTCATAGCTAATCCAACCGACGGATTGCGACAAAGTGTACAACACGTCCTAGCGCTTTTTCATTGATATCAAACGAAAATAATATTCTGATGTTTTTCTTTTTTTGGGGGGGGTTGGCCTATCCTTCTGCAATGTACTCCTTGCTTTCCACACATGCGCACTGCCATTCACTTCCCTGTTCAGCACTCTGAAAGAAAGGCTCGCCACGCGTAATCTAGGGAGCTCTCCGTGGTTTTATATACTACATGTTGAAGTCATTTCTGACTTCAACATGCCTCTTGCCCGGAATATTAACGCTTCTAGAGAGACTCGATCGTAATCATAGCGAGGTAAGCAAGCAACATTATGCCTCCCGGTTTTTGTACGGAACGGAAGCCCCCGGCTTTCAGAGTAAAATATGCCATATCTGCCCAGCACTCGAGCTTCTATTTTGAAAGAAATCACGGCGCTGACATTGACATTTGACATTGACATTTTGGTAATGATGATGATCATTCCCCATTTCTAGATAGTTGGTGAGCTTCAATGCCCCCAAATCTGACATCTATTAGCTAAACCCTTCTAATAAATCATCATCATTAGGTACCAACTACCAACTATTGTGATGTTAATGACCATGTAATGTGATGTATGTTGATTCAGTCTTATTTGCTCTCTTTAGTAGTTTTGGGACACATCGGGTATGGAAATGGCTGCTTTACACATTAACGACAGGAGGTGGTGAAAGAGAGGGAGGGAGTCATTTACAATGTAAAATAGACTGAAAATACTATCTGGAAAGTGTTAATTTTACATGACAGATGGGGGAACTGCCTCTGTTACAATGTCCTTATCCCGAACACTGGTTCATTTTAAGACCTGCTTTGATGTGTTGTTAGTCTATCAAGATTTAAAAACAATAGATAATATTACAACGGTGAGCTATTTGATTTTTTTTTAAACATCATGGTCATGTTGATGGAGTCACCTTAGGGCTGCTTAAGACCAGCAATATACAATTAATTTCACTTTAATCAAATTAGTCAAGATGTTAACACTATGTATTCATGCATAAAGGAAACATCACACCCGTGTGAACTGAGTGGTGCAACTCCCCTCTCCCCCTGCCCCCCCCTCTCTGTCTCTCATTAGCAGGCAACAGTGCAGAACTATCTCTCTCTCTCTGTGTTTCTGGCACAACAGCGCCACTTTTGCCCCTACTGCTACTCATAGGCCCCTTTTCCACCGGTTGGTTCCCAATGGGAACCGGTTCAGTTCTTTTTGGTTTTTAGTCCATGAGCCAGAGCTCCAAAATTGAAACGTTAATTATGAATTGAGTGGGCAAAACCATACCTATATTAGATTGTTATCACCATGAAACTTCCCCAATTAAGTACTTACACGAAGACAATGATTTATTGTATTACAAATTTTACATTTTTTAATATGCAAATGAGGCATTATGTAGGAAAATATGCAAAATAATCGAAAATATGAAAAAGCTACTACTGTGGAAGGGTTATCATGTATTTATTTACTTGTATTGATCCTATAAACAATTTAATATAGTGTATAGTTCGTCCACAAATGTTGGACCTCTGGCTCATGGACTAAAAACCAAAAAGAACTGAACCGGTTCCCACTGGGAACCAACCGGTGGAAAAGGGGTCATAGTCACACACATACATAGGCACATAGGTTAAAACAGACATTGCTGTTCCTTGGAGTGGTTGCACCACTCAAAAACTTTTACAGTTGAGTCAAACAGCAAGCCACACACTTGGCTCTGTGTGGGCGCTGTGTAAACGGCTGACTTGTAAAGCCATTATTCCGTGTTTGTACACTTCTCAGACTTCTTGATGAGACGACACACCCTACACACCTCAACAGGAGGGATTTGAACAACAGTTAGCGCGGTCCGCTACTGAATCCCACCTTCCCTATGATCATTACCTGAGCGCTTAAACAAACAGATCAGTTTGGGTGGGGTCTACAGGGGGGGATTATCAGGGGGGGCAAAGGTCCACATTTAATTGGCCATAACAGAAATTGCTGTTAGTATCATATGAACAAGCAAGTATTGATAGTGTTCTAAACTGCTTTTAACCTAGCGTCCTTATTTTTGGGCATGTTATTATTGGCAAAATGTTGTTGAATGATTTTGGTGTGGTAGGTTAACATGAAAAGCTGATGCCCATGTGTTTAACCCATGAAGACCTGAGGACCTGATTCTACAGATGTATTCTAAATCCTAACAGTTTTCTGGAAAAACCTTATGTTTCTATGTCAGTGGTTCTCAAAGGTTTGAACTTCATTCGAACTTTAACTGTTAAAGCAACCACCCACTGACCCAGTGTTTTTTTAAATGCCGTACCATTACATAATGTAGTGACTACAATCACATGTAGTGACTACATTATGTAATGGTACGGCATTTAAAAAAAAACAACATTATGTAATGGTACGGCATTTAAAAAAACGACATTATGTAATTGTACGGCATTTACAAAAACTACATTATGTAATGGTACGGCATTTAAAAAAACTACATTATGTAATGGTACTGCATTTAAAAAATAATAGCTTTTAAGTTTAAAATAATGGTTAAAGTGGTTAAAAGCTATAAGGTGCTTCCTCAGGTCTAAATGGGTTTAAAATGCAACAGAGCCTATACGTTCGGTTCACAGAATGTCAACTTGTATGCCGTTAGCCTACCGACCTGTACAGCGATGTGAGTGCCGTTGGATGTGGCCACTAACGTGACAGGATGACACTCCTGGTCCTGGGGGTCATGGCTGTAGACCCCCTCCTCCACGGTTTGGTAGGCAGTCATATCTGGTGTCATGATCGCCACCTGCATGGGGATACACACACACACAGCCATGCAATGAACATCATACAGTCATATCTGGTGTCATGATCGCCACCTGCATGGGGATACACACACACAGCCATGCAATGAACATCATACAGTCATATCTGGTGTCATGATCGCCACCTGCATGGGGATATACACACACACACACACACACACACACACACACACACAGCCAATCAGCCATGCAATGAACATCATAGACTCATATCTGGTTTGGTGTCTATGATAGCCACCTGGGGGAGACAGCCCAGCCATGAATATCATACGTTTAAAAATATATATAGAGAGACTTAGAAAAAGTGCTCCTTGGAGCACAGGTCTCCACTGTGTCCTTCAAACTCCTGCCCGGGTTGTGCAAGGACGCGCTGTGATTGGCCAGTAGCCACTTCGAGTGGCAGTCGGGGAAAACGCTGTAGCCAGAACATGATTTACTATTCTGTGCAACTCGCGTGCTTTCAGCTCGCTTGGTGATGTCTCACGTGGCTCAAGTTCACTTGGGACGGCGGGCCTCCGTCGCGGTCTAGTCCATAGAGTTATATATGTAGGTCTAGTCTGCAGTTGTTGTAGCCGAGAGGCACTTCCGCCCACGTTGGCCACAGAAGCTTACAGTAAAGTAAAGTACTATAAAGATGATGTGTACCGATGTGCATCATTTATGGATAAAGCCTGAAGGACTAATCGGTGCACTTATAAGTAAAGACGCGACTCAGCGTCATGGCGCCACCATGAGGCTGAATTAAAAAATGTCAAGTGGCATTTCTTCCTCAGCCTAGTGGGAATGTGCGTGCAGTTTCACTGCAATCACACACTGTGTTCATGATTTTCAGCATTTTGTTCACAACTGACCAATCCTGCAAATGTCAATTTTGTATGTCAATTTTAGCCAATCAGGATGGAATAGGAAAAATCCAACCGATCCGTCTTGAACATAGAGATAATATGTACCGATCGTGAAATTTGGATTAAATCTGAAGGAGTAATCGCACGCTGTGTTCATGATTTGAGCCATTTTGTTCAAAACGGAGCACTCCTGGCACTTTGGAAGCCACTCTTAGCCATTGATTCAGGATTGCGTATGACAAATCTGAAAGACCCATTTCGTTTAATGGGTATAGAGATACTGTGTAATGTAATGTCAACGGTGTAGGTGTTTAGCTTGGTGTAGGTGTTGGCTTCACTGCGATGAAGCCGGAAATTAACTAACCAAAGACACACCCCCACACCCACACACACCCCCACACCCCCACACCCACACCCACACCCACACCCACACACACACACACACACACACACACACACACACACACACACACACACACACACACACGTTGCATTTGACGCTCTCAAGAGTTGCATTATTGTTAAACATCCGCATTTGTTAATTTACAAGAAGTCTACACAATTAGAGAATGTAGAAGAATTGTTATTTTTATCATTTCCCTGTTATCTCTCCTAATGTACCAACATCAATACAGCTTGGAATTGTGGAACAGAATCTAATCCAACGACAACATATTCTCAGTGTTGGTTCCGAGAGGCTAAATGTCATTATATGGTCGTACGTGCATGGCTCAAAAGCCAAATAAATAATGGACCATGAGATGAAACGGGTTGAAAACCACTGCTGTATTGGATAACATCATTGTACAATTGTGGACATATTTATTTCATCATACATTTACATTTTTCGGACGTTACCTGTCCTTCTGTGCCGTCTGCGTTCACCATGGTGACAGCGTGCCCATGGTGTGTCAGCTCGTGGGCAGGGATGGTGATGGTCGTCCCCTCATGGGTCACCATGGTGATCGTACCGCCCATGGCTTGCAGGTCCGCTTCAGAGATACTGACCTGATGACAAACAGTTCAGAACAATTACCACAGTATACAGCAGTATAGGCAATTTACACAATATTTCCCCCACCCCACTCTGTATAAAATCTAGGGTCATGTTTATAAAATGTAGGGTGCATTTGCTATACAGTCATCTGTGTATAAAGGTACATGATGGCATGAAAAAAAAAAGACAAAATAACCTGATTTAGTCCATTAGACTAGAAAAGAAACCTTTAGGATTCCAATGTGCCTTTGGGAGCTGCAAAATGACGATGTCATATGTAGCTAAGTAGGACATTGCACTCCTCACCATCTACACACACACGCGGCGCACATGCGTGCGTGCGTGCACGCACACGCACACGCACACACACACACACACACACACACACACACACACACACACACACACACACACACACACACACACACACACACTTACCTGAGCACTTGAACAAACAGATCAGTTTGGGTGGGGTCTACAGGGGTGATTATCAGAGGGGCAAAGGTTCAGATTGAATTGGCCAATATGGAAACCTCTGTCAGCATCATAAGCACACAAGAATTAAAGGAGGATTCCGGACCAGCGCTTTCTCACCGCTGGGGACGAACACTAAAACCGTCTCGTCTCGACCCTTTGGTGTGGTTTGGGCTTTAGGCTCGTTCGCCTTGTTACAGAAGCCCCTTTGAGACAAAACACTGTGCAATGACTTTGTTCATTATGAAAGACAGATAAAAATAATACAGAGCACTCAAAATAAGCGATTTAGCCTATGACCGAGAATGCACGGTCGGAGCTGCGCTGTGGATGTTGTTATGTAATCCCAAATTCTCCTTTAATGGTTTAAACCACTTTCGAATCGGTGTCCCTGTTTTGCATTATTATAGGTTTAAAAACAGAAAAAGTCAGTAGGTTCGTTTTTGCAGTATACGGAAAGTGAAACGTTTTGTTATTTTTAAATCATAATTTACGAAAGGTAAGATAAGATATAACGTTTCTATTATTTGAGCGGCGATAGCCCCTCCTATTCCCAGCTTTTTCTGTTGAACACAAAGACAATGATTTGATTGGCTGATCACCCCATAGCGATGATTTGATTGGCTGAGCAAAGTACACATTGAGGATAAAAGTGAGGGCAGAAAAGTGAAGACGCCAAAAGTGAGTGGCCGGAATGACATTTGTGATGATTTGATTGGCTGAGCATGGAATGTGATGTATGATGATGAGTGTTTTGGGAAAAGAGGCGCAAATCTAGCTTGCCAAAAGGCGATGTCAGCGATAAATGAGTTAACGCCACAAACAATAGAATTAGACTCAGGATACAGGACAGCTATTATATGACATTACCTGCTGCTGTGTTCCATCCTCCTGTGTTACCAGGGCAACGTGATGCGTTCCCAGCATCTCAGAGCTCTCCATGGATACATGCTCACACCCATCCTCCTCGCCTTCCACCACCGTTGTTGCGTAGGTCACGTTAGGGTCATCGATGGCATCTGGGTTCGTTCAACGCAGAGGAATTGAGAGAAAATTTAGGATGTTCTGGAGACTGTGTACTTTGCATGCAGCCGACATAATTTTTGTCGCAATTAGAGCTCTTCAGCCGTAAGGCCTTATTTTGAAGTAGTAACAAGTAACAAGTGACAATCAATCATTTCCGGGGCAGCCGGTAGATACTTTTGCTTTCATCAGACAGAAGCGCTAATATAGTACTGCGAGGTCGCAGTCACCTCAGTCTGAGCCTCAATTCAGAGAAATACGCAGCTAAAGATAGTCTCTAAAGATAGTGTGTCACAACGTGCCGGACGACGGAGACGCCAAGAATCGGTTAAATATAAGACTAGCAATGCTGGATGCATTATAAACTATATCGATCAGGCGATCAGGACATGATTAATAAAAACATACTAAATTTCTCTCACACACCATGCACGCACGCACACACACACACACACACACACACACACACACACACACACACACACACACACACCTGTGGGTGGTTCGAAGTAGGCCGCCTCCTGCTCCTCCTCGATGGGCTCTGTGTCGTTGTGGGCGGTGCGTTTGTGCATGGCCAGCGTGGAGATCTGCTTGTAGGTCTTTCCACAGTGGTTGCAGTTGTACGGCTTACATGGCGTGTGGACCACATGGTGTTTGTACAAGCTGGAGTATTCAGTGAAGCGCTTCTCACACCCAGGCACCGTACACACATAGGGTTTCTCTCCTGGAGACACGGGAATGGACGGAACGCATTAGAACTTGCTGGAGCACGCAGAAGGAAGTGCCGCCTATGCCCGTGCTCCGTGCCGTCAGCCCGACTGACCCTACCCCTGCGTTTTCAACCCAGCTCCGTGGTTTCCCTTTCCGTGATGCGATGGAATCACAGCGGGGCTTTCCTACAACCTTAACCCATTCAGGACAGGAACCCCTTTTGGTGTTTTAAACGTTATGTCATACTCTAGCTAAGCAGATCTACAAGCTCATAGTGCAGCACAGAGTGTCGCGCTACGAGCTTGTAGATCGGGTATTTAAGAAAAACCGTGAAAATGTGGCGCACCGCAAATCTTTGAATATATATTCTTTCAGAGCGAACGATTTTAGCTCAAAACTTTTCTTCTGGGGGGTCCCTGGAACAGCATATTTTCAGATGGGTCCTCGGCCAAATACAGATCATTCTGGGGGTCCTTGACATGAAAAAGGTAGAGCACCATAGAAACATAGGTTTTTCTGAAAACTGTCATGATTTAGAAGCCTTTAAAAAAAAATCAGCCTCAAGTCTAAATGGGTTTAAACAATACACAGCGGACACACCACATTCACAGAGAAAAAACAACGACACAGACATTTCCACTCATAGCAAGGCTGTGCTTCTGTCTCAAACACGAAAGAGAAATCGAATCGATCCAGACTCACTCTGTGATGCGTTTGTACGATATGAGGATGCGGTGGTTGTGTCAACAAAGTAGGCGGTTGTGAACAAGGATGAAGGGTGTGTATGACCTATCCATTATTTATATCTATAGACTTACCGGTATCCACAAGTTCCACAAGTCAAACTGTCCTTTTGAAATTCAAGCCCAGATTCTATGCAATGAAACGCTCAGATAGGTGCTGTTGGGGAACAGTTGTCAAAGTGAAGAGACACATGAATCCATCTCCTGTGCAGTGCTGTCTCTCTCGCAGTTAGTAAAAGTTAGTAAACATTAGTAATCATAATGAGTTAATTACGTAACCCGTTCACCTTTACTGACACAAAATGAACAAGTCTCTACTAAGGTTTGCATATTACCAGTGTGAATCCTCATATGGTTTTTGTAGTTTGTGGCGCTTGCAAAGGATCGCCCACAGCTGGGCTCAGAGCAGTAGTACGGTCTCTCTCCCGTGTGGGTCCTGATGTGAACCTTCCGGATGTTTGAGGTGGTGAACGACCGGCCACAGCCTTCCACAGGGCATTTAAAAGGCTTCTCGCCTGCAAACAGAGAGGGGAAATATAGTTTGGATCAACCAGTGTGATGTGAATGTTAAGTTAGTTTTGTTTGAAAATGGAACCCGAGTCTGTATGCATTTCTGTATCACTATTTTCTGTTCGTGGGATGAAGCTGTGAAATGGCTTGTCCGAGATTTTGAAACATAGTATAAACCTAATCCAATTAAAAAAAGAGGCTAAAACAGGTGCTATAGAGCACCGAAGTCTGACATCTGGTCGCCAAGTCCACTGGTTCATGTACTTTTTTATTTGCATTGTAATCCCCATAAGGGAATTTTATATCACCTCATATAAGAACTGTTTGAAAAATGAACAAATCATCCAGGCCATTCCACTCATATGGATATGAAGAATCAACTGACTGAGAGAAAACGGTAATGTTAATGCTACTGAATTAGTTACATTTTCGCTAGACTCAGACTACATGAAATATGAGTGACTGACTGTCACGATACAGAGCCACCTCCCTGACAATTCCGCAGAGACAGATTGTTTATTTTTGGACCACAATTCTTATATGAGACGATTTTAAGGTGACCCCATGTTATTCTCCATGGAGAAAAACTACCATGAACCAGGAGATGAGCGAGTGACGTCAAGACTTCGGCGCTCTATTGGAAAAGTACGAAATGGAATGATTGATTGCTTGATTATCATGTTAACGTGACAAATGTAGATTTGAATGACTAGGGATCTAAGTATGCACTTATTTTGTGTTGTTTTCAGTTTGTTTTTCTTTGTTTGTTAGCGTTTCTTTTTTGTTCTTGTTTTTTTTTTTACATGTTTATTGTTTTGTAGGTTCTTTACATTTTCTTTGTTGTTAATATGTTATAAGGATAGGCATTAATAAGCTTCTGCCTATACCTTTTCGATCACGTTAAAAATATATATATTTTTTTTGTAATGTCTAACTGAAAAAAGAAGCGATTAACGTGCCTAGGAATTAATTTTCATTGAGACATGCGTTTGTTTTGTACGCGTGGAGTCGAGGGGCGACTGACTGCAGTCCTGTGAAATTGTCGTGTGCATGCTCGTTTTGTGCACACGCCTGCGACTGACTAGACCTGGACTCTGTGGAGCTTTTTTTTACGCTTGTGTTGGCGGGCCGTTCATGAGCAGACCTGTCGTTGATCCAGGCGACATAGTCTGCGTTAATCGATGCCCGTCTGAAAGGACCTTTACACTGTAATTTCATACGGTATGTTTCTACAGTATGTGTTATATTATACAGCATGTAACCGTGACTGTGAGCTGTATTCCCAATCCCAATTGTATGTGTGCATGTTGCTCTACCTGTGTGTGTCCGAGTGTGCTTCTGAAGGTCTCCAGAGGTTTTAAAGGACTTGCGGCAGTTCATTTCCTGACATCTATACGGCTTCTCTCCAGTGTGCGTGCGGGAGTGACTCTTCAACCCGTACCCTGAAAAAAGCAAGACCGCATTAACGTTTCTGTACATCCAACTGATGACATGTTGTGTGCAGAGTATCATGTAGTTGAGAATATGATCAGAAAATATATTATTGTCGTCCAGTATATAAAGGAAAGAAGTAACATAGAAACCCCCCCATTCGCTGTACCTGTTGCAAATTTCTTCCCACAGCCAATGTATTCACACACATAGGGCTTGTCTCCGGTGTGAGAGCGCTCATGTACCTGTGGGGGGGGGGGGGGGGGGGGAGATACACCAACGCAGACAGTTTAACAGAAAGGTTAAAAAGAGGACAAAAAAGTGTGTGTGTGTGTGTGTGTGTGTGTGTGTGTGTGTGTGTGTGTGTGTGTGTGTGTGAGAAGATCTGCTATTTTCATCGTACGGCGGTCTATATACAAGCATAGCCAGCGGATGGGAGGTGAAGGGGAGCTTGTGCATGTAGCCGAGCAGAAAGGCAGCTCTGAAAAGGGCCACGGTCTTACCTTGAGATGATGGGCAGTGGTGTAGAGTTTCCCACAGCCCTCGTGTTCACAGCGGAATGACTTCTCTCCTACGTGTGAGACCCTGCTTTGCCTTCCATCCTGACCCTGGACCACGATCTTTTAAAGACAACACACAACACTATGAGACATCCCGAGCCAGCCTAGGAGAGCCTAAAAAAGAAACAGGTCAGCACATTGACAACATTGAAAGTTAAATTTAAATTAGAATCGAATGTGTTACTGTATAGCAGTGGTTCCCAAAGTGGGGTCTGGGGACCCCTAGGGGTCCTTAAGAGAGTTCCAGGGTTCTCCAGCTAAATGATAATTAGGAACAAAATGGACCTTTATGGGTCTGTAACTCAGAGCGTACACATGGAACCAAATGGACACGTTTTTGTTCCATTTGTTAAAATTAACATTGATTTTACTATATAAATTGGGGTCTCAGAGATAGAAATGCCATTAAATGGGGGTCCGTAGACCGATGCATGACATCGGTCCTTGTAATGAAAATGGTTGAAAATCACCGTTAGAGCCATAAAAAAACCTTCTCTTTTGGGGGTCCTTGGCATATAGTTTCTAATGGGGGTCCACGGGGCTAATGAGTGTCGATTGTGGTTTGGGAACCACTGCTGTATAGTATACACAGTCCTAAGTCTTAATTTAACACTGAAGAGAATAAACAGGGGGGGTATATTCTTCTGTTTATATAACACAGAAAAGATGGTATTGAGACAAATAATTGTAGTTAATACAGTAGTTGTGATAAGGTTAAGGATGCTCTACCCTCATGTGGACGCCGCTGTCTGTGTCTATTCTTCCGTAGGATCCCAGAGCATTCTCCACATTCTCCACCTGGGGAAGCAGGAAAAGCAACTCAGTGTTACATCTCTGAAGTCCTTAGCATTTTACAAAGAAATACAATGCAACGTGGGAACCTCTGCCAGTGCTCGTACTGTATATATATATATATAATACACCCTTTCCGGGGGGGTAATGGAGAGGGGCAGACCAAGAAATGGCATGGATGCAGAATGTGAAGAGATGTGGCCACCCATTGGGTGGCACACAATTCAATTCAATTCAATTCAAAGGGCTTTATTGGCATGAGAAAACATACGTTTACATTGCCAAAGCAGAAAGAACAATACAACAATACAGCAATACTGGCACACATGGGGACTGGTATACCCAGAGACCAGGGTTGTTCGAGGCCTATGCCCAAAGTTGGGCTGCTAACCCTACTGCTGGTCATGGGGAGCGTGTGTAGTAAGACCTGCAGTTGGAGATTTTTGTCTCACCCGAAAACCCGTTATTATCCGCCCGTTATCCAACCTCATTAATTATATCATTAATTAACCGCACCAACCGCAGTGCAGGGAAGCACAAGTACGTACTTGTACGAACAATGTTACTAACCACTGTCATTCTCCAACGTTACGTAGTTAGTTTATATCCATGGTAACAAGCAGTCCGCTCGGTCTTCATTCAGGTATAACCAGCCGTCGCCGGCACGACTTAAATCACTCCCAGTCCCACGCCAAACTTATATTCCTCCATTCTTTTTTATTTAGTTTTACTCTCACTAACAATAGCTGCTTGTATGTTTTGCACATTAAGGACCCCAGTCAATGTGTATAGGTGGCGTATTTGTGCCAGATGGAAAATGATGTAATATTAAAGTTGCATTCACAACTCTACTTCGGTAGACTCGATGCGAATGGGCGGAGAAGTTGTATCATTCTTGTATTATTTGCTCCGTTTGCGTTCACACTGGCTGTGTCAAACCACAGCAGGGAACTTCATCAATGTGTTCAATTCATAAACTATACAGTGAAATATATGGTGTTAAAAAAATATATACTTCTGAGAAATAGCTAGGACTTTAGGACGTAATGTGTTGGTAACGTTGTTGCAGTGTGTGTTGTCGGGGACTGGACGTTGCGTGCGTGCGCAATAACGGATGGCTACAACTTTACCAACTCGTTTTGTAAATAGCGGCTAGGGCTAGGCTACTAAAGCCTACATACATAAATAAATCTGGTAGGTTAAAAGGAGTAGCCTACTGTCTACACAAACCACTTTTATCTGACTGCTCCAGGACACTACAACACTGCCCAGTACCTTGGTAGTATACTGCTCCAGGACACTGATGGTCTCTGGGTCGATGGCGGAGCCCTCAGTCTGCAGGTCGGCGATTGTTCCGTCGGCCTGGATGGCCAGGATGGTGTTGGGCTGCTGCATGTGCACAGTATGCTGGATGTAGGCCGTGCTGCCGTCTTCCAGCTGCACCTCCTGAAGGCCACTGTGGTCATACGAATCTGGATGGAGGTGAGGAGAGATGAGGTAGAACCAGATATGGAACAAAATTGAAAATAACGATTAATCAAACAAGACTCTAGCTTGAATACAGGCCATGAGGCCAGGACAAGGATCAAAGAGCTGTCTTAGAGAGAATGCATTGAGAAACCCGGTGGGGGTGTCGAGATGTAAAGCACCGGTACCTTTGGGCGCGTGGATGTAGGCCGTGGTTCCGTCTTCCAACTGGACCGTCTGTCCATCTTCAAGCTGTAAGCTGTCTCCTCCTACAGAATGTCATAATTTTGTTAACTATACAAAACTATTCGAAAACTTAACTTTGGTCGATCATTTCTCCCCATTAAAACCATCAATTGGTATTGCATATATATTTTACTTTTATCATTTTAGTCACATTTACAACAAGGTAAAGCTTGTAAGGACCAGGCATTTGTGAAATGAGCAAAGCAGCTAAACGTGTGGGCAGCACCCCAAAATAATGTCCGCATCCAAAGCAAATGGTTGGTATTCACCCTTGCTTTGAGTTGCTTAGTGGATTCATTGATTGCACTCTCCCACAGTAATAATAAGGGAAATCATATGCGATCCCATATGTTCAGGATCTGGGACCTAATGCCAACCTCTAGGATGACAACATTCGCCCATACAGAGCCAGGATCATCACAGAGTACCTCCAGAATTTGGGAGTGGAGAGGATGGAATGGCCTGCCGTGAGTCACTGCGTCCAGACCTCAAACCAATTGAACACTTGTGGGATCAGCTTGGGCTTGCTGTTTCATTTTTTTGTAAAATGTAATTCATGAATTAATTTCCAATTAAAACAAAAATAAATAATCTGTCACCAAAAAAAACATTTGTATGTTTACTGTTACATGTCACCATTCGCTTTGTGGGAAATTACCGACCCCCTATACAAAACGCTGACTGTGTTTGGCAAGTATGTCCATCCAACCATACAGTTCGAAAACAAACCTTCGTTAATTCATCAATCTGTACAGTACAAGCCCTCCTCCCTAGCCTGTGCCTGTGTGTGTGTGTGTGTGTGTGTGTGTGTGTGTGTGTGTGTGTGTGTGTGTGTGTGTGTGTGTGTGTGTGCACAACAGTGACACTTGATGATCAACAAATGCTATTACGCTATTTCCGTGCTCGGACGGACGGACAGAGAGACCCAGCCAGCCAGGGACACACATTGCTGTCCATAGGAGTGGCTAGCACCACTCAAGAATAAAACACAGGCTAGTGAAGCTTGGGGGTGCAATAGAGCACCGAAGTCTGACGTCAATATCGCTAGAGTGCGCTAAGTCTACGCACTTAAAGGTATATTCAGTGATTTCACTCAAAAAACCGTAGGTTTCGTTTTTGGCTGTGGGACCCAGCCTTCCGTCCAATCAGGATAGAGAGTCAAAAACTAAACCTAAGGTTTTTTGACCCCCAGGGGTTAACTGGGGACAGGGAGGAACTCCTTATATGGCCAGCACACTCTATAGTAGGGAGGATTATCACAACAAAACAAAAAAATAAGTGATATTTGAATTAAGTGAAATCACTGAATATACCTTTAAGTGCACTTTTTTATTTGTATTATAATCTGCATAGGGGGATTTTAGATCGCCTCAAATGAGAACTGTGTTTGAAAAATAAACAAATCATCCTGGCAGATTCACTCATATGGATGTGAAGAATCAACTGACTGCAAGAAAATTGCTAATGTTACTGCTGCTGAATTAGTTAAATCTTCGCTAGAAAAAGACTATCAAATATGAGTGACTGACTGTCGTAAATGATACAGAGACACGTCCCCGACAATATCGCAGAGACAGTTTGTTTATTTTTGCACCACAATTCTTTATATGAGACGATTTTAAGATGACCCAATGTTATTCTCCATAGAGGAAAGCTTCCACGAACCCCTTGGAACCAGGCGATGAACGAGTGACGTCAGGACTTCGGCGCTCTATGGCACTGAGCGTTTCTGTTGTTTTCATTTCTAATACCTGTTTAGGCATGTTGTTTTCAGGTGTAATACCTGCTTTAGGCATGTTGTTTTCAGGTCTAATACCTGCTTTAGACATGTTGTTTTCAGGTCTAATACCTGCTTTAGACATGTTGTTTTCAGGTCTAATACCTGTTTAGGCATGTTGTTTTCAGGTGTAATACCTGCTTTAGGCATGTTGTTTTCAGGTGTAATACCTGCTTTAGGCATGTTGTTTTCAGGTGTAATACCTGCTTTAGACATGTTGTTTTCAGGTGTAATACCTGCTTTAGGCATGTTGTTTTCAGGTCTAATACCTGCTTTAGGCATGTTGTTTTCAGGTGTAATACCTGCTTTAGGCATGTTGTTTTCAGGTGTAATACCTGCTTTAGGCATGTTGTTTTCAGGTCTAATACCTGCTTTAGACATGTTGTTTTCAGGTCTAATACCTGTTTAGGCATGGACACGTGGTGTTTTCAGGTGTAATACCTGCTTTAGGCATGGACACGTGCTGGACATAGGCAGCAGACCCATCCTCCAGCTGGATCACCTGGCCGTCCATGATCTGACCGTCTGAAAAACCTGATTTGGAGTCATGCTGGATGTAGGCCGTGGAGCCGTCAGCTAGGGTGACCGCCTGGAGGCTCACTGTGTCCATGCCCTCCATCTGATCTCCATCTGGGAGGCAGGGAAAACAAACAACAAACAAGGGGGCCAAAATAGTCATCGTGATCATATTACAAGGTTATGATCAGGGTTTTAGGCTACAGTACATGAAATTCAAATAAATTAAGTGCAACTACAGTTGCTGTGGGGCAATTTGTATTATTTATAATCATAATAATATGATATGAAAATACAAACTATATTTTAAATATAGGTGCAAGAAACAAAACCATTTTACCACCATCCTATAATCACATTATGATTAGTGGATGGTGGTAAAAACTGCTTTTCTTTCTTTCTTCAATAAACAAATACTCTGAGTCTGATCTTTAATTCCTATTCATGTTATCGTAATGTTAATATTGCAAACACATTTTAATCTATAAATCGTCGATCACATTTCTTTTTATAGATCTTATGGGTCCATTTGGTTACCAACTCTCTATCATTTAGCTGGGGACTACCTGGCTGGAACCCCCTCAAGCACCACTGGTGGTTGAAAACCACTATAATAAAACCACTATAATAATTGCCTATAATAGGCAATCTGAGAATCCATCGGCAAATAAAAGAGAAACAGTGCCCTCTTTTGCTTTAGTTCACCACAAGTATGGTAAGAACATGTGCAAAGTGCCCAATTTAAATCGGTAACAACCTTTTCGGGCACATATAAGTACTCTAGTATACGCCATTTAAAAAGACATATCATAAATGCATTTTTTAAATAAATGTATTACTTAAACATTATTCTTATTCTGGTTTCATTTACTTGAGAATGTAAAATAATTACAGTACTAACTATGGCACCACCAACATCAATACAGCATGGAATCGTACCCAACGACAAGCAAAATATTGAGCCTAAATTGAGACCAAATCTCATCAAATGGTGGTCCGTTTCTCAAATGCCAAATAAATAATGGGGCTTGATATGAAAAGGGTTGAAAACCACTGTCAGTTATTCAGAGTGGGAGGTATGAGAAGAACTTAGAAGACCCATGATGAGGCTAATAATATTAAGGAGCTCACCTCCAACGGTCACAGCCTCTGCTAGGCAGAGGGTGACCTGCTGACCATCCGCATCCTGAAACTCTGCCATCCCCTGGGAGTCCCGGCTGATCTGGGCCAAGAGCATGGTTTAGCTGCTGGGATGATATTAACACATGTACAGGTCCATGATCCATCTCAATGAATTTGAATATTGTGTATAAAAGTTCATTTTCTTCCGTGATATAATTAAAAAAGTGAAACTTTCAATATATTCTCAAATCTCAATTCATTGTGCATAAAGTGAAGTATTTAAAACGAGAAATGTCGACCATCTGAAAAGTATATTAATGTACAGTATGCAGTCAATAGTTGGTCTGGGCTACTTTTGAACAAATTATTTCATCAATGGGGCATGGCATGGAGGTGATCAGCCAGCCTGTGGCACTGTTGAGGTGTTATGGAAGCCCAGGTTTGCTTTGATAACAATAACACTTTCCTCTTGCCAGTTCGCTGGTCAGTTAAGCACAGTAATAGCATGGTCAGTACACCAGTAGTAGTTTTGGCACTGTGGGCAGGTGCCAAATCAAGCTGGAAAGGAAAATTAGCATCTCCATGAAGCTTGATGGATTTGTTGAAAGCATTGTTAAGTTTTCACTGTCAGTGGATAAACACCAGCCGATAACATGGCCAAAATCACTGTGTTTTGTCAAGTCCAGAGTCTCAACACAACCATTATATTTTACAGCACTGTGTGCCTCCGTACATTGACAAACTTTATGTTGATGCTGATCTTCCTTTTCAGGCAGCACTTGGCACCTGCCTACAGAGCCAAAACTACTAGTAATTGGTGTACTGACCATCGTATTACTGTGCTTAACTGACCAGCCAGCCAACTGACCTGAACTTAACCCCACAGAGAATCTAGGTTGTATTGTCAAGAGGAAGGTGTGAGACATGAGACTCAACAATACAAATTAATTTGTCCTTGAGGGAGTTCCAGGGGTCCCCAGCTAAATGATAGTTAGGAACCAACTGGACCGGCCCAGGCCGTAGCGTAACGGTCTGGGCACCGGACTGGTGATCCAGTCGCGGTGTGCCGCGGGTTCGACTCCCGGACCCGACACGGCCTTTACCGCATGTCATCCCCCCCATCTCTCTCCCGTTTCCTGTCAGCCTACTTTCTATCCCTTAAAAAATCAATAAAGGCGTAAGCCGCAAAAAAAAAATATATATATATATATATATATATATATATATATATCTTTAAAGGAACCAACTGGACCCATATGGTTCTGTAACTGAGTATACAAATGGAACCAAATGGGCCCGTTTGTACACACTCAGAGTTAAATTAACATTGAATTTACAATATAAATCGGGGTCCAAGGTATAAAAATGCCATTAAATGGGGGGTCCGAAGACTAATGCATGTAACACTGGCGGTCCTTGAAATTAAATGGTTGTGAATCACTGCTTCTCTATATGGGGGTCCCTGGCATATCTTTTTCAAATGGGGATTGGGGGTCCTCCTAATTAGTGTCAATTTGAGGGTCCTTGACATGAAAAGGTTTGGGAACCACTGACACACTGTGTGACTGCAATGACTGTCACTGTACCGATGATGGCAATGCTGAAGGAGCGAGCAAATGATGATTGTCGCATGACTTGCAGTTAAAACTAAAAGGTGTCTTGCCAATTCTTTCAAACAGGTGCATTCACACAGAACACGTTTCATCATGAGATGGGTTTACATTTACATGTATACTGATTGTGATGACTTATGAATGTTATTGTTTTTATAAGGAAGCACACGTTTGCAGTATTTAGATGTTGTACAGTATTATTGCCTTTCTCATGTCATGGCTTGTGTACTGTAAGCTTGCTTTAAAATGCTGATACTCATGGACATTGTGTATTATGACGTTCAGAACTACGCAGTAACATCCTCTTTATAAATGACTATCCATTTCTATCTTTTATTCTGACAATGTGTGAGATTGGGGATGTTACTGTACGATCATGGCCATACAGTCACTCGAATGACACCAAGAAGTGCTTGGGGGGAGCTAAATGGCTACTGTACCCATAAGTATGACTTGCAACATTTGTAACGAATTTAGAAACTTTTGCAACATTTGTGTAACAATGTTGCAACTGTGCTCCTGATGTTAACAAAATAACCTGTTGGTTGTTTGTGTATCCAGGCAGTAAAGTCACTAGTCAGTGACTGCACAGCAATAACATGCTACATACACACTAGTTAGCTCAGCTGAGCAAAAAGCCTGTTTAACTTAAAGCGGGTTCGTTAGCATGACGTTAGCACGCATGCTACGTCGTGCTAACGATGTCAACTTTATTATAAGCAAACTTATTGAAGCTACTAAAGCTCGTTATGACAACCCGTGTTCACGTTGACATTCAGAATAAATAAATATTCAGCTTCTGTCCGACTGCTAGCGTATAAAGTTCTACGTTTATTTGACAGAAGCGTCCATTCAACCAGCTACGCTAACGCAGCTAGCTATGGCTAACGCAACAAGAACGAGGAATCCATTAGCTGAAAAATAATGATAACATAAGCATGTTGGACTGCATGAAGATCCGCTTTATTTATTACAAATCCAGGACAGCATTCTCCCCCCGTTCTGCATTCGAATCCCCCAAACACGCACACACACATCCATCCAACCCAGTCAGAGAGATGGCTGTAGGAATAATGCACACTGGGTAAAAACCAATTTATACACTAACCTCGGAAAATTTTCCAACAATCCCTCCTGTTCGACCACCATGCACCAGTGCAGGAAACGCTGCAGAGATGGGATCATGTGCCCCAGCCCTGGAACATGTATGGGACGTCTGCGTCCCATCGCTGGAAGGGACGGTCGCTGCTCTCTGTGTGTGTGTGTGTGTGTGTGTGTGTGTGTGTGTGTGTGTGTGTGTGTGTGTGTGTGTGTGTGTGTGTGTGTGTGTGTGTGTGTGTGTGTGTGTGTGTGTGTGTGTGTGTGTGTGCGTGCGTGCGTGCGTGCGCGCGCGTGCATTTCATTTGTGTTGTGTAACTTGTGTCAGTGTGTACCATAGAGTATATATATCTAATATATATACTCTAAGGTGTGTACACATTTCCATGCTGTATTGATGTTTGTACCATAGGAGTGATAATAGAAATGTTAATCAAAATAACAATTCTTCTACATTACTAACAGTAAGTAATGCAGATGTTTAACAATAATTTAACTCTTGAGAGTGTAAAATGACCACATTTCATTACATTCTCAAGAGTTAAATATCTAATAAGGGTCCATTTGGTTACCAACTCTCCTCTCCATCATTTAGTCACCCAAATATTGTCTCACCGTATTATCAGTATCTAATACTAATATTTGATTCTTCTTTGACTTTGACCACATATATACTGAATTTGAAATAAACTAATGTGTAGTAGTAGGCTCTGCTCATAAGGCTGCTCATACTAGCCAATCGTATCGCGTCAACGGTGACGGTTCCGTGGTCTTTCGTGTTATGGGATCTATCATCAATGCTGAATGCATCTCACTGTCTGGGCCAGTGGGCCTATATAACTCGGAATAACGGAATCTGACTGGCTAATCTACAGCCAGCGGGCCAGCCCTAAAAGTCCCGGGGTACCTATTGGGTAAAGCCTACGTCCATCACTTTTTTTCCACTTGTAGAGAATTTCAAACGTATGTTTCAATGTATTTATTTATTCAGTGTCGCCCCAGCTAACATTGCCCCGCTAGGTACCGCCTCCCGCTGTCTATTTCATCGCCGTGCACGCCCGGTCGCGCTTGGCCATCGCGCCTCTCTCTTCACGTCAAGCGATCGCGCTCATTTACATTTTAATGCCTTGTGAATTTACAGTGATGTACAGCCCCTCCTCACGCTGACGTAAGGCTTGCCTCCCCCGCCCGACTCTCTCTCTCTCTCTCTCTCTCTCTCTCTCTCTCTCTCAGGCATGGATGTGCATCTATGTATAAATACATTTTTGCCTTGTTTTAGTTTTTATTCTTATGCGGTTATTGTATAAACTCATTAATAGTGACCTATTATTATTATTATTATTATTTTATTATTATTATTAATAATAATAATAATAATAATAATAATAATATTTAGTACAGCAGGGAGTCCAGGGACTATACTTGTATATTTGTATTAGTTTGTTATATTTGTATATTTGTTATAGTAACACGGGACGCTTTACCCGGCATGCATTGCAGCCTCAGGCTTCTCGGCTGGCTGCTTTGTTGTTGTTGTCTTGAGCAATGAGCTGCAGAAGTACTTGTAGTCGAGGACTCCACAACAAAGGCTTATATTTCGCCGTTTTTATCCGGAGAAATTCAGTTGAAAGGTCAGTGTATTTTTATATCTGATATATACTGTGTGTAGTGTAATTACACGTGATCTTTATCTGTGCACGTAACCCTAACGTTAGCTAGAGGGAATAGATTAGCTAGCTAGCAGCTAGCTAGCTAGCTAATCTATTGTTTGGACGTGGCTTAAAAACATCTATAGCTCCGTTGGACGGTGTTTTATATTATTTAATTTTACAGACAAACAAGATTCCAGCAAGATCGACCCAGACGGTGGAGGCTGGGGGAAACAAAGCAACCTCATATCAGAAGTAAGTAAAATGGTTTAGTAGCGAACAATAATAATGTATCATGATGTTCTTTTCTAACGTCTTCTTATGTTGATAAAAGTCATAATAATTATTCGAATTAAATCAGATTTGATACGTTGCTTGCTCGTAGCCTGATTTTTACACTTGGTTGCATGCTGAAAATAGCTGGTCTACAAGCTCGCAGCACATTGTGTGCTTGTAGATCTTCTGTTTTCATCAAATTGATTTTATGTACATACAATGTTTACCATTTAGTTGTTACTGATTTCAGACACAGGACTTGGATCTGTTGGGCGTACAAACGGTAAGAACATTTTCTACCACTGAATTAAGGTTGCATGCTACAATTAAGCTCTCTTGCCTCAAGTTTGCTGTTACATTTGAAATAATTTTGACTTGAATTTGATTTAATTTTACAGACAAGGTGACATGCTGTACAGAGCTGAGACATCGTTCTTTAATTTAAGGTAATTGTTCATTTTCATTTTTACCAAGGACAGCAAATTGGCACCCAACGATGTGTAACTGTGTACATTTTAAATGACTGAGGTGTATTATGATGAGTACTGTGGCACTCTATGCCACACTATGAGCTTGTAGATCTGCTATTTTTCAACAGCTAACAGCTTTTAAAATAATGTTTAAAACCTATGAGGCGACACAGATGCGTCCTCGGGTCTAAATGGGTTAAGGCAGTGGTTCTCACAGCCATCAAAACGTTATCCCACATTTCACAGCAGTGATGGTAGGTAGGCCTATTTCAGAATGCCTGAATTTACACTTGGTTGCATGGTGAAAATAGTCGATCTACAAGCTCACGTGTTGTGAGCCCTATACAAATGCAATCCATATCAATTTTGTATTTGATTTTGTTCAAATTACAGATGAGGTCACGTGGAGGAAGTGGAGATGATGGTGATGGATGAATAAAATGGATAATAAAAATGGTAAGAACATTTTCACATTTTAGCACAGGAATAGAAATTAGAAAATGGCTGGGTTTTTACCCACAGGGCAACTGTTAAGTCATGAATCACAAGACAGAGAAATGATTAAGGTGAAAAAAATGTATTTAATTAATTCTGTGATTTCAGACGAACTTTCGCTGGAGGAAGACCTATCGACTTCAACCTCTGCTGGAAAGGCTACCACCAGTCGGGTTTCCCTGACCCTCTATACCCAGCCTGCATTGTACCGTGTGGGGGTCCCCGCAACATCCAGACCTCAAGGAACGCACCCAGCTTTCCGTGCTCGGACATACAGACACGGGGACATACACACATTGCTACGCTCAGAAACTCCTGACTCCACTCAGAAGAGAATTGGTGTTTTAAAGACTTAAGCACTTAAACTTGAGAACTGATGTCTTCTAAATCCGCACAGATGAGTTAAAACGTTTGCTGCAAAAGAATATATATTTACAGATTTGTGCCACATTTTCACGATGTTTCAAAATTAGCAAATCTACAAGCTCGTTTTCAACAGCTTACAGCTTTTTAAATAATGGTTAAAGTGGCTAAAACCAGGGCATCTTGGACTTCAGTGACGGGGACCGCGCTACGAGCTTGTAGGTCTATTTTGTTTTATCCTGAAAATGTGCAAATCTTTGAATATATATTATTTCAGAGCAAACGTTTTTAACTCCTCTTTGCTTCTGGGTAGTCCCTGGAACAACATATTTTCAGATAGGCGTCTGCGGCCAATTTCATATATTTCTGGGGTCCTTGACATGACATAATTTGAGAACCACTGATATAGAAACATAGGTTCTTGGAAAATTGTGGACACAATCTTATCCAACAATGTCCTGGTGGTTTCAGGAAATTTGGTGTTTTACTGTTTTATAGATTTTAGGAGCCAGTGGTTCTCAAAGTGTGGTCCTTAAGTGCATTCTCAGCAAAATTACATAAAAATCAACCACTTGTATTCTAAACTTGTATGTTTTAAAATATTTCCATGTTTTTTTTATGTTTATGTGCCTTTATTTATGTTTAACATGGCTGTATAAATGTTTTCATTGTAACTTTTTTTTTTCCTAATAAAGAAACAAAATTAAGTATACATTTGCTGCTTTATTATGTTTCTATAAATATGTGGGAGGGAGGTGAGCATGGGGGAGAATCGAGGGGTGCGGGTCGCAATATATATGGGGGGGGGGTGTCATAAGACAGCTTCACGCTGTCCTGCTGCTGCTGTCCGTAGCTGACGTTCGAGTCGCGGCAGAGAAGCGGGGCGCCGGCTACACGCGCGTTGGGGCGCGTGGCCCACGCTGATCATGAACGACTTGCCCACGTCGCGTCACGCGCCCGGCGGAGGACACGATCCGCGGCGCGCGGGGACCGCCTCACGTCGGCGGCGCGCCATGACTTGCTAGCTGGGGCGGGCCCCTGCCAGACGCCATTCCGCGCTGTGTCTCACATTGTTATGTGCTTTTTGACTACAAATGTGCAGCTTCGCTATGGAAGCATTAACGGACGATTAGCATCTGCATATCATGACTAAACAAGACAATAGATCGCCACTTTTAGTTTGCAAATAGTTTTAGGAACACGGTTACCTTTATATTTCTGACATGTAAACAACACAGTCGGCTAAATTGTCGGCATCCATGTTGAAAACAAGGTCGTGTGGGAAAAAACAGGGGTATGTGGGCAATGCAGTGAAGTGAACTATGGAGGGACTCAAAGAGAGCTACCCTGCAGCACACAAAGCATGCAGTTAATAACCTTACAGAAGAATTTTAAGAACATCACACTATTTCAAAGTATTCAGCCTAATCAGAAAAAAAAGCACATCACACCACACACCGTTTTAAAATGTATGCAAGAATAAGACTAATAATAAGAGCCAATACAATGAAGATACAATAAATGTAGTCTATTTTAGCTAGTACTGCTACAAGGTAGCTATAGATATAGTCTACCATGTATATAGGCCTGCATCTATTGCCAATGCATAATGGATATATCACGGCAGGTACATTTCAATAGAAATACATTTGATATATATATATTGTTTTTTATTACATTAATTATTAATTAATTATTAAATTAGATTTTTTAAATAATTATAATAATAATCATTATTATTTAGACACATTTAACATACATTTTCCCTAAACATAGCTTTAAAAAATAATTATGAATAATGTTGACCATGACCATGCTGGTAGTTAAAATACAAATTGTCTGCCTGACTTTGAAACTTTTAAAACCCATGTAGGACACCCATGAAGGACACTTCAACACTAACTCTGGGGGATCCTGGGTTTGAACTGGCAACCTTGCAGTTACCATCCGGCCACTCTACCCCTGAGCCAACTCTCAACTTACTATGGTCCATTGAAAGATTACAGTTTATTCGAAACTCTGTGCTAGACTGCTAAGAAAAACAAAAAAAAGAGATACTCACTGCTGGCTTCCTGTGTCTTCCTGAGTTTTACATTTGAAAGTCCTACATGTTCTCAGGCTATCAGTAGGTTATAGGGCCATCTCCTACATCACATACCCCCTGTTGAACATGTTCCCAGGCTCTCAGTAGGTAACACACTTTTGCATATGATCACAGTGAAAGGACAAATCAGCCCCCCCACCAACCCCCATTCACTCATGCACCCCATCCCGGAATTCATTGAGAACACCTTCAATAAGTAAATCTGGCCTTTGCTTTACTTAGAAAATACCAAAATGTACTGAACTACTGTCCTGGTGAGAGACTTACTTTATTTTCATTCATATTCATTCTTGATAGACTGAAGAATAGCTTTTATTTGTATACCACCTTTCATTCAAAACATGTAAGTGCTTCAGACTACATTAAGCAGTATAAGACAAATAGGAAACATACAGCAAACAAGAGCACAATGTGAGTGTTGACTTGACAGGCAGTTGAACCAACCCCCTCCAGACAGTGGCCATGATAATACATTGGTGGATCTGTCACCATAGCAACCCACAGCCTAACAATGAAGTTAAAGTAGCTGACTGTGGTATAGAGAGGGCTCTCTGGGGATTTAAGAACTAACGTTACAGGTAATGTATTCATGCCATATATTTAATAACATGAACGTTTTGTTTAACGTGTGAATGTTAAGCCTGCTTGGCTAGAAGATGCAGTGGACATGCATGCAGGAAAACATTTTGACAAAATCCTTTCCAAGATGGTGTTAATGCACTGTGAGAAAATGACACTACCTTACAGTATGGTCATTCAGACCAGGGTCCCTAGAACTATAGTTCTCAGTGTGGGGTCCAGGGACCCCCAGGGGTCCTTGAGAGGGTTCAGGTCCCCAACTACATGTTTGATTGTTAGGAACCAAATGGAGCTGTAACTCTCAAACTCTTTCTTAGATGAACACTGAGTAATTGTATCAAACAGGGAATCGTAGCTAATACATTATTTCCTTGAAATAAAAAAAACTGCTCTAATATAAATGTGTAAGAGCATATTTGCATATTTGTCGGCATACCTTTTATATTTGTTTAAATGAGTATGCATCACCTGGTATAAAGATGTTTGCACTCTGAGGAGATTGTCTCCCTGGTGCTTAAGTTCAAAAACCAGGAACGTGAAAACCAAAAGGAAAAGAGTTCAAAAGGGATTCAACTGAAAAAACAAACGTGATATGCTGACATAAGAAAATATGCATACGTTAAATAGAAAATATTCCATCAAAAGACCGTCATCAGTTATTCTCTTCTCTTATTAAAACAAGCATTACTGCTTGTTTTTTAATGTCATTGCCTTGCTTTTCTTTTATTCTCCATTGTTCTGTAAAGCACTTTGAGCTGCATTTCATGTCATGAAAGGTTCTATACAAATAAAGTTTTATTATTATTATTATTATTATTATAAACATGAAAACAAAGATGCATTTAGCTGCTTATTTGCTGTTTCAGAACAGAAACACTGTATGGTTCTTTGTTCACAGATTAATTTAAGTATAATTATAATTTCCCGACATTACAAATCACATTTACATTTAAATATACAGTAACAGCTGGACACTTGGTTGGTTGCTTGGTGGTCACATGCTGAGACCAACAGCGGTACATCACCCATAAATGCTAGGGCGACAATACTTTTGACATTAGGTTTTTCCACTTCTGCTACACTCTCTCTGCTTATAGAGCAACATGGAATCAGACATCCAGCTACCGCCAGGGGTCCAGGGGGCTGGTCCAGGGGTCCACAGGCTGATCCCACTGTTCCTGGGAAAGCGGTGCCACAACATTACCTTTGTGGTGGACACCTCCGAGGCCATGAGCTCTGTTCTGGGGTCAGTGAAACGCCTACTGATACAGACCCTGCTCACTAAAGCCTCACTCAGGGACTCTCTCTTCAACATCATCGCCTTTTCATACAAGGTAATATGGGACTAGTATAACACCTGCAATAAATATTGGAGGATTGCCAGTGAGGGAAACATCGTCTTCAGAAGCTCCACCAACCATTAGGCTAGCTATTTGTTACTAGATGTTGATTTTGTGTAAGAAAGAAAAATTTAAAAGAAAAAGAAAAAAAGCTGGCCAGCCGGGGGGCCTGATGGAAGGGAAAGGAACTGGTTGGAAAAACGTGTTCCTTCCGCGCGCTACGTCCAACCCCTGTCAGGTGAAAAGACTCCTCATGCATTGAAGGAAGCATGAGGTCAGTCCGTTGCTCTCCCCAGGTTGGCAGAGGGAGTGTAGAGCCCAGGATCACATTAGATAATTGACACTGGGTGAAAAAATGGGTTTACCACAAAATTGTCGGATAAAGAAATAATACAAAAAATGTTGAAAGTGGCAGGTGATCTTTTTCACTAACATCACCACTTTCTCATACAAGATTGGGGAGACCAGTATCTTCTAGTGAATTGCGGTTTAGCCTCGGTACCAGGCTTTCATTTTTGTCTGCGCAAAAAAAGTGATTGCTGTTAGACTGTCCTCCATTGTACCGGCCACTTTGGCAAATAAAATAACCATGTTTATTTGTTTTCATTTTTAACTGTAAAAATAAAACACACACGCAGCAACTCTTTGTCTAGGTGAACTGCTGGTCTCACCACATGCTCCCCTGTGCTCCTGACACGGTGTACGAAGCCCTCTCCTGGATCCACTCCCTAAGCTGCAGCCCCGGCAGGGACCTGCTGGCTGTCCTGAGTACGGCCCTCAGCGACCCGGCCTGTCACTCTGTCCATCTGGTCACCAGAGACCTGCCGGACCGTCCCGAGGCCGTCCTAAAAGCTCTGCCCACCATGACAGCCGGGAGGCCGCTGAACGTCTTCTACCTCTCCGATTCAAACGTTGGACCACTAGATACCAAAATATGGGACTTCCTACAGTGTCTGACTCACACCACCGGAGGGAGCGGTTACGTGCTTCCAATAGGGACAGATGGGTCATTGGAGGTGACCTTTGATCAATTTTTTTATACCTGGGGGGAAATTAAAGTGACTTCAAAAGAATATAGGGTATGCGCGTGACGTTATCATCATCATGCTTGGAAGTAGGGTTGTCCCGATCGGATCACGTGATCGGAAATCGGGCCTTGATCACGTCATTTTCAAATGATCGGAATTGGATCGGGAGCAAAAAATGTGATCGAGTCATCCCTAGTATCAATATTATATCTATATAATGATATTAGACTGGATATTGTCTGTGATTTAGGATATTGTACTATTGTGATATGGCATAAACGTGTTCTATAAAAATATAAATATCGGATCGGGAAATGATCGGAATCGAATCGGGAGCAAAAAACATGATTGGGACATCCCTACTTGGAAGTTATGTGGGAACGCCTACTGCATAACAAAAAATACTTTCTGGCCTTGACAGCCCATACATCCAAACAGAAAAGTCCCATCTGATTGCATTAATGATGTTAAACAACGTTAAACTCACTGTGCCACTCACTTTATGCATGTGCATACGCATACCCTCTATAATAAAATATGGCATTTTTAATTAATTAAAAAATATGAAAATAAATCATAATGAAGAAACAAAAGTGTAAAATCACTGTGTGTAAATGTTGTCTTGTTGGCTGACAGGTGATTCCACTGTTCGTTGGGGAGAACCCGACATCAGTACCAAATGTCTCCACAGTAAAACCCTGCAGTCAGTCCACCCCTGTCATCCCACACCAGCACGTGCCTCTCCCTCTGCTCAGGTCAGTGTCCTGGGTAACACTCCAAACAATTCAAGAGATCATTGCACACTTTTATTATGCTTTTTTATGATTAGAAACATTAACACAGTTGATAATGGTGTCAGGCTGGTGCTGTCAATGTCAACTGACGGGTCAACACCCGTACTCTGCATGAAAGTGACATACGGGATGTGTTATCATCCGTACATTGTGGTCCTGTCCGGTCCGGTCCGGTCCGGTCCGGTCCGGTCCGGTCCTGTGAAGCTCAGCATAATAATAACACTTAAATGGTCAATTTATATAGCGCCTTTATCCAAGGCACTTTACATAGACTGTGCATTACATTCACACACTAATGGTGGAGGAAACCATGCAATTTGGGGTTCAGTGTCTTGCTCAAGGACACTTTGACACTAACTCTGGGGGAGCCCGGGTTCAAACTGGCAACCTTGCGGTTTCCATCCGGCCACTCTACCCCTGAGCCACCGCCACCCACACTTTGACTTACTTGTCTTACACCCTTTGCTGCTCTAGGGTGCATTATTGCATAGGCCATTGACAAATGTCCTCCATTTCACTCGGCTTTTAGCCGTTCTTTCGAGATCTCCCCATTTTCTCGTCTAATTTTATGTAATTCTATGGGAAAATAATGTCTTGCATTTGAACTTTGTGTGGTTCTGAAGGTGCAGTCTGGGCAATCCGTTCTGTCCAACAACTTGCTGTGTGCTGTCCGGTCGCACCCTGGGCATTACAGAGTTCTTACCAGGCTGCAGAGTGTTAGCCAGGAGGGAAAACGATGGCCTGTACTACCTGGGCACTGTCGTACAGGAAGTGCAGGTAATTTAGTGGTCGACTTAAAATTTATTTAATTACCGGTAGATGCTATAGCCATATAGCAGTATATTGTATTATATTACAAATTATCAGTGATTTATCTCCATAATAGTTTTTACCAAAAGGCGCAATAAGTTGATGGACAGCAAGTATATGTTATTTGTTTGTAATACATTTTTCAAAAACAAACATCACATGACATACATAAAAAAGGACAAAAATTAAAAGACAAAGAACAAAACATAACAAGCAGTCAAAAACTAGGACAAATGGACAACACCCCTCAATACACTCTTCAGTCAGTGGTTACCGTATATCATCTGTAATGTATTATACCGATCCTTAATGCACCAATCCTTTTATATAAAAATAAAAGTAGTCCCATATAAACTTTCCTTTGACATAAGATGCAGTTTCAGTCGTAAGTCGGGCTGTGAGCTCTGGTGTAGAAACTCTTCCAGTTCCTCAATATCAACCTGGCTGCAGCGATAAGCCTGCTGTCACCAATTCATGTTGTTCCTTGATGACCCCCTGTGGCAAGAGTGTGTTGGCAAGAGTAAGTTTTCTCAGTACCTCTTTCCAAAAGGGTAAAACCAAAGGACATTCCCAAAAATGTACCATTTTCTCCCTTAAATTTCCAACATCTTTTGTCTTCAAGCAAGCCCATCCTCAACAGTTTCACAGGGGTGTAGTAAAAGAACATTGCATTTGCTTCTTCTAATAATATTAATAATTTCCAAAGTTGGGTGGGCCATATTATGGCCTTTGGAAATTATATTCGACCATTTCTCTTCACTTATTTCACATCCTAAATGAAGGGTCTGCCGTGCACTAGGGGCAGTTTCTCTTTGCCATATAATTTAAGAAAGTATGTTATTATTATACAGTAGATACACATATTTAAATTTGGACACAGTACTACAGGGTTTCACAATACTAGGTCAGCAAGGTATTGGTACTACAGCACATACTGCATATTTGTTGCTGTCGGGTGGAAACCACCTAACTCCATTTTTGATTTTGTTTTTGCATAAATCAGTGCTATTAAACACCCTTTATGTCTGTGTTGTTTTGAAAATATTGAAGCAATGGAAAGTAGTAAAAAGTGCTTTGGACAAAACCACTTAACTCCATTGGACCCTCAAACTGTCTGCCAAAGCAGCTAACTCCACCTCCTCTCCCCCCTAATTTACAATATATAAAGTCACAACACCAACTTTGATGGGGCAGTATTGCTTTGTTTTCAAAATATAAGGTTTTCTTAATTTCCTGAAAAATGAACATTTTGGACTTTTTTTCTCCTGACAGCAGAGATATGAAGTACTCTACACAAGTTTCATATTTTTGTGTAGTTTAGTTCAAACTCAAAGTAGTGAAGCAGTGATAAAATACCCACAAAATAAATGTGTGCTGGTTAAATAAAACAAATTACCTTTTCCAATGAATCCCACAACAGGGTCGCAGAGGAGTGTGGGTAGTGGAGTTTGACCACCCAGGTAGTGCTCCTGCCGGCTTTAGCTTCTCTGAGGCATTTCGTCAACAGCTTGTCTGTTCTCCGGACATGATCAACCACACCAAGGCTCACTCACACCATCTAGGGCCCGGGGACACTGTCCTGACGCCATGGGACCCGGCCCTAAAGAGATATGGACCTGGGAGAGTGCTGACAGGCATGGAGCGCAGAGACAATCTCAAAGGTATGATCTCTGTAGCTGCTTTCTGGTCATTGACCCTCCTCCACCCTGCTGGTGATTATTAACGTAACTAAAATAATCACCAGCAGTATACAACACTATGGTCTGTGTCTTTCTTCCATATGTACAACACTATGGTCTGTGTCTTTCTTCCATCCACAGCAACAACAGAATGTGGTGCAGGTCTGCAGGTGCTGATGTGGGACGGCAGTGTGACCGAGGTCCCCATCGACCTGGCTGTGTTCATCCATGCCTCCCACCACGAGAGGATGGTCAGGGAGCTCCCCAGAGCAGCAGCCCCCAGACCATGCCATAGTAACTGGTTCTGCCTTCCCAGTTCCTCATCATGTTCTCCCCAAATCTGTTGTGACCAGCGCTGCCAGTCAGCAGCAGCTCCTTCAGTCCAGTACTGTCCATTAAGCTTCCGTCCATGGCCATCCTTAATATACCCGCCGCCCACCACTTGTTGCGAGTGCAGTCCCGCATCATGGCGGGGCGGGTTTGAGAGAGCTGAGCTGGAGAGGCAGGTGGATCTGCAGTTGGAGGGCCTCAGAAACACAGCGAGCAGTATTGAACCTCCTGAGGGCCTGAGGAGTAGTGAACCTGAGGTGGCATCTTCTTCTTCCTCTTCAGCTCTGTCCGAGGGTGAGGCCAGTTTGGAGCGGCCTGCCTTTGGTAAGGTGAGGAATGAAGCAGTGTTGATTTCGTCAATTAATACTATGACGAAAAAATGTTTGTCAACTGCTTTTCACCAACGAAAACTAAATGGAAACTATATGAAAACTAAGCTATGATGACTAAAACTAAGACTAGAATATAATTGAAAATTTGTTAGGAAGGGACTAGTGGACAAGAGATCCAGTATAAGTCATTTTACACTTGGTTGCATGCTGAAAATAGCCGATCTACAACGCATCAGCAAGTGTAAAATCAGTCATTACGACGGTATCAAGGCCCGCCAAAATGCATTTTAGTCGACTAAATCAACTGTAGATTTAGTCGACTAAAATCTTATATTTAGTCGACTAAAACAACATTAACACTAAAACATTCCAGTTGACTAAAATGCGACTAAAACTAAATAAAAACTATTCAAAAGACAAAAATCTAATTTTGCGGTCAAAATCATCACTAGAATGAAGAACAGGAGCGACCTCCCTGGAGGTACTGGAGACGCAACGCTCGGGAGCCACAGCACACCCAGCCAGGTATACTGTATAAATCACTGTCTTTCTAAACCATTAGTTCTCAAACATGTTCATGTCAAGGACTCCCAAATTGATATTTATTAGACCCCCCCATTGTATGGCTCTAGCAGTCATTTTCAACAGTTTTATTTTATTTTAGGGGGTCCCCAGATTATTTTCTTTGCAGCTGAATGACTGGATAATGGGAATTAAGAGTTTACATAGTACATGCATAAACTTCCCCTATGTTTATATCTGGTTTTAGTATTTATTTATGATGTATTTTCGCTATTATTAAGGTTATTGTAGCGGTCAATTTCTATTGGGGGTGGGGAGGGGGGCGGGCGGGGTTCGCGAGACATGGCCAAAGCATTTCCGGGGGTCCACAGCCAAAAACGGTGAGAACCTCTGCATTAAGCTCATTTTAACAGCATTTCTATCTCTGGGACCCCAATTTACATTGTAAAATCTATGTAAATGTAACTGAGTGTACAAATGGAACCATTAGATTATACAGTGAGCACCACTGTATAATCTAAACTATAGTCTCTGCTTGACTCAATGAGACATTTACATTACACATTCAAATGGATACAGGATGCTGTGTACAGTAGATCTGAATGTTTAGCCCTTTATTTAACCTCTCGGATTAAATCCAAATCCTGTACATTCTTAAATTTGTTTTTGCAGCCAAAACAGGGCCAAGGACCTACCAGCCTATGAGATTCAGCTACCCTGTCCTGCAGTTCAGCGCCTCGCCCAATCACAGCTCACTGTTCCAATCACTTCCTGCTTCAGGAGGAAGACAATCAAGCATGAGCGACGTGTTTGGTTTGACCGATCAAAAACGTCGACCACCACCTATGGGATTTCAGTCCCTCTCTGACAACGCCCCCACTGCTGTTTACACCTGAAGAGGAAGACCATGCAGTAGGGATGTACCGTCGTACCATTTTTTTACTCCTGATCTGATTCCGATCATTTGATTTGAAGTATCAGCAGATACCGATATTTCCCGATCCGATATTTTTATTATAGAGGGTATGCACATGCATAAAATGAGTGGCAAAGTGAGTTTATTTAACGTTGTTTAACGTCATTTAATGCAATCAGACAGGACTTTTCTGATTGGATGTATGGTCTGTCAAGGCCAGAAAGTATTTTTTGTTACGCAGCAGGCTTTCCCACATAACTTCCAAGTAGGGATGTCCCGAATCACGTTTTTTGCTCCCGATCCGATTCCAATCATTTGATTTTGAGTATCTGCCGATACGGATATTTCCCGATCTGGGAAACGTTTATGCCATATCACAATAGCACAATATCCCAAATCACAGACAATATCCAGTCTAATATGATGATATGGATATATTGATATTAGAGATGTTCCGATCCCGTTTTTTTGCTCCCGATCCGATCCCGATCATTTGAAAATGACGGGATCGGCCCCGATTTACGATCATGTGATGGGACAACCCTACCATGCAGTATTTAAGACTTTAAACATATGATATCCAAGAACACAAACACTTGACATTACTGTATCGAAGCAGTGCCTCCAAAGTAAACAAGTATTTACTTATTTTAAAAATAGTCTTTATTTTATTATGTGCATATAGATTCTATCCTATCCTATGGCAGAATTTCTGCATGTTCACATAGACATTTGTAAAAAATATGGCTTCTCATTGTGCAGCAAATAAAAATGTAAACGACAATAAAATGTAAACTGTTAGCACAGTTCAAAGGCCGAAGTCCTGTGGCTATTTGAAACACAATACCATAGAATCTGGATTAGCTCTTATAGAGATTTTGTGCCACTTCACAGGCAGACAATAATTCTACTGGCCCTGCAACTGAGTCACACAGCATCACGTCATCACTCACAAGCTAAAGCAAAGTTACCATGTTTACCCAGGGTAACTGGACTAAGCTCAAGAACTTGTTTACAGCCAGACCCTGCTCATAGAACATTTCATGGTAGGGGTTCAATGCCTTGCTCAAGAGCACTTCAACGGTAGTAATTTTAACGTGCCGGTCCGGGGATACGAACTAGCGACCTTCCGATATCAAGACCGCTCCGCAAACCGTTCGGAAACCGCTGCCCCTAAACTGAGCTTCAGCATGACCAAGAGAAATTATGGCACTGTAGATTGGACTTAAAAAAATATACAAACAATAAACAAACAAAGCTCAAAGGCCCCTGAAGCAATGGTATATACACATTACACTCATACTGTACAACTTACAGTTCTTATCTATCCGTTTTGTTAACCCATTGAGATTCTACAAGTCTTCTAAATCCCGACATTTTTCTGAAAAACCTGTTTCTATATCAGTGGTGCTCAAACTATGAACTACAATAAAATATGTAGTCACATCTGTAATTATAAGTTTTCTATATAATGACAGCTTTACATAGAGAACTACAACCATCAAACAGAATATCGACAGAACTATGTCAAGGACCCCCAGCATTATCTGTATTTGGCCGCCGGACCCCCATCTGTTGTTCCAGGGACCCCCAGAAGCAAATATTTGAGTTAAAAACGTTTGCTGTGATTCTGAAAGAATATATATTCAAAGATTTGCATTTTGCAACAAAGAAAAATGACGGTTTAAAAAAAATAGCAGATCTACAAGCTCGTAGCTTGTAGGTTAAAAGGTCGGTGCCGCGCTATGAGCTTGTAGATCTGCTATTTTTCAACAGCTAGTCTAAAATAATGGTTAAAAGCTAAGATGACACAGTCGCGGCCTCAGGTCTATGGATGGTAAAAGGGAGTGGTATCAGAGGTTAAAGGTGAGGTTGATACTCTCTCCGGCATTGATGCTGACCATCTGGGTCTGTTGGAGTGAGTCCTGCATGCCAGCGGTGATGGCGTACGTCCCCGGGGACACCTCGATGCAGAAGTCCTCTCTTGGAGATACCTGGCCCTGAAGACACGGCACATATTAAACCCTTTACCATTAAGACCCAAGACCAGATTCTACTAAATGTCTTCCAGATCCTGACAGTTTTCAGAAAAAAACCTATGTTTCCACAGTATATCAGTGGTTCTCAAACTATTTCATGTCAAGGATCCTAATTAAACATGTATGTAATTGGCCACCGACCGTCATCTGAAAATATGTTGTTCCAGCTAGGGAGCCCCAGAAGCAAAGATTTGAGTTAAAAACATTTGCTGTGAAATAATATATATATTAAAATATTTGCACACGCTACAAGCTCATAGTGGTTAAAACCTATAAGATGACACAGATGCGTCCTCAGGTCTAAATGGCTTGTCAGTGATAAAGCATTTCAACAACAAAAAATGTTTAAAAATGTGAGACAATTTTCCAGTAGGCTACTGCTTCTGTGGTGTTCTGCACGCAACAATAATGCCTCCTCCACCATCAAAGAAGAGATTCGTCCAATTCCAAAGCAAACGTTTTAGTTTCGCTACTGCAGCACAGTAAAGAGGTTTGTCTGATAATTATTTTACTCTACTTTTGTGTTTGTGTGTCTAAAACTCTCATATACTATAAACAATATAAGCTTAGGCTATGTAGGCACGTGCGAGCGAGTGCAAGTGCGTGCACATGACGTCAAGATGTTGTGGTACCGGGGGAAAAAAAATCACCATTACACCACTGGTCTTACCTGTATCCTTTTTGGCAGTGCAGGTGTAGCTGTCCTGGTGGTTGGTTGTGAATGGAACCTGCGCACATGGCTTCTCTCCATTTCAGTAGGATCAAAGCAGCAGTCTGATTGATAAAGATTCTGAACAAAGTGATTTTTACTAGCACAATGTTGTATACATAATATGGTATATTATAACATCACATTGTTGAATCTACAGTTAAATAATAAACTGACCTTGCATTGATCAGTAGTCTGAACCATGAACTCAGCAATGGTTTCGAAGGCACTGTCCAGATAGGTTCTCTGTAGGGAAATTAAATATAATTGTATGAGAGAGAGAAAGGAGAGGGGCTAGGCCTAGGCTAGGGGTCAACTTTAGTGCCATCACACACACAAGTCTAGCCTTAAAAGGCTCATTCATAGTCTGGATTTTCGGTGGTGAGGTGACCACCACTCTTCACCACCGAAAATCCAGACTATGAATAACGCTTACACTTTGACTCAGGGGGGTGGACGCCCACTGGACGCCTGTGCCTTGCATAGTCCCCAGTGAATAGGCATGTTGCTACTCACTGGTACCTTAATTTTGTTTTTTTTAAATTAATATCTGGATGTATTGTAGCCTTTGATCAAACAATGGACGCCACCTGGTGGCCAAATAAACTGATCACAAATCTCATAATGTTAAAACAGTTTTACACTTTTAGGCCAGTGCAATATATAAATATCTTCCATTTTAATACACCCCCCCCCCCCCCCCCCCCCCCCCCACACACACACACACACACACCCTAGCCATGGTTCACATGACGCTCGTAGTCATGTTTCAGGGCTAACAAACACACACACCCCTACCTGTACAGAGGTTCTCGCGACGTCATCCGTGCTGGGAGTTTTGCACTGACTCGCGGCACTGGATCGTCCGGATGGTCTGACTCTGGACCAGCCCTCGTCCCCTGTTGTCCGGCGTCTGGAGGCTCTCTCCAGGACCTGCCGTCCCAGCTGAGCCGAGCGGCGGAGGGAAGACTCCAAAAAAGCCTGGTTGGCCAGGGGTTGGTCTGTCATGGTCATCTCGGAGACTACACCCGTCTATGGACTACAGCCGTTCCGTTCCCCTGGCCCTGACCAACGGTCATTTCTAGATACTCGCTTTTCTTTTAATTCTTTAACCTATAGGTTCGGTGATTGTATTAAAGACAATTGATTAGCGTAACCATGTCTGTCGTATGTCTGTCAACAACAGTGTGCAGCAAGTTATTCGAAAAGTTTGTCCACCCACCGTGTTGAAGAAGCGAGTATTTATTATTTAATGAGTCGTAGGAACGTGGAATTTAACATTAATCACAATTTGAATGAGAAATCACAAATCAGAGCCAAACGGATTACGTTTGCGCGCATTTCTATTTGCTATCTAGCACCATTCCATAATGCTACTTGTTTTGCTCTCACAGAAAGTCCTGGAGACGAGCAGACACTCCGGCAGCGTCTAGTGAGCTAATCTAGTGAGCTAATTTAAGACTTCCGGTGGACGATCTCTTCAAAATAAGAGTACCCTCTAGAGTATTGAAAAAAAGTTTAATTTGCACATTAAAACTACAAATTAAGCATTTAAATGATGCTATATGATGCTATAAGACACACATTATGTTTCTGTGTAAGAATAAGTAATTAAATCCTTATAATAATAATAATAAAGTTATCTAAATGGATAAATGCTATTCACTGGAGTGCATGGACTTTATAAAGTGGACACTGGACAAAAGACGGCTCCGCAAGGCAACTATCTGGACATACCCACGCGTTCGGGGAGATGTCCTATACCACACCCCACTCTCCGCTAAGCGGGAGAGGTGTAAAATTCACAGCAGCAGACCTTCTACTGGGGTCAAGGCTGACAAAAAGTACCGTTTCCGGACCCAGAATGGACACTGGACAAAAGACGGCTCCGCGAGGCAACTATCTGGACATACCCACGCGTTCGGGGAGATGTCCTGTACCACACCCCACTCTCCGCTAAGCGGGAGAGGTGTAAAATTCACAGCAGCAGACCTTCTACTGTGGTCAACGCTGAAAAAAGTACCGTTTCCGGACCCAGAATGGACACTGGACAAAGCGGCCTCCGCGAGGCAACTATCTGGACATACCCACACGTTCGGGGAGATGTCCTCTACCACACCACACTCTCCGCTAAGCGGGAGAGGTGTAAAATTCACAGCAGCAGACCTTCTACTGGGGTCAATGCTGACAAAAAGTAACGTTTCCGGACCCAGAATGGACACTGGACAAAGAGGCCTCCGCGAGGCAACTATCTGGACATACCCACACGTTCGGGGAGATGTCCTCTACCACACCACACTCTCCGCTAAGCGGGAGAGGTGTAAAATTCACAGCAGCAGACCTTCTACTGGGGTCAAGGCTGACAAAAAGTACCGTTTCCGGACCCAGAATGGACACTGGACAAAAGACGGCTCCGCGAGGCAACTATCTGGACATACCCACGCGTTCGGGGAGATGTCCTGTACCACACCCCACTCTCCGCTAAGCGGGAGAGGTGTAAAATTCACAGCAGCAGACCTTCTACTGGGGTCAATGCTGACAAAAAGTACCGTTTCCGGACCCAGAATGGACACTGGACAAAGAGGCCTCCGCGAGGCAACTATCTGGACATACCCACACGTTCGGGGAGATGTCCTCTACCACACCACACTCTCCGCTAAGCGGGAGAGGTGTAAAATTCACAGCAGCAGACCTTCTACTGGGGTCAAGGCTGACAAAAAGTACCGTTTCCGGACCCAGAATGGACACTGGACAAAAGACGGCTCCGCGAGGCAACTATCTGGACATACCCACGCGTTCGGGGAGATGTCCTGTACCACACCCCACTCTCCGCTAAGCGGGAGAGGTGTAAAATTCACAGCAGCAGACCTTCTACTGTGGTCAACGCTGAAAAAAGTACCGTTTCCGGACCCAGAATGGACACTGGACAAAGAGGCCTCCGCGAGGCAACTATCTGGACATACCCACACGTTCGGGGAGATGTCCTCTACCACACCACACTCTCCGCTAAGCGGGAGAGGTGTAAAATTCACAGCAGCAGACCTTCTACTGGGGTCAATGCTGACAAAAAGTACCGTTTCCGGACCCAGAATGGACACTGGACAAAGAGGCCTCCGCGAGGCAACTATCTGGACATACCCACACGTTCGGGGAGATGTCCTCTACCACACCACACTCTCCGCTAAGCGGGAGAGGTGTAAAATTCACAGCAGCAGACCTTCTACTGGGGTCAAGGCTGACAAAAAGTACCGTTTCCGGACCCAGAATGGACACTGGACAAAAGACGGCTCCGCGAGGCAACTATCTGGACATACCCACGCGTTCGGGGAGATGTCCTGTACCACACCCCACTCTCCGCTAAGCGGGAGAGGTGTAAAATTCACAGCAGCAGACCTTCTACTGTGGTCAACGCTGAAAAAAGTACCGTTTCCGGACCCAGAATGGACACTGGACAAAGAGGCCTCCGCGAGGCAACTATCTGGACATACCCACGCGTTCGGGGAGATGTCCTCTACCACACCACACTCTCCGCTAAGCGGGAGAGGTGTAAAATTCACAGCAGCAGACCTTCTACTGGGGTCAACGCTCAAAAAAGTGCTGTGCCTTGGGGCATTGACATGAAATCACTTTCTCTACGCAAGCTAAGTCAGGTCAAGGAGTTACCTCTAGCTTTGGAATGGGTGTCACTTGTGTGCGTTGATTGCATCTGTCTGTGCATTTATGCATTTGTTTGTCCTGACGAAACTTGATTATTTCTCGACTGTTTATTTTCTCGTATGACACGACATAGAAACTACTAGTCACGCGTTCGGGGAGATGTCCTGTACCACACCCCACTCTCCGCTAAGTGGGAGAGGTGTAAAATTCACGGCAGCAGACCTTCTACTGAGGTCAACGCTCAAAAAAGTGCTGTGCCTTGGGGCATTGACAATTATTTAATTAACTAATTAAATAACCTTATTTTATTCTGAAGGCAACCGGATGTCTTAAATTAGCTAGCTCTCAGACAGGAAATTCTAAATTAGCTCATAAGACGGAGCCAAATATCTGTCTGAGAGTGGAGCCTGCCTGGCAAATTACATGGTGGGTCCTTTTTGTGGGCTTGGCCGAAAGTGGGCGTTACCAAAAGGTGGGCGTGGCCATGGCCGCCAGAAGTCTGTCAGATTTTGACAGCTTCAAATTAGTGTTAAACATAATATAACCCAATTGACTCCAGTCCTCTCTGTTTAATATATCTATAATGAAACTATATAAACTATGCATATACCATGAAGTGCTATGACTACTAGCTCTGGTCCATAGCTCTAATGCGTTTCATTTAGAGCTATGTTACTCTAAACTTCCCCGCTCGCATGAATGCAGACCAGCCTCTACTCTTTGGCGTAAATAAAAAGAACGTTTTTGCTACAAATAAAAACAAAGGCGAGTTGTGTCATTAGAAAGCCTACTTTGGTAATTGGTTCTAGTTCTAGTGAACAGAAATAATAAATAAATAGACTTGGTAACCTAACTGTAGAGAGTGCAAACACATTAAAGAACCTGGGGGTTATCATCTATGAAAAGGCAACACAATGAGCAGAAAATAAAAATGAACCATGTAAATACAACAAATTGAGCAGAGCACTGCAGGGAGTTGAACCCCATTCCGGTAAACCAGAAGTACCACAACCAGTGCCTTGGTTTTTGTTTTGTTTTACGAGGTCCATTCGTTGAAATGTAAATTTTGCATTGCAACGGTAAAGTAATTTCACAATTGACATTGTAGGCAATAATTAATAACGGTATGGCACCAGGCCAAAGCCATGGGGATAGAGTATGTTTTGCACTCTGAGTGAGTGTGTGTGTGTGTGTGTGTGTGTGTGTGTGTGTGTGTGTGTGTGTGTGTGTCCGTCAGTTTGTTAACAGCTAATCTCCAGCACCATTAACCCGGTCGATGCCAAATTTTGCACACACACTCCCTGGATGCCAACGATGAACCTCTGTCCCAAATTTTCCAGAACGGCCTGTATAGCACCACACATTTTTGTATGCTTTCCGAGACTATGGACTATAGCCTTTAGCTTTTCCGTGATTTTCACCTTTTTTTCAAATCCTCCGAAATCTTGAAAGACAACATACTATAGTATGCCCTCCGTGACCATGGACTATAGCCTTTCGCTTTTCCGCAATTTTACCTTTTTTCAAATCGTAAACAATGATGAAGAATCGCGCACTATAGCATGCCACTTAATGACCTTGGGGTCATCAAGGTCATTGATATTGATCAATGACCTTGAGCAGTATAAATGACCTTCAATAAGACTAGTAAATGACCTTGACCAGTATAAATGACCTTGACAAGTACAAATGACCTTGACCAGTATAAATGACCGTGACCAGTATATGACTGACCAGTATAAATTACCTTCATGAGACTAGTAAATGACCTTGACCAGTATAAATGACCTTCATAAGACTAGTAAATGATCTTTACCAGTATAAATGACCTTGACCAGTATGCGGTCCGTGACCATGGACTATAGCCTTTCGCTTTTCCTTGATTTTCACCTTTTTTTTTAATCCTCAACAATGATGAAGAATCGCACACAATAGCGCGCCGCTCAATGACCTGAGACCATGGACCAATGAACCATGTAAATATAACACATTGAGCAGGGCACTGCAGGGAGTTGAACCCCGTTCCGGTAAACCAGAAGTCCGACACCAGTGCCTTAGTTTTTGTGTTGTTGTTCATTTACAGGTCCAGGTGTGCATACGCATGTGCGCCTGTGCGTGTGTAGGTGCATTTGTGCATGTGTGTGCACGCTTCAATGACCACTGTTGGACCCCATGGGGATCAAGGACCTCAGGGAGCCACCCATAATTCACAACGGTCACAGCGAACTCTGTTGCATCACAACTGGTGGCCAACAGTCGTAACCAACACCGCCACCGACCCACAGGAGAATACCATCGCACAGTGGTATCAGACCAACCACAATCAGCCAGCCCTCAAACCAAACCCTTCGACCTAGAAGAACTCGAAACTGCAATGGGAAAGTTGAAACCCGGAAAAGCAGCAGGGATTGATGACATACTGGCAGAAATTATACAGCACCTGGAACCTAACGCAAAGACCTGGCTTGTAGGGATGCTGAACACATGCATACTAGAAAACCATCCCTTCTGTCTGGAAAAAGGCCAAAGTGGTTGCAATCCCTAAACCTAGAAAAGACCCATTATCCCCAAACCGACCCATGTCCCTCCTCTGCATCAACTACAAGCTCTATGAGAGGCTGCTACTCCAACGCCTCGCTGCCACTCATAAACACCAAGCTGACTAAAGACCAAGCTGGTTTCCGTCCCGGCCGCTCCTGTGCTGGACAGAGCTCAACCTCACCCAACACATTGAGGATGGGTTTGAGGGGAAACAAATAACTGGAGCAGCATTCAGAGATCTCTCTGCTGCCTACGACACTGTCCAACACCGCACAATGGTCAGGAAAAGCCTCCTCAACAACAGGCGCTTCTATGTCCAGTTAAATGACCAGAGGATTAAATGGAAAGCCCAAAAGAACGGCCTCCCACAAGGTAGCGTGCTCGCCCCCCTCCTTTTCAATATCTACACAAACGACCAGCCACTACCCAATGCCTAATGCCAGCGTTTCATCTACGCCGACAACCTCTGCATTACGACCCAACAAGCAGACTTCCAGAAGATTGCGTCCTTGAAAGTGCCCTCCAAGAAATGTCAAGCTACTACAATACAACCACCTGAAACCCAACCCATAGAGAACACCTCACACACACATAATTTCCTTTCGTGGCTGTTTACATTCGAGGGTCGCTGGTCCTCTCGAACGGAACAGTTTAACGTCATGCCCAGGACGAAAAGATATAGAGAACACCAACATGACAAATAACAGCAGGAAGGTATGGGCCACAATCCACCATCTTGGCAAAAACCACACCACCCATAATTCACAACGGTCACAGCAAACTCTGTTGCATCACAACTGGTGTAGGTATTGGATGGAGCCCGCACACCACAGGTATAAGAAAGACGTTCTTTATTGAAATACTGACAACGTTTCGATCTATTTGATCTTCATCAGGTCATGTGTACACAAAACATACACTTTTTGCCCCCATTAAACAATCAAAATACCACATTTTGGTGCCCCTCCCATCACTGCAGGTGTGACACGTCAACCCTGAGTGAGTAGGTGGGGACCCAGACATATTGATGTAAATATAGTCTGTTCAGAAATTGTTGTGCCTCTCATAGAGCTTGTAGGTGATGCAGAGGAGGGAAATGGGTCGGTAGCTATGGGTAGCTGTGGGTCGGTGGCGGTGTTGGTTACAACTGTTGGCCACCAGTTGTGACCAAGACCGCCACCGACCCACAGGAGAATACCATCGCACAGTGGTATCAGACCAACCACAATCAGCCAGCCTTCAAACCAAACCCTTCGACCTAGAAGAACGTGAAACTGCAATGGGAAAGTTGAAACCCGGAAAAGCAGCAGGGATTGATGACCTACTAGCAGAAATTATACAGCACCTGGGACCTAACGGAAAGACCTGGCTTGTGGGGATGCTGAACACATGCATAGCACAGAAAACCATCCCTTCTGTCTGGAAAAAGGCCAAAGTGGTTGCAATCCCTAAACCTGGCAAAGACCCATTATCCCCAAAGAGCTACCGACCCATTTCCCTCCTCTGCATCACCTACAAGCCTATCCCGTCACACCAAATTGGTCGACACAGCCCTAAATGACACCTGTGGCATCATCATAGGATGCATCAAGACAACACCTGACCCTGTCCCAACACCTGTTTACATTCGAGGGTCGCCGGTCCTCCCGAACGGAACAGTTTAACGTCATGCCCAGGACGAAAAGATATAGAGAACACCAACATGACAAATAACAGCAGGAAGGCATGGGCCACAATCCACCGTCTTGGCAAAGACCACACCACCCATAATTCACAACGGTCACAGCAAACTCTATTGCATCACAACTGGTGTAGTTATTGGATGGAGCCCGCACACCACCAAAAAAAAGAAAAACAACATACTATAGTATGCCCTCCGTGACCATGGACTTTAGCCTTTCGCTTTTCTGCAATTTAACCTTTTTTCAAATCCTCAACAATGATGAAGAATCGCGCACTATAGCGTGCCACTTAATGACCTTGACCAATATCAATGACCTTGAGCAGTATAAATTACCTTCAATAAGACTAGTAAATGACCTTGACCAGTATAAATGACCTTGACAAGTACAAATGACCTTGACCAGTATAAATGACCTTCACCAGTATAAATGACCGTGACCAGTATATGACTGTGACCAGTATAAATTACCTTCATGAGACTAGTAATTGACCTTGACCAGTATAAATGACCTTTAGAAGACTAGTAAATGATCTTCACCAGTATAAATGACCTTTAGAAGACTAGTAAATGATCTTCACCAGTATAAATGACCTTGACCAGTATGCGGTCCGTGACCATGGACTATAGCCTTTTGCTTTTCCTTGATTTTCACCTTTAAAAAATCCTCAACAATGATGAAGAATCGCACACTATAGCGCGCCGCTCAATGACCTGAGACCATGGACCAATGAATGAAATACAACACATTGAGCAGGGCACTGCAGGGAGTTGAACCCCGTTCCGGTAAACCAGAAGTCCGACACCAGTGCCTTAGTTTTTGTGGTGTTGTTCATTTAAAGGTCCAGGTGTGCATACGCATGTGCCCCTGTGTGTGTAGGTGCATGTGTGCACGCTTCAATGACCACTGTTGGACCCAATGGCGATCAAGGACCTCAGGGAGCCACCCATAATTCACAACGGTCACAGCGAACTCTGTTGCATCACAACTGGTGGCCAACAGTCGTAACCAACACCGCCACGACCCACAGGAGAATACCATCGCACAGTGGTATCAGACCAACCACAATCAGCCAGCCCTCAAACCAAACCCTTCGACCTAGAAGAACTCAAAACTGCAATGGGAAAGTTGAAACCCGGAAAAGCAGCAGGGATTGATGACATACTGGCAGAAATTATACAGCACCTGGAACCTAACGCAAAGACCTGGCTCGTGGGGATGCTGAACACATGCATGGCACAGAAAACCATCCCTTCTGTCTGGAGAAAAGCCAAAGTGGTTGCAATCCCCAAACCTGGCAAAGACCCATCATCCTCAAAGAGCTACCGACCCATTTCCCTCCTCTGCATCACCTACAAGAGAGGCTGCTACTCCAACGCCTCATACCACTCATAGACACCAAGCTGACTAAAGACCAAGCTGGTTTCCGTCCCGTCCTGTGCTGGACAGAGCTCAACCTCACCCAACACATTGAGGATGGGTTTGAGGGAAAACAAATAACTGGAGCAGCAACTGGAGGGCGAAGCAAGCACGCAGGCAGCTTGTGCCTGCCTGCGTGCCTGCCTGCCTTCCTCATGTGGAAGCTGCATAGTTGAGTTTGTGTGTGTGTTTCTTTTTCTGTCTTTCTTTCTTAGGACGAAGATCAAGGTAGACGCCGTTGGAAGGCTCAACACAAGCCGATGCCCCTAGAGATCCATCCCAAAGCTTCCCTCAGGGAGTCCAGCAAGCCAGCTAGCCAGCAAGCCCGCCCAGTCAGCCAACGCAGCCAGCCAGCTCCGCCAGTCAGCCAATGTAGAAAGTCAGGCTGCCAAGCCAGCGCACATCAGCCCTTGCAGTCAACCATTGTAGCCATACCAGCCTTGCTCAGTCAGCTCAGCCAGGCCTCTCTCGAGGCCTGGCTCTCTGTCTGCCTGGCCCGGTCTGCCCCGCCCTGCCTTGCAGCAACAGAACCAGCCTTGCTGGCAAGCCAGCCAGCTCAGAATACGAGCTCAGCAAGCCAGCGCAGCTGGCAAGCACGCAGTTAGTCTAAACCAGTTTCAGACTGGCAGGCCAAGGCAGACAGACAGGAAGACCGAGGCGCCTAGGCAGGCAGACAGGCCAGGAAGGCAACAAAGTGCAGGCAGGGGGACTGTCCGGCCTAAGGCTGCGCTGCAAGGGTTGGAGCCTGGCCAGCTCCTGCTGGTCTAGACTGAGTGGCTGTGGCTGCACAGTAAGGCTGCGGTAACCTAGTCTGGGCTTGCTGCTGCACTGGCTTGCTCAGCTCGCATTCTGAGCTGGCTGGCTTTCCAGAAAGGCTGGTCTGTTGCTGCAAGGCAAGGCAGGGCAGACCGGGCCAGGCAGACAGAGAGCCAGGCCTCAAGAGAGGCCTGGCTGAGCTGACTGAGCAAGGCTGGTATGGCTGCAATGGCTGACTGCAAGGGCTGATATGCTCTGGCTTGGCAGCCTGACTTTCTACACTGGCTGACTGGCGGAGCTGACTGGCTGCGTTGGCTGACTGGGCAGGCTTGCTGGCTAGCTGGCTTGCTGTGCTCCCTGAGGGAAGCTTTGGGATGGATCTCTAGGGGCATCGGCTAGTGTTGAGCCTTCCTATGGCGTCTACCTTGATCTCCGTCCTAAGAAAGAAAGACAGAAAAAGAAAGACACACACAAACCCAACTATGCAGCTTCCACCTGAGGAACCGAGACGCGAGAAAAGAACTGAGCGTCACTTGGGATGGTCACAAACTCTCCAACCATACCCACCCCATGTATCTTGGAGTTACACTGGACAGGACACTCTTCTTAAAAAAAACACCTGGAGAACACAAAAGCCACGGTCAACACCCACAATAACATCCTGTGAAAACTAGTGAACTCCCAAGTGGGGCGCAGACCCACAAACAATCCGTGCAACTGCCATGGCCCTGTCTTTCTCTACAGCAGAGTATTCCTGCTCAAGCTGGAGCCGATCACGTCACACAAAATTGGTCGACACAGCCCTAAATGACACCTGTCGCATCATCACGGGATGGGTCAAGAAAACACCTGTCCCGTCCGTTAGGGCTGGGCGATATGACGATATATATCGTATTTTCGATAGAAAATGTCTATCACGAAAAATAAGCTATATCGTTTATATCGCCGTTTCGCTTTACGACAGTGTTTACGGCAGTATTTTACGTCACAGCGCTTATATACGGCATGCCCAGCAGCCCACCGCACTGAAAACAGTGAGCCAAGTAGCCAACACTACCACAACACAAGCCGAGGAGCTTGCACCTAAAAGAGGCTTTAAGAGGGGCAACGTCTTCCATTGTATGGAAGTGGTTTGGATTACATGAAGGGAGATGATGGCTGACGAGATTCAGAGCGGTGTAACACTAAGGGCACGTTCGGAAATACACACCGGAGCGCACTCATCCATCAGTTTGCATTGCACAGTGCGTCGGTGCGTCCAGTGCGCTATTTCCGAACGCGCCCTAAAGTAACCGGCCATTCACTGTTATAAATGCAGGTTTCATGCTGGGTCAAATTGATAAACTGCGTGAGCCACGTATGTTTTACACAGTTGAACAATTGAGCTCGTCCGTCGTCGGTTGCAAACTTCTTCCAAGACTTCTTCCCTCTTACCTGTGCAGTCCTCTGCTGCGTGTCCGTGTCTGTCTTGTTTTATTGTTCCAAATAAATTATTCCATTTGAAAAGTCCTTAATTCAGCAACAGCTTCCAACAACAACACAAGACGCTAACTTAAGTTGGGATCATCAAAAAAAAGGAAAAGAAAAACCTCCACTTTTCCCAGCACAGCTGGGCATGGAGAGTTGACGACGCGGTCGCGTTCTCTCTCACTCTATCGCCTGTAGCCAATTAAACATCGTTAAGCTGCCCAACGTCTTTAACAAACTAAACTATAACTACAACAGAACATTTTGATTCCCTATACAGAGCTTAAAATGAACTGAAACACCTATAGTGACAAACTGTGACATGAGGTATTTCTTTTTTCCTTAAGCCAATTTAATGCAGACACAGGCCTGTACTTCTGTGTCTGAACGTCTTATTTCTTTATTTTTTCTTTTTAATTGTCATAATAATAATTATTATTATTAATAATAATAATAATAATAATAAAACTTTATTTGTATAGCACCTTTCAGGACATGAAATGCAGCTCAAAGTGCTTTACAGAACAATGGAGAATGAAAGAAAAGCAAGGCAACGACATTAAAAAAACAAGCAGTAATGCAATACAGTGAGGACATGAATAACAAAAAATAAAAGATCAATTAAAAGCAATGTTGTAGAAGTGGGTCTTGAGATGAGCTTTAAAAATGTCTACAGAGGCTGAACAATTGAGTTCAGCTTCTAATTATTATTATATATTTTTTATTTTGTAATATTTTTGTACTTGCTTTGTACTTGCTCTGTGCATGGGCAGGGCATCAGTATTATATTCATATAATTAGACTGGATAATGTGAATTTACATTGCAGCATAAGTAATTGGCATAAGTTTGATATTAGCATAAGTGTTCATTTCCTGTTTTTTGAGTGGTGCAACCACTATAGACAGCTATGTGTGTGTCCCTGTATCCGAGCACGGAAATAGCATAATTATTGTCACCACCAAGTGTCATTGTTGTGCAGCCTAACACACAGACAGAGGCCAGGGAGGAGAGCTTGTACAGTACAGTACAGTACAGTACAGTACAGCCCAAGTACAGTAAAGTACTCGACCTGAACAAAAATCAATTTTTTTAGATAAAAAAATAGGTATCGTAAAAAATATGCTATATCGTGAGTATATCGTTATCGTGATAAAATAAATTCTATATCGTGATATGAGATTTTGTCATATCGCCCAGCCCTACCGTCCGTGCCTTTATGCGCTAGCCGGCACCTCCCCCCGCACATCAGACGACTGTGTAACGCTCAAGATGAATGGAAAACACAGGAGATAGACAGTGAAGTCTGGAATGAAATGATAGAGAACACCTCACACACACAGTTTCCTTTCGTGGCTGTTTACATTCGAGGGTCGCCGGTCCTCTCAAACGGAACAGTTTAACGTCATGCCCAGGACGAAAAGATATAGAGAACACCATAATGACAAATGACAAATAACAGCAGGAAGGCATGGGCCACAATCCACCGTCTTGGCAAAGACCACACCACCCATAATTCACAACGGTCACAGCAAATTCTGTTGCATCACAACTAGTGTAGGTATTGGATGGAGCCCGCACACCACAGGTATAAGAAAGACGTGATGCAGAGGAGGGAAATGGGTCGGTAGCTCTTCGGGGATAATGGGTCTTTGCCAGGTTTAGGGAATGCAACCACTTTGGCCTTTTTCCAGACAGAAGGGGTGGTTTTCTGTGCTGTGCATGTGTTCAGCATCCCCACAAGCCAGGGCCTTGAGTTAGGTCCCAGGTGCTGTATCATTTCTGCCAGTAGGTCATCAATCCCTGCTGCTTTTCCGGGTTTCAACTTTCCCATTGCAGTTTCAAGTTCTTCTAGGTCGAAGGGTTTGGTTTGAGTGATGGCTGATTATGGTTGGTCTGATACCACTGTGCGATGGTATTCTATGTGGGTCGGTGGCGGTGTTGGTTACAACTGTTGGCCACCAGTTGTGACCAAGACCGCCACCAACCCAGTGAACCCACAGGAGAATACCATCGCACAGTGGTATCAGACCAACCACAATCAGCCAGCCTTCAAACCAAACCCTTCGACCTAGAAGAACGTGAAACTGCAATGGGAAAGTTGAAACCCGGAAAAGCAGCAGGGATTGATGACCTACTAGCAGAAATGATACAGCACCTGGGACCTAACGGAAAGACCTGGCTTGTGGGGATGCTGAACACATGCATAGCACAGAAAACCATCCCTTCTGTCTGGAAAAAGGCCAAAGTGGTTGCAATCCCTAAACCTGGCAAAGACCCATTATCTTTAAAGAGCTACCGACCCATTTCCCTCCTCTGCATCACCTACAAGCCTATCCCGTCACACCAAATTGGTCGACACAGCCCTAAATGACACCTGTGGCATCATCATAGGATGCATCAAGACAACACCTGACCCTGTCCCAACACCTGTTTACATTCGAGGGTCGCCGGTCCTCTCGAACGGAACAGTTTAACGTCATGCCCAGGACGAAAAGATATAGAGAACACCAACATGACAAATAACAGCAGGAAGGCATGGGCCACAATCCACCGTCTTGGCAAAGACCACACCACCCATAATTCACAACGGTCACAGCAAACTCTATTGCATCACAACTGGTGTAGTTATTGGATGGAGCCCGCACACCACCAAAAAAAAGAAAAACAACATACTATAGTATGCCCTCCGTGACCATGGACTTTAGCCTTTCGCTTTTCTGCAATTTAACCTTTTTTCAAATCCTCAACAATGATGAAGAATCGCGCACTATAGCGTGCCACTTAATGACCTTGACCAATATCAATGACCTTGAGCAGTATAAATTACCTTCAATAAGACTAGTAAATGACCTTGACCAGTATAAATGACCTTGACAAGTACAAATGACCTTGACCAGTATAAATGACCTTCACCAGTATAAATGACCGTGACCAGTATATGACTGTGACCAGTATAAATTACCTTCATGAGACTAGTAATTGACCTTGACCAGTATAAATGACCTTTAGAAGATTAGTAAATGATCTTCACCAGTATAAATGACCTTTAGAAGACTAGTAAATGATCTTCACCAGTATAAATGACCTTGACCAGTATGCGGTCCGTGACCATGGACTATAGCCTTTTGCTTTTCCTTGATTTTCACCTTTAAAAAATCCTCAACAATGATGAAGAATCGCACACTATAGCGCGCCGCTCAATGACCTGAGACCATGGACCAATGAATGAAATACAACACATTGAGCAGGGCACTGCAGGGAGTTGAACCCCGTTCCGGTAAACCAGAAGTCCGACACCAGTGCCTTAGTTTTTGTGTTGTTGTTCATTTAAAGGTCCAGGTGTGCATACGCATGTGCCCCTGTGTGTGTAGGTGCATGTGTGCATGTGTGTGCACGCTTCAATGACCACTGTTGGACCCAATGGCGATCAAGGACCTCAGGGAGCCACCCATAATTCACAACGGTCACAGCGAACTCTGTTGCATCACAACTGGTGGCCAACAGTCGTAACCAACACCGCCACGACCCACAGGAGAATACCATCGCACAGTGGTATCAGACCAACCACAATCAGCCAGCCCTCAAACCAAACCCTTCGACCTAGAAGAACTCAAAACTGCAATGGGAAAGTTGAAACCCGGAAAAGCAGCAGGGATTGATGACATACTGGCAGAAATTATACAGCACCTGGAACCTAACGCAAAGACCTGGCTCGTGGGGATGCTGAACACATGCATGGCACAGAAAACCATCCCTTCTGTCTGGAGAAAAGCCAAAGTGGTTGCAATCCCCAAACCTGGCAAAGACCCATCATCCTCAAAGAGCTACCGACCCATTTCCCTCCTCTGCATCACCTACAAGAGAGGCTGTTACTCCAACGCCTCATACCACTCATAGACACCAAGCTGACTAAAGACCAAGCTGGTTTCCGTCCCGTCCTGTGCTGGACAGAGCTCAACCTCACCCAACACATTGAGGATGGGTTTGAGGGAAAACAAATAACTGGAGCAGCAACTGGAGGGCGAAGCAAGCACGCAGGCAGCTTGTGCCTGCCTGCGTGCCTGCCTGCCTTCCTCATGTGGAAGCTGCATAGTTGAGTTTGTGTGTGTGTTTCTTTTTCTGTCTTTCTTTCTTAGGACGAAGATCAAGGTAGACGCCGTTGGAAGGCTCAACACAAGCCGATGCCCCTAGAGATCCATCCCAAAGCTTCCCTCAGGGAGTCCAGCAAGCCAGCTAGCCAGCAAGCCCGCCCAGTCAGCCAACGCAGCCAGCCAGCTCCGCCAGTCAGCCAGTGTAGAAAGTCAGGCTGCCAAGCCAGCGCACATCAGCCCTTGCAGTCAACCATTGTAGCCATACCAGCCTTGCTCAGTCAGCTCAGCCAGGCCTCTCTCGAGGCCTGGCTCTCTGTCTGCCTGGCCCGGTCTGCCCCGCCCTGCCTTGCAGCAACAGAACCAGCCTTGCTGGCAAGCCAGCCAGCTCAGAATACGAGCTCAGCAAGCCAGCGCAGCTGGCAAGCACGCAGTTAGTCTAAACCAGTTTCAGACTGGCAGGCCAAGGCAGACAGACAGGAAGACCGAGGCGCCTAGGCAGGCAGACAGGCCAGGAAGGCAACAAAGTGCAGGCAGGGGGACTGTCCGGCCTAAGGCTGCGCTGCAAGGGTTGGAGCCTGGCCAGCTCCTGCTGGTCTAGACTGAGTGGCTGTGGCTGCACAGTAAGGCTGCGGTAACCTAGTCTGGGCTTGCTGCTGCACTGGCTTGCTCAGCTCGCATTCTGAGCTGGCTGGCTTTCCAGAAAGGCTGGTTCTGTTGCTGCAAGGCAGGGCAGGGCAGACCGGGCCAGGCAGACAGAGAGCCAGGCCTCAAGAGAGGCCTGGCTGAGCTGACTGAGCAAGGCTGGTATGGCTGCAATGGCTGACTGCAAGGGCTGATATGCTCTGGCTTGGCAGCCTGACTTTCTACACTGGCTGACTGGCGGAGCTGACTGGCTGCGTTGGCTGACTGGGCAGGCTTGCTGGCTAGCTGGCTTGCTGTGCTCCCTGAGGGAAGCTTTGGGATGGATCTCTAGGGGCATCGGCTAGTGTTGAGCCTTCCTATGGCGTCTACCTTGATCTCCGTCCTAAGAAAGAAAGACAGAAAAAGAAAGACACACAAACCCAACTATGCAGCTTCCACCTGAGGAACCGAGACGCGAGAAAAGAACTGAGCGTCACTTGGGATGGTCACAAACTCTCCAACCATACCCACCCCATGTATCTTGGAGTTACACTGGACAGGACACTCTTCTTAAAAAAAACACCTGGAGAACACAAAAGCCACGGTCAACACCCACAATAACATCCTGTGAAAACTAGTGAACTCCCAAGTGGGGCGCAGACCCACAAACAATCCGTGCAACTGCCATGGCCCTGTCTTTCTCTACAGCAGAGTATGCCTGCTCAAGCTGGAGCCGATCACGTCACACCAAATTGGTCGACACAGCCCTAAATGACACCTGTCGCATCATCACGGGATGGGTCAAGACAACACCTGTCCCGTCCGTGCCTTTATGCGCTAGCCGGCACCTCCCCCCGCACATCAGACGACTGTGTAACGCTCAAGATGAATGGAAAACACAGGAGATAGACAGTGAAGTCTGGAATGAACGAAGGAAAGTCTGGAATTAAATGATAGAGAACACCTCACACACACATAGTTTCCTTTCGTGGCTGTTTACATTCGAGGGTCGCCGGTCCTCTCGAACGGAACAGTTTAACGTCATGCCCAGGACGAAAAGATATAGAGAACACCATAATGACAAATAACAGCAGGAAGGCATGGGCCACAATCCACCGTCTTGGCAAAGACCACACCACCCATAATTCACAACGGTCACAGCAAACTCTGTTGCATCACAACTGGTGTAGGTATTGGATGGAGCCCGCACACCACAGGTATAAGAAAGACGTGATGCAGAGGAGGGAAATGGGTCGGTAGCTCTTCGGGGATAATGGGTCTTTGCCAGGTTTAGGGATTGCAACTACTCCAGCCTTTTTCCAAACAGAAGGGATGGTTTTCTGTGCTATGCATGTGTTCAGCATCCCCACAAGCCAGGTCCTTGCGATAGGTCCCAGGTGCTGTATCATTTCTGCCAGTATGCCATCAATCCCTGCTGCTTTTCCGGGTTTCAACTTTCCCATTGCAGTTTCACATTCTTCTAAGTCGAAGGGTTTGGTTTGAGGGCTGGCTGATTGTGGTTGGTCTGATACCACTGTGCGATGGTATTCTATGTGGGTCGGTGGCGGTGTTGGTTACAACTGTTGGCCACCAGTTGTGACCAAGACCGCCACCGACCCACAGGAGAATACCATCGCACAGTGGTATCAGACCAACCACAATCAGCCAGCCCTCAAACCAAACCCTTCGACCTAGAAGAACTTGAAACTGCAATGGGAAAGTTGAAACCCGGAAAAGCAGCAGGGATTGATGACCTACTGGCAGAAATGTTACAGCACCTGGGACCCAACGCAAAGACCTGGCTTGTGGGGATGCTGAACACATGCATAGCACAGAAAACCATCCCTTCTGTCTGGGAAAAGGCCAAAGTGGTTGCAATCCCTAAACCTGGCAAAGACCCATTATCCACAAAGAGCTACCGACCCATTTCCCTCTGCATCACCTACAAGGCTATATGAGAAGCTGCTACTCCAACGCCTTGTTGCCACTCATAGATACCAAGCTGACTAAAGACCAAGCTGGTTTCCGTCCCAGCCGCTCCTGTGCTGGACAGAGCTCAACCTCACCCAACACATTGAGGATGGGTTTGAGGGGAAACAAATAACTGGAGCAGCATTCAGAGATCTCTCTGCTGCCTACGACACTGTCCAACACCGCACAATGGTCAGGAAAAGCCTCCTCAACAACAGGCGCTTCTATGTCCAGTTAAATGACCAGAGGAGTAAATGGAAAGCCCAAAAGAACGGCCTCCAACAAGGTAGCGTGCTCGCCCCCCTCCTTTTCAATATCTACACAAACGACCAGCCACTACCCAATGCCTAATGCCAGCGTTTCATCTACGCCGACAACCTCTGCATTACGACCCAACAAGCAGACTTCCAGAAGATTGAGTCTGTCCTTGAAAGTGCCCTCCAAGAAATGTCAAGCTACTACAATACAACCACCTGAAACCCAACCTATAGAGAACACCTCACACACACATAATTTCCTTTCGTGGCCGTTTACATTCGAGGGTCGCTGGTCCTCTCGAACGGAACAGTTTAACGTCATGCCCAGGACGAAAAGATATAGAGAACACCAACATGTCAAATAACAGCAGGAAGGCATGGGCCACAATCCACCGTCTTGGCAAAAACCACACCACCCATAATTCACAACGGTCACAGCAAACTCTGTTGCATCACAACTGGTGTAGGTATTGGATGGAGCCCGCACACCACAGGTATAAGAAAGACGTTCTTTGTTGAAATACTGACAGCGTTTCGATCCATTTGATCTTCATCAGGTCATGTGTACACAAAACATACACTTTTATACTAAGGGAGTGCCCCCATTAAACAATCAAAATACCACATTTTGGTGTCCCTCCCATCACTGCAGGTGTGACACGTCAACCCTGAGTGAGTAGGTGGGGACCCAGACATATTGATGTAAATATAGTCTGTTCAGAAATTGTAGTGCCTCTCATAGAGCTTGTAGGTGATGCAGAGGAGGGAAATGGGTCGGTAGCTCTTCGGGGATAATGGGTCTTTGCCAGGTTTAGGGATTGCAACTACTCCAGCCTTTTTCCAAACAGAAGGGATGGTTTCCTGTGCTATGCATGTGTTCAGCATCCCCACAAGCCAGGTCCTTGCGATAGGTCCCAGGTGCTGTATCATTTCTGCCAGTATGCCATCAATCCCTGCTGCTTTTCCGGGTTTCAACTTTCCCATTGCAGTTTCACATTCTTCTAAGTCGAAGGGTTTGGTTTGAGGGCTGGCTGATTGTGGTTGGTCTGATACCACTGTGCGATGGTATTCTATGTGGGTCGGTGGCGGTGTTGGTTACAACTGTTGGCCACCAGTTGTGACCAAGACCGCCACCGACCCACAGGAGAATACCATCGCACAGTGGTATCAGACCAACCACAATCAGCCAGCCCTCAAACCAAACCCTTCGACCTAGAAGAACTTGAAACTGCAATGGGAAAGTTGAAACCCGGAAAAGCAGCAGGGATTGATGACCTACTGGCAGAAATGTTACAGCACCTGGGACCCAACGCAAAGACCTGGCTTGTGGGGATGCTGAACACATGCATAGCACAGAAAACCATCCCTTCTGTCTGGGAAAAGGCCAACGTGGTTGCAATCCCTAAACCTGGCATAGACCCATTATCCACAAAGAGCTACCGACCCATTTCCCTCTGCATCACCTACAAGGCTATATGAGAAGCTGCTACTCCAACGCCTTGTTGCCACTCATAGATACCAAGCTGACTAAAGACCAAGCTGGTTTCCGTCCCAGCCGCTCCTGTGCTGGACAGAGCTCAACCTCACCCAACACATTGAGGATGGGTTTGAGGGGAAACAAATAACTGGAGCAGCAATCAGAGATCTCTCTGCTGCCTACGACACTGTCCAACACCGCACAATGGTCAGGAAAAGCCTCCTCAACAACAGGCGCTTCTATGTTCAGTTAAATGACCAGAGGAGTAAATGGAAAGCCGAAAAGAACGGCCTCCCACAAGGTAGCGCGCTCGCCCCCCTCCTTTTCAATATCTAAACAAACGACCAGCCACTTGAAACCCAACCCATCAAAAACCCAACTATGCAGCTTCCACCTGAGGAACCGAGACGCAAAAAAAGAACTGAGCATCACAAACTCTCAAACCATACCCACCCCATGTAACTTGGAGTTACACTGGACAGTTTAACGTCATGCCCAGGACGAAAAGTTATAGAGAACACCAACATGACAAACCCTACACTTAAACCCTCTATATTTAATAAAAAACAATTCTGGACAGGAATCCTGTATTGCAGGGGTGCCCAAAAGGTACATCGTGATTTACCAGTAATCACAAAGGCTGTGCAGGTAGACCATATGGCATGCCCCTGTATATAATCTATCACTTGAATTAAGGTGACTTGACACCAGTTCAAATGTTGCACACAAACATCAGTAGCAAAAGTACAAAGTTATTGTGACAGTAATAATTGCTATAGTGTGTGTTCAGTAACAGGAATATTCCTGTCTCTCCAGCCCTTTAATAAATAGAAAAGGGTTTAATCAGGAGTTGTAGTAGCCACAGGATAATCAAAGCGGTGGATATTGCTCTTGTCTTCATGTCTTTATGTATGTAAATTGTCTTGTTGTTTGTGTTATGTCAAATGTGTGTATACGTGTTCTGCATATACTTGGCTGCTGTGTTGCAAGATAATGGGAGTTACTGATACTATGGGACTGAATGGGAGTGAAAGGGAGGTACTGTTACTATGGGACTGATACTATGGGAGTGCATGGGAGTGGATGGGAGTGAATGGGAGGTATTGTTACTATGGGACTGATACTATGGGAGTGAATGGGACTGAATGGGATGTACTGTTACTATGTGACTGAATGGGAGTGAATAAAAGTGAATGGGAGTGAATGGGACTGAGTGGGAGTGAATGGGAGGTACTGTGACTATGGGACTGTGTTTAACAAAAAGCTGGAGAGACCGGGAGACCTCTGTTACTGAACAAACACTATAGCAATGATTACTGTCACAATATAGAGCTATTTAACACTGTTACTGAACACACACTATAGCAATGATTACTGTCACAATATCTATTTAACACTGTTACTGAACACACACTATAGCAATGATTTCTGTCACACTATAGAGCTATTTAACACTGTTACTGAACACACACTCTATAGCAATGATTACTGTCACAATACAGAGCAATTTAATTTAGGTAACCAAATTGACCCCAATAGTAGATCTTTACACTCTCAATAGTTCAATTGTTGTTAAGCATCCGCTTAATTTCCAAAAAACTACACAATTAGAGAATGTAGAAGATTGCTACTTTTGATCCTTTAATTATATAATGCTGATTGTAGCATAGTGGTTAGTGACTGAGCTTTGTTAACATGAGTGCCCGGGATCGTTTCCCACCAATTTCAAAGAATGTTTGTTGCTTCGCGCCAATTTTCACAGAATGTGTGTCCTTTACCTACCAAACAATACTCTTCTCACCTCTAGTCGATTATTTATTCAGCGTTTGAACCACGGACCAACATTTGACGCCATCTAGTCTCTCAGACCCATTTGAGCCACTGACCACCATTGTGAGAGTCTATTAATGTGAAATGGTGGCCGTGGCTCAAACATGTTATCACTTTTTAAGTTACTTGTTGTGTTTAGAATCTGTGACCAGTGCCAGCAGAATATGCCTCAACTCGATTTTTACAGATTACAGTAAATTATTAAAGTACAGAATGTAAGCTTTCATATGATGTATCATTCAATGAAATTGGACAATAATTGAAGGAGATATGACCATCTAAAACTTGTTGAAACAGACACCCCAAAGCAGAGAATAAGCCATGCAAAGAATCCTGAAATTTTAGCACCACTTGAATGGGTGTGACAATAGATACTTGTCCACAACCCTAATTTCTTGCATAATCACTCCCCCACCCACTAACCACTCCCCCACTAGGTTAAAGTAAAAGTAAGTTAAAGTAAAGAAATATAGGACTGAAGTTGTTTAGTGTATATTTTGTAATAATACAATCTAAAAAGTAACTAGTAGGCTAACAGAGTTTTCAATGGATATAGGCTATGTAGTTTTAGACCAATGCTTTAACATGTGTGCAATGAAACAAAGGGCAGAAGAATGAGATCTAACACCTTAGGTGCCCCAATAAACCCTTTTGAAAGTACAACAATTCAATTTAACTTATACACCACCTGGTTGTAAATAGCTGCAGTACAGAATTTTATGCAGGTCTACTTTAAGCAATCAAAGTCAGACAATTGACCCAGTATTTTGCTATTTAAAAAAAACAGATACAGCAAACAGCAAGTCATAATGATCATTAGTCAATTGATACCGTTTCGTAGAGACGGCCTACACGACGCGTGATCTTGGCGCTGGGTGCGCGAGGGAAAAAATAAAGCGATTTCCCGACATTTCCTTTTCAATTGATACCGTTTCATAGAGACGGCCTACACAAACGTTCTATATACCAAATGAAAGCCTGCATTTCATAGTTTACATAGTATATAACCTTTTTTTAAATGAGCAAGAAATGAGCGACACAGACGGCTAGCTAGCTTCTAGCCTGTTTGTTGGTGAAAGACTCCAAGTTGGGAAGTGTATTTCAGCGAGTAAGCTATACGTGGTTTTGTTTATTTACTCCAAGCTGGGAAGTGTATTTCAGCGAGTAGCAGCGAGGGTTATACTTTACAGAAAATAAACAAAACCACGTATAGCTACTCGCTGAAATACACTTCCCAGCTTGGAGTCTTTCACCAACAAACAACAGGCTAGAAGCTAGCTAGCCTAGTTAGCTAGCCGTCTGTGTGTGTTAAAGAGCAAAGAGCCAAGATCATACGTCTTATACGTTATTTTAATCATAACTAGCTCATTTCTAATGTGAGTCTATAAATGTAACATGGTGGTCCGTGGCTCAAATACTTAATGAATAATGGACCTCGACTAGATGGAAAAACAATTGTGTTTGTTTTGGTAAGAAGGAAAAACACTCGGTCATCGACGGGCCCGTTGTTTATAAACCTTCAACAGTAACCATTAGGCTACTGAAACACTGTTTTACGGTTTCGTACAAACATCATATATAAACATCATAACAAGTAACTTCAAGTGATAGACGTTTGAACACAAAAACAACAACAGCGTTAAGTATTAAATAACATTTAATCACTTACTTGCTCCGAAGACGGACCCGGAAGATGGTGACGTGGCACTTCCAAACAAACACTGACCAAGCCGACCTCCACGCGTCTCTTCCGTATTTGAGGACGGCGGCACTTCCTTCCGGTGTGAGGCCACGCCCGCGAGATTTAACAGCGAATCTATTGTAGTCATTGTAGTCATCCTACTTACATCCGGGTCCCTTGGTCCCATCCGCTTCTAATGCAAAATAGCTACATAAAACGCGTGAATCTTTTTTTTTTTTTTTTTACAATAACGTTATTTGTCAGAAAGGAAGCCATTGAGGGTTAAAATGGGTCTTAATGCTTCCAACTCATATAACTGTCACCAACAACACTTTTAATGATATTACATGAAGCAGACAGCCCTGTGATGAAACCTTTAGCATTACACTGTGGATAATACGTTTTTATTCACAATGGAATGTTATTGTACTCTTAATATATCATGGTGTAGCACAGCACAGTAGATTCATATTTCAATCGATCTGGGATGTTAAAATTGTGCAAAACTCTGTTCAATGAATGGCCTCTTCTGCTACATTAAACATTACTAAACATTAAACGTTACTTATACCTGTTATTGAGACTCCTATAGAGCATGTTGACATGGATAGCTTGGTTAGTAGTATCTCTGTTAGTTAATGCAGTTTGATTGATTAAATTAATAGCCTATTTTATTAGACAAAAATGTAGAACAGTAGTGTCATAGAGTGGAAAATGCCATTTGGTTTAATGTCACAGAATGCAGTGCCACGTAGAGCAGCATGATAAATGGTTAACTTTATAGTGTGTTCAAAAATGGCAGATCTGCAAGTTCAGTGTCTTGAATGAGATGTGCTGTGAGTTTGCATATCTGCTATTGTCCAGCATAGGACCGTTGCACAGTGAAGTATAAACAAGGCTTTAGGATTTATAAGTCGTTTTTAGAATATAATAGAATATTCACTCCAGTGAATAGCATTTATCCATTTAGATAACTTTTTGATGTTATTTAATTACTTATTTTTACACAGAAACATAATGTGTGTCTTTACAATAACTGTAATGTAATAATAATACTAATAATGTAATGTAATAATTATTAATTAAATAGCCTTATTTTATTCTGAAGGCAACCGGATGTCTTAAATTAGCTAGCTCTCAGACAGGAAGTTCTAAATTAGCTCAAAAGACGGAGCCGACACTCCGCCCCTCCGTAATTCATTCATTCACCAATCATCTTTTCGCAGATAAGTAAGCCTGGGACCGAGGCTACCAATCACCAGCATATTTCCTAGGGGACCACCAGTTGTCCTTGAAGGGATTACAGGTGGTCCCCATGCCCCAGGTAAATGATGGAGTTGGTAACCAAATGGACCCTTATAGAGCTTGAACTCGAGCGTAAAATGAAACCAAATGGACCCATAAAACGGCTATAGCCACTTGCCCAAATTCCCCAAAATGTGCTGACCTCATCACATTTGTGATTATTGAAATGGCCGTTTTTAGCCCAAGCGGTGTTTTTGCACTAAACTAATGCTTGTTATGGATTCAGAATCATGAAATTGACATTTTTGCCTTATACAGTATAGGATGTCTAGTATAGATCACATATAAACACCTATAAAAACAATTGCTCAATACCCACAGCTGGTCAGTAAGTGGATTCATGAATGCACTTTTATATTTACTATAGGCTATACCAAATTTCCCACCACACAGCTGCCAGACTACTGGGCCTTGATGTGAAAAAATTTGAAAACCACTGCCCTATGGTTTTGCCTCACTAAACAAATGATTTTCCATTATTTTGTTTGGCTATTGCTATACCGGTAATTTCCCTTTAATATATATAGGTTTATCTCAAAAGTCAAATATTTCATATTTAAATTACAAATATATCAGTCCTTAATGTACTACAAGTAATATTTCTCTACTATATGATCCACTTAAGATTTAAGCACAATTTTGACCATCAACATGAACCTTGAAGATGTTGATTTACAGCATTGTCCAACGCTGTAGCCCAGATGGGAGGTGGCATTATATATAGTACACAAATGTTAAATGGTTTCCTTGCACAGTATGAGCCGAGGTACCATTCCTTAACAAAATGTACCACAAAAGTATAATGTAAACATGTACAAGTGGGATCAACCACAATTCCTGCACATTTATCTAAAACAATTCATATTCGAAAAATTCAATTTAAAATTACAGGTAGACAGATTAGCTAGTCCGAACTAGGCTTTTTCATTTTATTTTGTACAACAGTTTGTTTTTGCTCAAAAATAAGCTTATAAATTCCACATTCCAGGAGAAATACAAATGACCCAACAGTGTCAGACAAACAACTTTATTTTTTGGAAAGAAACACTATGCCATCAGCACGCATGCTCCTCCGACTGCCTTGATCTTCTCCTCTGCTTTTCTGCTGAAGAACTTGGCCTTGACGATCACTGGCTGCTTGGGCAGCTTACCTTTCCCCAGGATTTTGTAGTAACCCTGTGGCGAACGAAAACACAATTAGTCCAGTTCAGTTGATGTAGTACGCATATTAACACTTACACCGAGTCAGAACTCAGCTAAATCATAAAAGAGTTGGTAACAAAATTATTAGATCTTTAACTCTTGAGCGTAAAATGAAATCAAATGGACCCATCAAGGTGCATTCATTTTACGCTCTCAAGAGCTAAATTGTGCATTAGGCTACTTAATTAAAGTAGTACACACACACAAAAAAATTTGGAGCATATAAAATAATCAAATGTTTGCCTTCTCGCCTATGTTACCAACATCAATACAGCATGGAATTGTGGACTAAATCTAATCAAACGACAATAAAATATTCTTTAGTTTTGGGTCTACAAGGCTAAATCTCATCAAATTCCGAATGGTGGACAGTCCGTGGCTTAAATCCTGAATAAATAATGGGCCCACCCCCGATATGAAAAAGATTGAAAATATCTAGGTTGTATCGACACTGTAACTGCCCATGTGGCTGACTGGCCTCCCAGGGACCTAGTCGGTGAATAGGAACAGTCTTCAATCTCAGAGAACTCAAGCACACCAAGATAATGAGGAGTATCAAGATGAGACTCTAGAGTCTCTTAAACGGTTAATTTCAATTAACCACTCAGAGATGCCAAGAGTTAACAGTAGATGATGGAATCTAAAACCAATGCACTATGCATTCAATTCATACAAAATTGACGTTAGTTTTGTGGATTCATTTCACCAAAACCAGAGCAGAACTCCCACACGGACACGGCATTGATTGCCCGAGTTGGGCAATCAATGTAATACAGTTGCAACCACTATATTAATGGCAAGTATTTTATACAGCTTAAGTTAAACAAATCTGAACTATCCCTTTAAAGTTGTATGACAAAAAACAAACAAATCCCAAATACACAGACTTGCCAAGTATAGATGAACAGATTAAGTTCAGTACTGGATCTGTGGCATACTAGGAGCTGTGAAGCAGTTTTGTTATAAATGTAGTCCTTGGACTTGCCAACTTATGCCTTGTTTACATCTGGAATTTACATATTCAGCAAGCAGGATGTAACACGTGCATTCAAACCCTTAAGCCAAATACCAATGATAGTAACTTCTGACTCCTCAGTTACGGTGAAGTTCAGAAGATGATCACATGCCAATTTTACCTAAACACTGCCATGACGGAAGAGGCAGACATTTTGGTATTGTAAGTTGACTCTAGACTCCTGTCAAATGGTCCCACCAGTAAAGTATCATTTTAACCTGGTAAACCATCCCAGTCACGTGAATTCACATCTGTGTTCTCTGGAGCCCAGTCTGGCCACAAACGCTGGCTGAGCATTTTGCAGTTTAAGAGCCAATCAGCATCTGTCCATCACAGGGCCCTCAGTGCAGATGCTGATTAGCTGGTAATGTGAAATTCACACAACCGGTTTTCAAGGCTAGTATAATTTTACCCAAGTATAAAATTGTAGCATAATTACACAGCTAAATATTCTTCAATGTACAAATCCCTCTGTGACAGGGGCAGTGTCTCCTTAGTAATAATATTGATGTGAAGACAATCCAGTCAGTCTGAGTCTATGGGTGAAACTTTCTTAAAACGGACATAAAATCCATTAACTCATGTCTTATCAATAAGCAGAATGGGCAAAAAAACACTTAAAAACACTTCAATTGGTCTAATGGGGGTGCATACTTAGACTAGTCATTGGTTAGACATGGGTTAAGGTTAGCCGCAATTTGCAACTCTAGATTTTTTTTTACAATGGGTTGAATCTAGAGTTGCAATCCCCTCCATCCATTTCCTATTCATTATTTTCGGTTTCTGATCTGCTGGTCTTAAATGACGTTAAACTCACCAACATTGCAGCTGTAGTCCAAGCTTGAATTATCCTCTTTCAATCTGCCGAGCTTGTTTTTCATAAAAATCCCCCGTAGAGATGTTATGAGTTACTTTCTGTCCAAAATATTCCAAGAGTGACATTTCCGAGCTGCCATTTGTATTTTTGCAACGTGCCGTAAAACAAGATGTGAGGGGGAGCGCTTGTTTAATAGAAGGCTGTGTGTGATGGGGCGTCGCACTGTGTCTGCCTCTTCTTTGGGTGTCTTACCTGCTTGCAGGTAAGATTCTATTAAACAAGCGCTCCCCCTCACATCTTGTTTTACGGCACGTTGCAAAAATACAAATGGCAGCTCGGAAATGTCACTCTTGGAATATTTTGGACAGAAAGTAACTCATAACATCTCTACGGGGGATTTTTATGAAAAACAAGCTCGGCAGATTGAAAGAGGATAATTCAAGCTTGGACTACAGCTGCAATGTTGGTGAGTTTAACGTCATTTAAGACCAGCAGATCAGAAACCGAAAATAATGAATAGGAAATGGATGGAGGGGATTGCAACTCTAGATTCAACCCATTGTAAAAAAATCTAGAGTTGCAAATTGCGGCTAGGTTAAGGTTAGGTGTGCTGCCCCGTGGGAGGTTAGGTTTAGGGTGAGGGTTTGAGATAGGTTGTACTTGCAGGACTAATGACTGGTCTAACCAATGACTAGTCTAAACCAAAAACTGTCTAAACTAAGTACTGCACCCGGTTTAATGATTATTATAACCATTTACTCAGTCTTATCAAAATAAACCTTGGATGGGGCACAGATAGGTGAATGGTTAAACATAGGCTGATACTTGACAGCAAGTTGCAGGTTTTATTCAGACCTGGCGGACATTTGCTGCATGTCTCTCCCTGACTCTTCCCCCTGGAACCAATGTCCTGGGTTTCACTCCAGGCATAGAAGCCGTTACATGTCATCCCTGCAGTGCCTGCACTCAGCTTTTATTGCAGTCCAATTCTGCATATCAAACAAAATCACTCTTCAGACATCCTCACGTCCCACAGGGTTAATACTTACGGCGCGGACAGCATCGATGATGGGCGCAGCACCTTCCGGCTTGGCGGCGTAGTTGAGTCTAGTCTGCTCGCTCACCAGAGTCCACAACTTGTCCAGGTTGATGGTGGGGCAATGCTTTGTGTTCTTCTTCAAATGGTAATGTCTCATACCCACCTTACCAAAGTACCCAGGGTGGCTGAAGATTTAACACAGGGTGAAGGGAGGATTAGGCAAATAACTAATGCATCCAACATATTCAACAACATGAGCCGGTGGCATGGGCTCCACAATAATTAATACCACTATTCAATGACATGGCTGCAGTTCATAGGAAGTGTTTTGCTGCTGTGCTTTCAGAATGTATAACTGGTTTGTAATGCGTGTCACTGTTTGACGCTAAAATATGCAATTACAATATCACAACAACTAGGTTGCATCGACACTGACTGTAACTGCCCATGTGGCTGACTGGCCTCCCAGGGACCTAGTCGGTGAATAGGAACAGTCTTCACTCTCAGAGAACTCAAGCACACCAAGACAATGAGGAGTGTCAAGATGAGACTCTAGAGTCTCTAAACCGGTTCATTTCAATTTAGATATTAAGACCTATAACACATCTGTGTCACCTTATAGCTTTTAAACCACTTTAACCGTTATTTTAAACTTTAGCTGTTGAAAAATAGCATATCTATATCGTAAACACGTGTGCAAATCTTGAATAGGCCTATATTCTTTCACAACAACTTCTTTTCAACTCAAATCTGTGCTTCTGGGGGTGCCTGGAACAACATATGTCAAGATGGGGGCTGGCAGCCAAATACATTTTTGTATTTTGGGAGTCAACATAGTACCGGTACTAGTACACAACACAGTACCGGGGTTCAGACATAAGCCACCTCCTACTAATACATTTTGAGAACCACACCGATAGAGAAACCTAGGTTTTCAGAACACTAGAAATGGACCTCAGGTCTTTAATTTAACCACTCAGAGATGCCTAGAGTGGGGTTCGTAAGTGTCACTGGTCGGGACAATGCACTAAGTAGGGGATAACCGGAGCAATGTTTAGAATGAATAGAAGTATGGCTTGTTTTCATTTGAACAATTAATTTAGACACAAAGTGAATGCAATTAGCCACTAGGCTAAGACAACATCTGTCTGGGGTTGTCATAAATTAAGAGAGGGCATCCATACATTTAATATCTGAGCACCCAAATGCATAAACTTGATATAAGTCAATGTAACAAAGCATTTTTAAAACGGTGCATCACGATATGTAGGACGCAAGCCATTTATAAAATACATGTAAACAATGTAGAACTAGAACTTCCCACTGCTTGTAGTTCAGCACTTAATGTATTTCAGTCTCCACACAAAGAGGCACCTCTCCACTCAAGGGTCAACAAATTCTCGACTAGACTCACTATTTATCGAAGTTGATCCTGTGGTGATGCATGCCACCAGCATTACCACGACCTCCAGGATGCTTTCGGTGCTTGCCTGTGGTAGGTAAAATGGAGAGGTAGGTTATGTTATGACAGACAGTTCTGCCTGGCAGTGCCTGCCTGTTCAATGCACAGCAAAAAGGAGTTACGGGACAGTTTAAGGTCTATATGAGGCGTTAGTATCCAACTCACCAACGCGACCATGTCCGTGGCTGACGTGCCCTCGGAGTTTCCTGGTCTTAGTCTTCTTGGTAGGCTGTAAACACATTCGATAAGATGAACATATCACAGAGTAGCAGTTAGCTGACATGCTAGCCTATCTTGTTAAGTAGACAGACAACTGCGTTAAACCCAATAGGCCTATGCTTTATTCGGCCAATGTCAACCCAACATCAGTGATGGTCAAACTACATTTTATAGCTACCGGGTAGTGGGTACACGTTAGTTAGCTCTAGAAACTGTGGGTTTTAGGGTCTAAATACATAACGTTAGCTCAATGCTAACACCGCCGGTGTATCAGGCTCATGCTAACCCAATCTAGCTCCCCTGCCTCGGCAGACAGACTGGGACACATTTACTTTACAAGCTCATTGGTGTTCTAGAACAGCCATTACACTCTCGTTGCATTTGTGCTTTTTGTGTTTTTAAGACATGTGGGCAGTCAGTGGTGTGAAGTCGCATGGACGAGCCTGATATAGCGAACTGTGAAACGTTGAGTCTTCTCCCATTTCTAACGTGTTTGTGCTAGTTTTATCGATAATATTATATCGGGACCAGAGGAAAGTCGAGAATATACTTGGAACTACCCTCGGCATGCATTTTCGTAGATAAATAAAGTGCGGATGGACGTAGATTAAAGTAAACAGTGAAGCACTGCAGTATATTACAGCACCTACCATCTTGGAGGAGAGTTGAAAGAGGAACGGGAACTCAAAGTCTCACGGTTTTGTGCGAGATTTTCTTTTGGGATAGGTGGAGAGTTAAAAGTCTTCAGCGACGCCTACTGGAGGGCGGGGTAGACTGCAACGAACTGAACGAAGTCGGTTAATTTGCAGATTGTTGACATAATAAGAAAGGTTTTTTGATACCCAATTTCTGGAAAATGTAATTTAAAATGTATTATTCGTTTTTCTTCCTGGGAAGTTGGCTAATAATAACCTTTCTATTCTATTAACTTCCAATTAAATTTGAAATCTGTATTTTGCATTATCAATACAGAATATTAAATAAAAGTATTTTTTGTCTTAAATCATGTGAGCTGCCTGAATGAACTGAATGTCAAGAAATGTTTCCCTCAGATGTGTGTGTGTGTGTGTGTGTGTGTGTGTGTGTGTGTGTGTGTGTGTGTGTGTGTGTGTGTGTGTGTGTGTGTGTGTGTGTGTGTGTGTGTGTGTGTGTGTGTATAGGTGCAGAGAGGGGTAATTTTTGGTAGCCTATGTTGTTGTATCAAACAGGCAGAGACAAAACAGCATACGCTTTACCTCAACCATACACAACATAAGTTTCAAATGTATTGCAAGTACTTTGCGTCAACTTTACCATGAGGCATCCTATTACCGGTATTTATGTTTTACTATTATGTATGGAAAACATTACCAATAATAGTATATGGGATTTTGAGGGATTGTGAAGGGCGACAGCAGCTGAACATGTACATCAGCTTCAGTTGAAAGTATGCTACTGTATATTCTGTCTTTCACCATCTTGTAGTGGCACAACAAGTCAAAATGTCTGGAGACACTGACTGATACGTATTATTATTACCACCTCTCTCCACCAATCATATCTCTGACGTGCCCCTATCAGTGCTGAACACACAAGAGAACCCATCCGCTTTAGCCTCACTTCAGTTCACACCCTACCCTGACAAACTGTTCTTTTGTATTTACAAAGCAAACATCTAGTTTTTCCTTTGACTACAACTCATAGTCAGGTAAGGGATATTTTAGTAGGAGGTGGCTTATGTCTGAACCCCGGTACTGTGTTGTGACTGTGTTGTGTAATCACGATTACATATTTAAGTTTAATATTTAAGTACAATGTTATTGTTATGATGTTGGCCTACAGTATTTGTCAGAATAGAACACATAGTCAGTAATGGCTGGATATTGTGGAAAATTAAAAGCATTGAATGCTGTATCTTAGCACTTCTTGGGGGGGTTTACTCAGCTTTCTGCTGTTTGACTTCACCACTATAAATTTGTGTTCTTATTACTTTCTTTCTTTATACCAGTGGTTTTCAACCAGTGGTACAGGTAGCCTACTGCCAGTGGTCCTTGAGGGGGTTCCAGGTGGTCCCCAGCTAAATGATGGAGAGTTTGCAACCAAATGGACCCTTAATATATATCTTTAACTCTTGAGAGTGTAAAATTAAAACAAAAGGGTCCATTTGGTTTCATTTTACTCTCGAGATTTACCTTATTGTTGTTAAACATCTGCATTACTTAATTTACAAGAAGTCTTCACAATTAGAGAATGTAGAAGAACTGTTATTTGTTTATCAACGTTTGCCAACAGCATTGAATTCTGTTGGCAAACGATAACAAAAATATTCTTCAGTTTGGGGTCTGAGAGGCAAAAATCTCATCAAATGGTGGTCCGTGGATCAAATGCTGAATAAATAATGGACCTTAATGAAAAAGGTTGAAAACCACCGCTTTATATTCTCCCCTATCCCCCCAAAGAACCCCTGGTGGTAGATGGAAGGATTGTGTTGCGAGTGCCATGGCAACTAACTTTCCCCAAAGGCGGGCAACACTGTTGCCACGAGAGGCTAAACTGCGAGCACTGGTGGCACTGTCCCTTGATACTGACCCAGAGCCCACAACATCTGCAGACCTGGCAACAACTGCAGCGCAGCACAGCTTCATAATACAGCAAGTAATACAAAGAAAGAGAAAGGTATATATATTAGCTGTTTGTTGTGTTATCAAGTGTATCTGAAAATGTGAATTGACAGTAAAACTGTTTGTAATGACTATAGACGTCTTGGTGGAATTACAGCATGTTTCTTTCTCTTTCAATATAACAGCATGGCAGCCCTGCTGTGTCCTGTGGGATGGAAACAGCATGCCATGGGAAAACCGAGGTGGGCTCTTTGTTTACAAAAAGGCAAAGGCATCCTCCTCCTGTCTCATCTGTCGCTGACAGAAACATAGCAACACAACTAAGGAGAATTAGGTAACAACATCATATGAACTGCTGGCTCCTTGAGATGAAAATCATGCATCATCATGATGTTTTGAATCAACTTATATGAAAATGATGAAGATTTCAAAATCATGTTTTTCCAATTATTTTAGTTTCATATTGAGTGATGATAGTGTTGAAATATGAATGACAATGATGTATTATGGAAATATGGGGTTTAATTAATGAAGTAATTCTTCAGCAATTTTCAAATGCCATTTTAGCAGAGGACATCAGTAGAGGAGAATAAATCACATTATTATGTCATAATATTATTCTGTATTATATATACGGGTGCATATGCCATTGTGTTATACTGTAATTAATAACGCTGTGTGAGGAAAGTATCATTCATGACCGTACTTTAAATTAAAAATGTAATAGACATTATTGAACTTGGTAATTTGTTTCTGTAGGACTGATCCAGTGGCCCAGAGGATTCTGGGTAATTCCTGTGTGGCAGTGGTGTGTCTGGAACGCCTGCGGCTCCAGGTGGAACCTCATCCGTCTCTGTCCACGGCAGCTTTCCAGAACCAGGTGGAACCTCACCAGTCTCTGTCCACGGCAGCTTTCCAGAACCAGGTGGAACCGGACCAGTCTCTGTCCACGGCAGCTTTCCAGAACCAGGTGGAACCGGACCAGTCTCTGTCCACGGCAGCTTTCCAGAACCAGGTGGAACCTCACCAGTCTCTGTCCACGGCAGCTTTCCAGAACCAGGTGGAACCTCATCCGTCTCTGTCCACGGCATCTTTCCAGAACCAGGTGGAACCTCATCCGTCTCTGTCCACGGCAGCTTTCCAGAACCAGGTGGAACCTCATCCGTCTCTGTCCACGGCATCTTTCCAGAACCAGGTGGAACCTCACCAGTCTCTGTCCATGGCAGCTTTCCAGAACCAGGTGGAACCTCACCAGTCTCTGTCCACGGCAGCTTTCCAGAACCAGGTGGAACCGGACCAGTCTCTGTCCACGGCATCTTTCCAGAACCAGGTGGAACCTGACCAGTCTCTGTCCATGGCAGCTTTCCAACCAATCGTGTCTTTGGTACGGCTGCATGCTCCACAAACATGCTCCACAACAGCTGTTGACAGTTCTTCCTCTTTGGATCATGCTCACCAGGTATGAATGTATATAGCTTCCAAACCGTTATGACGACTCTTTTTCTCATTCATTATCAATGGCATTTAATGTTTGTAATGTTAACCCTAACCCTCAAAGCTGGACATAGGAGGGGCTAGCGCTCATCAAAATTAATCCTTGTTGTTTTTAGTTATTATATAATAATTAGTATGATTATGATTATTATTATTGGTATCACACTCTTTAGTTTATAGTTTTAAAACATACTTACATATCTCATTTCTAAAAGAAAAATAACTAGAAATGCACTCTGTCGAGGTGCCAACTTGCGCCTTGCAGTTGGCACCTCGACAAGTACTGCTACTAACTAATGTCTATAACAACTGCTGTTCTAAATCCTTTAGACCCGTTATTGACCTTATTCCAACCTTGAAACGTACCTTAGTAGTTACGTCACCATCAACAGCCAATAAGGGACTACCATTCTTACCCCAACATAAATACATACCCAGCCGTCCACCAAACGTACCTGGTTGTCCCTTATGGCCGGTGGACAACACCGACATACATACCCAGCTGATCGCAGTACTAACTAGAACTGCACTCTGTCGAGTGCATACTTGCTTGTTGCACACTAGTAGGCCATAAATGGCCAACTAGTGCGCAAGCAGAGCGCGCAAGTCCTTTCGACCGCTGTAAACTGTCAAATCTCAGTATCTCTGTGAAGGAACGTTTGAAATGATTAATGTTTAGATGTAACTATTTGCTACCTACTTTATACATATAAACATCTAGTATTATTAAGTATGATTCAAGTTTCTATCTATATAAGAAATACTGTTTTATCATTGTAGATATATTCTGGATCCCTTTTTAGTTTTTCTAGTCATACACATACACACCACGTACTCTGGTCCCAGCAGATCAGGCACAATTTGCTATTTTATTTTTTACTGATTATGTATATAGTATACGTATGACTAGCTCTAAATGATGACGTAAGAAATATATATAGTATATATATAGTATATAGGCATATACTATATATGTATACATATATACTCTATACTGTATAAAGTGTGTAGTTGTAAGTTGATTAGCGGTATACTGTGGTTACTTTGCGCCAAAAACCGTGACGGCTGTTCCGCCATTTGAGGCTTACGCAGAAAAACATCAAATCTGTGCCTGTGTTGCTGGACCAATGATGACGAAATGACCATATTTCTTACGTCATCATTTAGAGCTAGTCATACACATACACACCACGTACTCTGGTCCCAGCAGATCAGGCACAATTTGCTATTTTATTTTTTACTGATTATGTATATAGTATATGTATGACTAGCTCTAAATGATGACGTAAGAAATATGGTCATTTCGTCATCATTGGTCCAGCAACACAGGCACAGATTTGATGTTTTTCTGCGTAAGCCTCGAATGGCGGAACAGCTGTCACGACGAAGGAGACCGGGCGAAAATATTACTTGCGCGCTCTGCTTGCGCAAGTAAATAGTAATACATTTAATTAAATTCACCCCCCCCCCCATCTGCCTTGTTTCCTCTCACAGAATGGACACAAGCAAAGCGTGGAGGACAGTCCGGAGATCAGAGAAGAAACATCTCCATGGTCACCCATTCCATGCTTAGATCTGGACCGGTCAGAACCAACAGCATCATCCTGGACAGAGCCTTACAACCTCGACAGCCCGGAACAAGACGAGGACCGTCGGCCAACCCCAGATACACCTCACTCTCTGCTCCGATCTGGATGGAAGGCCATTTCAGAGCCATTTGAGCTGGATGATCCACAACCAGACCAGGATATGGTGATTGAAATAGATCCGGGACCAGAACTCTCTCTGCTGCCGACACCACCGGGCCAGAGAAGATGTGCCTTTGCCCTCGACCTAGACCATGAATCCGAATCCAGTTGTGAATCGTGGAAAATGGAACCCGTATGCGAGGAGAACAGCGAGGGCCAACGTATGGACTGCTGCTCGTCCACACGACACCAGGGGGTTGTTTCTGCACTGCGCCAGCAGGCCGGAGCTGAAGAAGAAGAGACTGAGGTTGAGACCGAGGATGGGTTTGGAGCCGAGACTGAGCTTAATGCTAGTGTTGATGAGACTGAGCTTAATGCTAGTGTTGATGAAACTGAGCTTAATGCTAGTGTTGATGAAACTGAGCTTAATGCTATTGTTGATGAGGCTGCTGGCGAGGATCCAGGCATTGAGGCTGGTGTTGCAGCCGGCGCTGCTGAGACAGACGGTGAGACTGACGTGGAGCCAGCTGTTGTTTTTCCACAGCTAATTTTGATTTCAGTTTTAGTCATAGTCTTTTGAATAAAACTTAAGCTAGTTTTAGTCATATTTTAGTCATCTGAAATGTTTTAGTGTTAGTCTAGTTTTAGTCGACTAAATATCATACGATTTTAGTCGACTAAATCTATAGTTGATTTAGTCGACTAAAATGTATTTGATGGCTGATTTTACAGTTGCTGAAAATAAATAATACAAGCTCCAAACGCGTCGCAGCGCGACGTGTTGGGAGCTTGTAGATCGGCTATTGTCAGCATGCAAGTGCATGCAAGTGTAAAATTACTTCTGTCTTTTACTGTCTCTTGTCCACAAGTCCCTCCCTAACATTTTAGTCTAGTTTTTATTTGTAATTGTCAATATATTTAGTCTTAGTTTTAGTCATCATAGCTTAGTTTTCATTTAGTTTCCATTTCGTTTTTGTCAGTGAAAAAAGGTAGTCGACGAAAACAGAAAAAGGTCATAGTTTTGGTCGACGAAATCAACACTGCGTGGAGGCTGGTGCTGAGGCTGATGTTTTGGCTGGTGTTGAGACTGCAGGTGCTGCTAAGAAGACCTGTGCTGAGGCTGCTGGTGTGCGAGGGGAGACGGAGAGCGAGGATTTCTGTGGCGTGTGTCTGGACGGAGGGGAGCTCCTCTGCTGTGACGGCTGTCCCAAGGTCTTCCACCTCGACTGCCACATACCTCCTCTCATCAGCTTCCCATTGTGAGTGTATACGTGCTAAAACATGGACTTCACCTTGACCCTGCAAATAATCGGAGATCGGATTTCGGTCATAATTTCATAATCGTGCACCCCTAATATATGAACCCAAATACTTGTACAGGTAGTCATCAAACTGTTTGAAAGGAGTGTTGTTAAGTGCTTTGATAACGTGGTTATTGTTGGATTCGCATAAATGTACGTATTCAGCTTTTGTCTTGTTGAGATAAAGACCAACACAGTTGGAGGCCTGCTCAAGAGACTGAAGTAGAGCCTGTGCGTCCTTCAAGGATTGAATGATAAGCGCGATGTCATCAGCGAAGTCAGTGTCAGTTACTACAGTTAGGTGTTTAGCAGGATGACGAGAGCTTCTAGGGTTTATTTGGTAGCCCTGGCCACTTATAATGACTGGTGACTGGTACCAGTCTGGTGTCTGGAGGGTGACTGGTACCAGTCTGGTGTCTGGAGGGTGACTGGTACCAACTACTCTGCCACAGTGCCCTTGAGCAAGGCATTGAACCCCGAAGATTACACAGTTCTCTGACCTGCCTGTTTAAATGCATAGGAAATGTAAAAATTAAACTAATTAATTAATTACTTAATTAATTGTAATTATAAACTAATTATAATGCATTTTAAAGCCTAGACTGATATTACCCTGAGAATCGGCAAAAGTAATAATAATACCAATAAGTAAGGATAAAGATATTGGATGATCACTGAGACCGACAACTATACCTATACAGTGTATAGTATACACTATATCAATCAGTGTTTACTTCCCCCGCGATAGAACATGGAATGCCCAAACCACACCAAAGGGTCGAGATGGGAGGTGGTTATGGTCGGTGGTTAAGGTCAACCAAACCTCAGTGCCCACGCTTTTATTCTCATTCTCATTCAAGGTCAACCACACCAATGCAACTCATTGAGTTGCAATGAGTTGCATTGGTGTGGTTGAACCTTAAAACAGTTTTGTCCCAATAAGGAGTCCCTACAGACCGGTGTGGTCTGTGCTTTATTAACTCTTCAACTGTTGTTGAAGAGCATCCATCTTCATCCTACAGGGGCAACTGGGTGTGTACACTGTGCAGGACAGAGCAGGACGACTCTGTGGAGATGATGTATGCCTGTGAGAACACACAACCAAAAACAAAAGCCCCGTACACGCTATCCAACGTGTACCAGAGGGTGAGTAGTAGTAGAATACAGTTCAGGAAATATTATGTCTGAACAACAACAATCTTACAACAACACACGATGATTGCTTTTGTCATCGTTAGGGATGGAGCTCGAAACCCGATACCCGGAAAAACCCGATAACAAGCTTATTGAGTACCTGGTATCAATAAGCTTTTGGCCTTATCAAGCCTGTTACCGAGCATAGCGGCCCATGACGTCGGGTTTAAACAATCAAGACAAGAGGCGATCAAGAAATAAATGTACTATTCATTCATGCTGGCACAAACATGTCGGTCTAAAAGTGTATTGATACCTGCATGCCAACCAACGCTGCACGGGTAAACAAAAGTAGTACTATAGTAAAAGATACTGGTTCTGTTCTGAATTTATTGTGGTCTCTCAAAATCATATAATCAACTCGATAGTGGGCTCGATAAGAGCCTGGCTCGATAAGCCTGATCAATAAGGTGCTCGTTATCAATCAAAATCTACGAGCTCCATCCCTAGTTGTCGTTCCCCGATGTCGTGTCTCCGCCCCACAAGAAAAAGAAAGTCCACATTATATTGTTGAGAACAGTCAACAGTGTGTCTGTGTTTGTCTTCTGCCCTTACAGAGATGTGAGAACAGTCAACAGTGTGTCTGTGTTTGTCTCCTGCCCTTACAGAGATGTGAGAAGTTGACCCTGCTGTTGTCCTGCCACAAGCTCAGTGCTCCGTTCCATGAGGCTGTCAGTCCATTGGTCAGTTACGTCAGTGGTTCACAAACGTTTTAGCCCGTGAACCAAAAGAGAGATTAGACTTCAATGTCTTTATATACAAAATAAGAAAAAAGTACAAATCATAAAAAATAAAAAACAGCTAAAGTTTAAAATAATGGTTAAAAGTGTTTAAAAGCTATAAGGTGACACAGATGCATCCTCGGGTCTAAATGGGTTTTAATATCCTAATGCTGTGACAGTGTGGGGTCGATTAAGGACTTCTATGTTACTTACTTCTATATTACTAATCTAATTACAGTATTATGATCTGGGGGCGTGTAGTATGTCATATTGCAATTTTGGGCATGTTAAGAAGCGCTTTTGACACCCCCCGGAGTGCGCAAAACGGCCTTGAATTAGTCATGGGTGTGTTTAAGGCGTGTTTGAGACGTACCCAATCAACATGTCCGTACTATTCTCTTTACCAGTCAGCTGATGTCACATACGGAATGCGCACTTTGGGGGTCGTGGTATGACATTTCTTCAGGCTGGCACCATAGAAGACATGACATGCCTTTGTCACATTTGGGTTAATTATTCCTATTGCACTGCATGCTGTCACCTTTATGCCTCAAAAGAACAGACCCACCTTTCAGATCGGAATGGAATTGCGAGTAGATAGCAGCATATTGGCAAATTGCCAATCCATGCGTAATTAATTAATTCGATAACGATAGAACCATGTACCATACAGCGAATGAAAGCAAGATTCCTAAGGAATATGGATATTTTTACATTTAATAAAACGGTTGAGAAATGAGAGAACCATGAGTGTTTATAGGCTAATATCAACGTTTTTTTATGAAAGACCAAACGGGCTGTGAACTTGAAGAGCTCAATCACCATCCCGACACGGAAGAAATATAGCCTAGTGCATGCATGTATATGCACTGTGACTGTTGCACTTGCACACAGTAGCCTACACACGCTCTTTATTTGTTTCTATTGAAAAACACCAGTAAAATAACGTTTATTATATTTTATTTCATTCAAGTCAAGGAATGAGTTGAATGCGTGCTGTAATGCTGTGGCCTGGTATGGTCTTCGCTGAGTTCGCTCGTAGCATTTTATTGAAGAAGACTTGAATCGGGTGTGATACAGCATATGAAAGCACATTTCCCACGGATTATGGAGATGTTTTTATTTATTTTTAAGGTTGAGAAATGAAAGAATTATGGCCGTTTCTAATCTCAACATTTTTTTTAAATAGACGCAAAACGGCCATGTCTCATAGAAACAAGTAAATGGGTCTATAAAAATAAGCGCATATAACAGGGGTCTGTAACCTATTTTAAATGAAGTGCCATGTTTTTATTTTCTAAATAGTGAGTCTGCCATATCCAGATTAATTTGAATGACACCACATTAAATTAAAAAAACATATTTTGATTGTCCACAAATATAAATTTCTTCCTTCTTTTTAAATATGTTCTTGCACATTGTTATAATGATCATTATATATCCCCCTGCAGTCAGAGTTCATAGTTTTAATGAATGAATGTGATGCATTGTGAGCTGGTATAGATCTGCTATTTTCAAAAGTAATCTTTTTATTTAATTTTTGGATTAGCTGTCCTTAGTTGGGCAAATGCATTCATCTGGGGATCCTTGACATGGGAATGTGCTTGTTTTGCACTGGTTTAAACAACATTAGGAGAAAAGCCCAAATAACCACTTTAGAAACAAGAAAAGCAATCACACAGAAAGCAACTTTACAGAAAAATAAGCCGCTTATAATAAACAGACATGGCAACACTCTACCAGCTTCCCAGAGCCGCTCAAGTGTCAAATCAAACAGTGCTTTTTGCGTTTATGAGGTGGTCAGACCCACGTCTAATCGTTATGCGCTGAGTGTCTTTAGGTCAAGGGGCTTAATAGCAAATTGCGCAAAGCGAGAATAATTAACATATGGACACTCCCACAATGCTAAAATATTCAGGGACGCGGTATGCCAAATGTGTGTGCGTTCAACACGGGCCGAGTGCGTTCAACACGGGCCGATATGCCTTTCATAATATGAATGTGCGCAGAGCGAGGCCAATTTATGTATTTCCATTGGTAAACCGCACCTTCAAAATCGACCTGAGTGTCTCTGAATGGCTCTCCAGGCTCGTAACTACTACCAGACCATTAAAAGGCCTATGGATCTGTCTCTGATCCGGAAGAAGCTGGATCAGGGAAACACTCTGCACTACTTCACCCCCGAGCACTTTGTGGACGACGTCCTTCTCATGTTCAAGAACTGTGCCACTTTCAACTATGTGAGTTCACACAGACAAACAAAGAATTCAGAAATTATATGCATGGTGGCACACTCTGTAGTGCGTCGCCTCACAGCTAGAAGGTCCAGATTCCCGCTGGGGGCGCTGGGCGGTGTTTTCTCTCCTTTGCATCATCAGTGCCCATACCCGAGGTGGGGTTGGTGAAAGGTAACCTCGCCTCACCAGGCTTTCCACCTCTGAGGAAAGCCTGGTCTCTGTTCCAAAAGTGCCGTATGATCCGGTCGGGAGCGGATGATATCGTTACGTCATGTTGTAGTGTTGTTTTGTAGTCATCGGGAAGGAACAATCAAATGGAACTTCCTTTTCCCTCAAACCGGAAGAATAACAATAAAAGCTCTCGTAGCTTTTATTGAGAAAAATCTGTTTGAGGGAAAAGGAAGTTCGGGAAGATTGCAGACTACAAAACAATACTACAACATGACGTAGCGATATCATCCGCTCCCGACCGGTTCATGAACCCGAAATGGAATGGTGCCCAGGCTAGGCCTTTCTGTGTGGAGTTTGCATGTTCTCCTCGTGTCCCTATGGTAGGTACCCTCACGTTCTCCCCATTGGTTGGAATAACGTGTTCCTGGACTCCTCATGCATAGAAGGAAGCATGATGTAGAGTGTAGAGCCCAGGATTACATTAGATAATTGACACTGGGTGAAAAAATGGGGTACAAAATCGTGGGATAAAATTTAAAAGGTTAGAGATTATATGATTTGAGCTTTCACCTAACTATAATCAAATTATTGTTCATGATTAATTCCTCATCCAACTACTCACGTGTCTCAGCGATAGGCAAAGTAGCATTTGGATCTCGGCATACATTTGCATAATGAGAACAGATCTATTTTTGAAATTAAGTGTATACGCTATTATTATGAGAGAGCGTGGGAGAGAGTCCCTGGCTGTTACAGTGCATTAGAACCAGTTCCCAACCACTGGTACTTGTACCACTGGTGGTATTGAGCCCCCCCTCAGGTGGTACACAGATGAGTCGCTCAGTGGAATGAAATAAATAATATTTATATACAGGTAGTTCTTCTGACCAAGCAATTGGATGAAATAGGCTATCCAGCCGTGCTGAAATGGGCATGACAGCACACCTAACAGTTAATAGAAGATTTGAGAACAGATTAGAAATATCATCAGTTGTGCTGATTAGTGATTAGACCGAGTTTGGTCAGAGCAGCAGCATTATTGGCGTAGGAATGGAACAAAAAGGGCAGGTATACGCTCCTGTATTTTTAACACCAGTTATTATGGTGGTACTTGGAGAACCAAATATTTTCTGAGGTGGTACCAATTGTGCTTTACAGTTTACACCACTGAACAGGTGGTCACTAAACAGGACACTAATAAAGTATGTGTCTTAATTGTTGTGTGCTTTGTGTTATAGCCAGACTCTGAGGTGGCCAAAGCGGGCCGTGAACTGGAGAAGTTCTTCTTGAAAAAGCTGCAGGAAATGTACTCTGAACAACACGGCTTCCCATTGGCCAGCCAGGGCAGAACGGAAAGAAAAAGACATTATATATTCAGTGGGAGGAAATACTATGACCTATGATTGGACCGATTTTTCGCACGCACGCACACACACACACACACACACACACACACACACACACACACACACACACACACACACACACACACACACACACAAACATGCACACAGTTTCATTTTCAGAATCTGATATTGTGTTTTATACAGAAAGAGGATAAATTGTTGTGCTTTATATAAAATTGCTGTTCAGTCATGATGAAGAATAGGAACAGGTGGGGAGAAGCAGATCTACAAGTACATCTACATTGTAGATCTGCTATTCTCAGCATGCAAGTGTAAAATGACTTGTGTCTTTTACTTATACTAGATCTCTTGTCCACTAGACTAGATCCCTTCCTAACATTTTAGTCTAGTTTTTATTTGTTGATGAAATATTCATCATAGCCATCATATAGTCAACATAGCTTAGTTTTCATTTAGTTTCCCATTTAGTTTTTGTCAGTGAAAAAAGGTAGTCGACAATAGTTTTAGTTGACAAAATCAACACTGCTTTACTTTATATTATTTTTGCCTTGACCTGGAGCCATGCCTCTATAATCTTAGAACTCTGCCTCTCCTATAAATAAAGAAACCAGTGGTTCTCTAACGTTTTCATGTAAAGGACCCCTAAATTGAGATGTGGACCCCCCCCCCCCCAAAAAAAACAAATATGTGATGCCAGGGACCCCCATACAAGATTTGTGTTGTTAAAATGTCAAAAGAATATTCACAATGTGCTGTAATGGATTGCGAGCTTGTGGATCTACTACTTTCAAATAGACAATATAAGGTTAAAAATGATTCTATCATTTGATAGATGACTCTATCAGCTAATTGGGAGTACTGGGGCTGCCAGAGTATTGTTTTGTTGCAGGTTTTTTTTGTTCTCTTCTCTATACATTTGCTAATTTTCCTGTGAGATAGTAAGATGTAAGAGACTTGAAACATTGAAACTACTGAAATGTTTGAACATTGAAATACTTTGGAAACAAAATGTAGCCTCTGAAATTGTATGGTTTCAACTGACCACATGGTGGTGCTATAATCCGCCTCCAAGTAAAAAAAAGTATACTGTAGTGTAGATGTTATCTGAACGTTTTCAGCTATTTGGGGGCAGTTCTTGTCCTGCAATAGAGTCAAGATGTGCTTGAATCTTAATAATAACCACTTCAATGAATTCCTTGGGTCCACACTGTACAGAAAAGTTGGTTCATTTGTCTCAGTAGGTTGTTTCCTTCAAAAGTTATGCTTGTTTCATCTTGCGGTTTAGGGTCAGGATGTGTAAGATAGGTTAAAAATGAACCCCATGGGACATATCTTTTTTGCCTGTTACCTGACAGAATCTTAAAATACACCCTTCAAGTATCCACCCTATGCCCGTTCCATCTATACTGTTTCTACTATTTGGGAATTAAACATCTAATTGTAGTGCGTTGAAAGAGTGCTTATCTACACATAATGTTTCACATTAATAACAAAGATTTATGATGATGGAGCACTTTCTAATTTTCTGCATGAGGACACATACATTAGGCTAATACTATTATTAAAATTTGTGTGTGTGTGTGTGTGTGTGTGTGTGTGTGTGTGTGTGTGTGTGTGTGTGTGTGTGTGTGTGTGTGTGTGTGTGTGTAGCTTTGAGTAGGCACGTAGTGCATAGAAAAGCGCTATAAAAATGCAATCCATTATTATTAATTAGCTGACTGCTCAGTGTGAATGACCCCAATGATCTGCAGGGGTCAATACGTCTACAAACCATTCTGTGCTCCAAACAAACAGACACACAGACAGACCTACACACAAAGCCCTTTATTGTGAGCGGTTAGCACCGCAAAAATAAACTATACTGGCATACTGTAAAAGTTGTGTCTTTGATCTATAGAAAACTTCCACAGGGATCCAGATCTAACAGCCCATGATTAGAATGAAGACGTATGGAGGCAGATGAGAGAGGTTTTTTTTTATGGGGCCAGTCACCCTGTGGCTAATGTTGAGTAAAATAAGGGAAATTGAGCATGATATGTTATCAAATCATGGTTTATACCCTGCTCGTGTCTGCTCTACCCCGTTCTACATTGCCCAATAAACCTCTGCCACATGTTTGTTGTTTCTCCTGCCCGCCCCCTTTTCCATATTGTTTGTACCACTTTCTCTTTCTTGCTCTCCATCTTCTTCTATTCCTTCCATCTTCCTTTTCTGTTCATCTCTTTTCTCCCTGTCTCTGTCTCCCCATTTGTCTCGTTCCTGCCTTTCCTGTTCTCTTTTTTTGCCTTTTTTGCTCTCTTTCAGTTTTTGACTGGTGCTATCCACTCCTATAGACAGCTATGTGTGTCCCTGGCTGTGTCTGTCTGTCTGTGAATACCAGACAACCCTTTAGAGACCCTTTACCAACTCGCCCCAGGCTTACAGCCGGCGGAACTGTGCGGCCTCATATTCCTAAAGTAATTAACCTAAGTAAATTATGCTTAAACGGTTAAACCTAACCTTATTCCTAACCTTTAAACTCAGTAAAACTATGCCTAAACCTAACCCTATACCTAAACTTAACCCGAGTATAGATTAATTCAGAAACGTCTGTAGGCGGAGACAACATATCTGCGGTGTAAACTCGCAGGTCTTCTACTACATTGAATGGTAGAGTGACTGATGTTAGTCTGCTCAAACGTTACTCTTTTACCTGCTTTTTACTAACACTAACTTTACAAAGATGCCCAGAACATCGGGATGAACCTGTGTAGTTTATGGCTGCTCCAACAGTAGAGGCAACATTCAACTTGGGAGAGAAACGGAATGTCAAAAAATACACCACCAGAGCCATAGAGTAATGGTTGAGACGAAGCAGTGAAAGGTCCTGAAAGATACATAACGGCAGTCTTACCCAATAGCCAATCTTTCTGTTGTATGAACACATGGCTGCTGTACTTTTTATACCTCATACTTAAATGCTTAGTAGCTGTACTTTATACCTCATACTTTAAATGCTTAGTATCGCCTGCAATGACATACATCTGGTCATCCCAGCTTAGTAAGATGTTAAAAGTAAGAATATTTAGGACCACCGATTCTACTCTATGGCTCCGAGACATGGACACTTTCAAATAAATTAGATAAACGGTTGGATGGCACTTACACCCACCTTCTAATGAATTAATGAATAAATCTGTCTTGGAAGAGCCACCCATCGTCGTCGAGTAATCTAATAATTATACAGCAACCTTCCCTGTGTTTCTTCACTAGTCCGATCCAGAAGAACACAGTTTGCCGGCCACTGCTACAGAGCTGATAATGAGGTTATATCTTCCCTTCTCTGGAGTCCTGCCTCAAAGCAGACCAGAGGTAGAAAACTGTCGTTCCCTGATGTCATCACTAGGGACACATGCATCAGTAAGCAGGAACTGGGGATGGCAATGAAGGACCGGAAAGTCTGGCATGGCATTGTGATGATCTCGACCGCGGTCGAAAAATGATGATGATGATGATGACAGCATGTGTACAGTACAGCACCACTCACTCCAGACTAGCCTGATTTTCTCTTCCTCTTGGTCTCTGCATCTTAATGCACGCATGATTCAAATCCTCACATCCTGTTCACATTCTGGATATCAAAGCGATAGAAATGAATGAAATGTGAGCACTGCAGGGAGCCCTCTTCATAGAGGGTGTGTTTATATCAGAGCCTGCAATACAAATGATTAGTAACTTTCAGGATCAACTTTATTGTCACATCACAGCTAGGTTAGAAATATGTTTTTGTGTGAGCTCCATGCATTGTTTTTGTTATATAGGGGAGGCATTATCATGTTGTAATGGCTAAAGCATGCAGAGCTCGTTTCTAAAAGCTCAAATAAAGACATTCACTCACCCAAAGTAAGTGATTCAATCAAGATGCAAGAAGTGTCCAGTAGAGTCCAAATTTTAATTTTTTTGTTTTGAGCCAATGTACTTTAGTTACTGTCTGTATCAACCATCTTGCTAATAACTCTAATAACTATTTAAGTGAACGTGTAGTTTAAGTAACTGTTACCAATCACAAATTTCTGTTTGAGGTGTTAGCTGATGATCTTGGTCACAGTAAGTGCCTCAAACAACACGGTAAGTTAATCAGCATGCTGGGAGAACAAGCTAGGCCGAGGTCTAGTCTAGATGTCCAGTCTAGTGGTCCAGTCTGAGGTTCTCATAAAAGCTCACATCGTTGTGTGCTGCTAGATCTGCCTATTTATGGTCAAGAGATTACGTAGCCTAAAGAGGGGGGGAAAGGGGTTCAATGCCGAGGTCTGTTTTATTACATCTACACGCCAAATATCTGCAAACTGCAAAGCTTCCTCTAGATTCTAGAAGGCTAGAGGAAGGTTTGCAGTTTGCAGATGAATTGGCGCTCCTCACTTCCTCGTTTTTTTTTTGTAATAGAGTGGTCCCTTGATTGATAACATAAAGAGGTTTTCTTTTGCTTTATTTTGGTCTGTACTTTTTTCAGGAGGAGAAGATAATGGTTGGATGATGTTTGTTCTAATCTAGGCTTTGACTGTTGCTATGTTGTGAAAACCGAGGTTTTGAATGTTTTCTGATAACTGAAACCAATGTGGAACCTCAGAATACACCCGGCCAAACCGTCACATCTATTTTACTTCAGACGATGTTTAAAAGTGTCTCTGCCATTGCCCAAATATGGGAATCCAACATGAGGGAGAGCATATGGCTGGAGGTGCTTCGAGTGTGTGTGTGAGCGAGGGGGGATTAGGATGGAACTGAGGCTATAAGGCGACAAAGTAGAGGGGTCCATTAATTGGTTCGTGGAACAAAAGCAATAGGGTCTTTGAAATGATGTCATCAGGCTGAGAGGGGCTTCTATATCGCTGCACTTCAAACTAACTGAAACCATGCCTCGGGGTCTTAAGTCATATGTGTGCTCAGTTCCATTTCATTTCACTGTACATTCTCACATTGAAGTTGTTTAGCTTAGCTTGTAAAGGCAGGCAGCGTGGCCAGGCCTGAGCCGGTGCATGGGCAATATATGGCATCATACAGAGTAAACATGACCCACAACCACAACCATGGTGTAGGCCAGGTGTGTCCAAACATTTTTCAAAGGGGGCCATATTAGAAAATATTAAAACACCCAAGGGCCAACTACATCTCCTCGACTGACATAATGTGCCTTCAGATAACAAAGTCACATTAAACCATTAATGATTTTATGTAACTGTCATCAACAATATTTAATATCAATGGTCTGTGCTGGTGTGCTGTGAACAAAATACAAAAATAACTCAGCCTTTTTTCAGCCTTATTTCACTACCAAAATGTAGCCAGACGGCCAAAGTTAAATATGAAATAAAATGTTTTGACCCCTTCAGAATGAGACAACAAGGAACATTGAATGCTGACAAATTATACTCTGGGAAATGCCCAGGTTAATAAAACACTGGGATTATCCAATTCAGGTATGAAGCAGAGGGCCGTATAAAATATGTCCCCAGTCCAGTCCCCCAGTGGTCGTGGTGCACAGGAACTTACTCTCAGCTCTTTTGTCTTAACTTTGACGTGACATTTAAGACCATACATACATACACAGTAAAACATTGAGGATTTTACTGTGTATTGTGGGTCGCACCGTTGCAGACATATCATGTGCGTGGACACTGTTTGCACTGACAGAAATGAGTAAATTGTGTGCAATGTTTCAGGACCCCCCCCCCCCCGCCTCCCCCACCCCCCAAAAGAAAGAACAAAGATTTGAGTTAAAAATGTTCGCTCTGACAGAATATATATTCAAAGATTTGCGCCACATTTTCACGGTTTTTCTAAAATAGGCACTCGGTGCGCGGCACTCGGTGCATCGCTATGATGAGCTTGTAGATCTGCTATTTTTCAATAGCTAGAGAATAACATAATGCTTAAAACACCAAAAGGGGTTCCCGTCATGAATGGGTTAACCACTTCAACCCTCTACTCTTAGTAAAGCAGACCTGTGGTTACAACTGTATATAAAAATAGCAGCAATGCTATTTTTGGTAATTATTTTGGCGAAGACATTTGGTTCCTCTTGTCTCTCTCTCTCTCTCTTTCTGTATCTAGGGGTGTTGTGGTGTCATGGGTGGCTGGGCCTTACTGTATGCTCTCACCCTGGAATCAAAACGGAGGAATTTGATTCTGATCAGAGCTGGAATGTAGAATGTTCATTGAGGAGATTATGAGATTGAATGTTGAGGGGCATGTGAGGGAAAAACACAGACCCGATTTGGGATTTAGAAAGTTAATTTAGTCTATTATTATTATTATTATTATTATTATTATTATTATTATTATTATTATTATTGTATTTATTTTCCTATTTGACTAAACCAACCAATCAAGTTTGAATGCTTCAACAATCTGCAGTATGGGTCAGATTTAGATTAGATGTAATGGTTTAGGATTACGTGTGATTAGGCCAATCACTGGAAACATATTTTTCCCAAATACGCAAGATGAATTAATTAATTCTGTTCTGATCCCTACATTCCACAATCAGATGAATCTGAGAATTAAAGTGAGGTATAGGCCATTACTTTATCCCCATCTGAACTTCTTTTAAATATGAAAATGTCTGGTAACAATTATTTTCCCTCTCATGCGAGCTGTACCATGGTGCTGTGAGATTTCTAAACACCATTGACAAGAAAGAGCATATTTGGTAAAACCTTTGAGAAAGCCCCAGGCAGACTACATGGACAGTGAATGGCTGAGAACTGACATAATGCAATTTTTTGCTCCATTGTTATTGCTTTTGGTTCATGGTATCTAAATTCCACTCCATGATCCAAACACACATCAACAACTAGCCCAGCAACAACAACAACCAAAATTGTGAGTCATTCTGAGGCTTTGAGGCATTTTCAAATTGAGTTGTATATAGTACGGTATATCCTGAAGATGGAAGGTGTGGAAAAAGTATAATAATAACTTGCGATAAATGTATTTTGAGACACTTAGTTATTATATTATATTCCTGGTCCTGGTCTTGGTGAGAGCAGGAGTGCATGGACCTGGTGAGACGTAGGAGGGGCCCGGACAGGAGTCAACCCACAGCCTATAGTCCTTCCACGTGCCATAATCTGGTTAGGGCCTAATCAAAGGCTCGCAGCCTCCGGGTTGCTTGGATTTTATGCTGTAACCCAAGATGACAGCCATGTAAACTAACACACAATGTCATTTAACTAAACAACATGCTTTCGAGGATGTTTTTGAAAACATTTGAAGCGAGAAATAGACAATGCTCTACCCACAAATTGATTCCATTTGATCAACACTCACTTCCTTGTTTCCGAGGCGACTTGTTGCCTCTGTGGAAACAAGGCGAACTTGGAATACTTTCATTATCGTAAGCAAGGCAGTACTTTGTTTTGTTGTCACTTTTGGGTCAATTTATTAATTTGTGTATTAGCCGTTGAATAAGCGGGATAATGTCTGGCTATAGATCATTTTTGGGAGATAATTCACCTTGAGGGTGATTAACCACCTTACCTCTGCTTAATTATCTCCCAGCCACCTAGCACCTATAGCCAGACATTATCCCTTACATATTATATTATATTATATTATATTATATTATATTATATTATATTATATTATATTATATTATATTATATTATATTATATTATATTATATTATATTATATTATATTATATTATAGGCCTGGGAAAGCTCATAAAAACTCAAGATATACATACACAACATTTAAAATGTTCTATGGTCAAAATAAAGTTATGGGCGCAAGTCTAATAGGTGAACATAGGCAAACCTTCGGCAAAAATAGCTGATATACAAGTTCACTTTGCTCATGTTGTGAGCTTGTGGATCAGCTATGTTTGCTATTTGATGCACAACAAAGTATGGTTTAAAACTTTAAGTGGTTAGAAAGTGTAGTTTTAGGTTTCCAGTCAGAGTTAAAACCAACCCATACACAGCAGTCACAATTAACAGACTTTCTTCTGTAAAAGGCTGAGCAACGGCCACAGATACAGCATCAAATAGAACAGTTTTGGAACAGGGCCCCAGTGGGGAAGGTTGGACCGCAGGGGGAAAATGTGGTTGAAGTCTAAAGATGTATTTGTGTTTTATTGGCTGATGTTCCCATCTGTGAAATGGCGGTTAGGGGCAGATGATTTATTGGTTGCGTGCGCCACATTTCATGTGGTGGGGAAGCCAATGGAGATGGATGGCCCAAAGTGATTCTGCAATTATTAAAACGATATTTCGATACAGTTACTATATCGTTACACCCCTAGTGTGTGTGTGTGCGTGTGTCTGTGTGTGTGTGTGTGTGTGTGAGAGAGAGAGAGATAGATGAGAGAGAGAGAAAGAGAGAGAGAGAGAGAGAGAGAGAGAGAGAGAGAGAGAGTACCTTGTGTTTTTATTTTATTTGTAATTATTATATCTTGTGTCTCACTCCAAAGTGCAATGCTGTATGCGCTGTTCATGTGTGGTAAGGTTTTTCCACTATACTACAATATCTTTATAATAAGTAATAACATTAGGTGTCTACATGAGATCAGACATGATTAATATGATGTGAAGAAAACAAAAAAATATGTGTTAGGACCAAATACATAATACTGTATATGCATGTTTTGGTAACATTATATTATTTTGAAGAATGTCCAAATGTGTGTTAGTCAATTCAGTTGTGCATATAACAAGCATATTCAAGCATACCGTAATAACGTTTGGACAAATAAAAGTGTTACCAATAAATAGTATTCCCTCGAAGCTATATAATAAGAAGCCAAGTTCTGCAACAATATATTGTTTTTTATTTCTTGTTACTGAGAGTTACCTGCATGATGCCAGACATCAACCCCATGAAATACTACTACAACTATGAGTAGTACTGACGCTGAAACTAGTTCTACTGCTATACTGCAAATGATGCTTCTTCTAGTACTGTAGATTTCAGCCAGACAGTAAACACACTATTCAGTGGATAATTAAAATACTATAAGTGTCTGTAAAAAAGCAGTGCAGCCAGTAGCCTTTGTCTCCAGGAACAAAACAACACATTTACCGGTACTCTGGGCCTGACCCTTGAGTAGCCTCTATCTCAGAGGGAGGGGGAAAGAGATAGAAGAGCTAGAGAGACAATGTATAACAGCCTAACAGGAGAGAGAGAGAGAGAGAGAGAGAGAGAGGGAGAGAGAGAGAGAGGCTGAAATGTGAGAGGGAGGAAATAAGAAGTAGTGAGACCGGGAGACAGGGAGCGAGAAAGCATTTGAGAGTGAAACAGAGAGGCAGAGAGAGAGAGAGAGAGAGAGAGAGAGAGGGAGAGAGGGAGAAAGAGAAAGAAGAGGAGTGACAGAGAGAAAGAAAAAGAGTGAGAGATAAAGAGAAAGAGAGAAAGAGCGCACAAGGAGGGGGCACAAAAACAGGGACCTGGAAAAAAAACTCCTGACGGAGTGAATCGAGAGGGAGTGGGAAAAAGTCCTCACGTCTCTCAGGAGTGAAATGACCCTTTGAAGAAGAAAAGAAGGAGAAAGGAAGGAGGAGTCAGACAGTCCTGTCAGACAGTCCTCTCGTGGTCCAGACAGTGCTAGAAGTTAGTCCACTGACACCATAAGTCACAACAGAGCCACGTACCTGTGGACCTGCAGGCAGAGAGCAGCAGCTGCGAGGGGGGGCCTGTGGACCTGCAGGCAGAGAGCAGCAGCCGAGGTGAGGGGGGGCCTGTGGACCTGCAGGCAGAGAGCAGCAGCCGAGGTGAGGGGGGGCCTGTGGACCTGCAGGCAGAGAGCAGCAGCCGAGGTGAGGGGGGCCTGTGGACCTGGCAGAGAGCAGCAGCTGAGTCAAGGCGAGGGGGGGGGGGGGGCTGTGGACCTGGCAGAGAGCAGCAGCCGAGGCGAGGGGGGCCTGTGGACCTGCAGGCAGAGAGCAGCAGCTGAGGTGAGGGGGGGCCTGTGGACCTGGCAGAGAGCAGCAGCCGAGGTGAGGGGGGGCCTGTGGAACCAGGCAGAGAGCAGCAGCCGAGAGGAGGTGAGGGGGGGCTGGGCGTCCAGCCATGAACGACATCAAGCTGGCCCTGTTGGGCAGTGAGGGAGCTGGGAAATCAGGTGGGTGACACTACTGTACAGTGAACACCAGTGGTTTTCAACCAATGGTCCTTGAGGGGATTCCAGGTGGAACCCCAGCTAAAAGATGGAGAGTTGGTAACCAACCCTTCTTAAAATCGAGTAAAAGTATTGTTAAACATCTGCATTACTTAATTAGTAATGTGTACAACATTTAGAGAATGGAATTGTGGATTGTGGAAATTCTATCCAACGATAACAACATTCTTGAGTTTAGGGTCAGCAAGTCTAAATGTCATCAAATGGTGGCCCGTGGCTCACATGCTGAAAAAATAACGCTGGCCTTGATATGAAAAGGTTTGAAAACCACTGCTACACCACTCGCGTGCTGGATGGGTTTGTTGCTGATGTTTTCATTTAGGTTTTCAACCCTTTTCACAGCAAGATCCATTATTTATTCGGCATTTGAGCCGCGTACTGACCACCATTTGATCAGGGCCGGATCTACCATATGGGCACTTTGGGCACCAGGGGCCCCTAAAAAAAAAGGGGGGGGGGGTTTCTTTTAGTTCCACAGATAATTTCCCTGCTAATCCGAATGAAATAAATGGTGTCTAAAAAGATTAGTGTTTTATTGTTGGTGAGAAGGGCAGCTGTAAAGTGCAATTGTGTCTAAAGCAGCAACAATGCGCTAGATTGGCTGCCAATATAACGGCATAAAACTGCCCCAAAACGGCTACAAAACAGCAAAAATGTTGCGTGCGCGTGAAGGGGGGCCCTTCTAGCTTCAGTGCCCAGGGGCCCTCAGAGGTGTTAATCCGGCCCTGCATTTGATGACATTTAGCCTCTCAGATTTCATCCACAATTCCATGCTGCATTGATGTTGGTAGGCTACCATTAGGAGAGAATGATAACAGGCAAACATTGATCAATGTAATAATTCTTCTACATTCTCTAATTGTGTCAACTTCTTGTAAATTAAGTAATTCAGATGTTTAACAATAATTTAACTCTTGAGAGCGTAAAATGAAACCAAATGGACCATTTGGTTTCATTTTACGCTCCCAAGAGTTAAAGATCAATTAGGGTCCATTTGGTTACCAACTCTCCATCATTTAGCATGGGGACCACTTGGAACCCCCTCAAGGACCACTGCTGGTCCCCAGACCACTGGTTGAAAACCACTGATTCATAATTTGAGGTGTTCCTTTTATACTCCACCACAGTACGTCAGTGACCGTGTCGATTACATTTCGCTGCAGTTCGATAAGACCGATATCTCCAGTGAAATGTGTTACCAGGTATTTTTTCCCCATTAAAGGATTCAGTGCATCACAAAAATTGTAACGCAGACCTCTGAGACTATATATTCAGAACTTGAACATTATGTATAATTGTACTCGATACTTCTTAAGAAAGAATTAAGAATTATGAAAATACAGCGTAAGCAAAGCAACAGTTTGAGCAACAGTTGCACTAGGGTGGGTAAATCAGGCAACAGGGCAGTTTAACAACACACAGATGAAGAGTGAAGACTCAAACATTTTTATGAAGATTTTGTGCCAGCTAGGGAGCCCCACAAGATTTATTTTGTTAATATGTTTTCAAGATTGCTCCAAATGTTCCAGGCTGGTATAGCTGTGTATAGCTAGTACACTCTACAACTGGGTTTGAACTAAGCTAACTTTACCATACGAGTAGACCGCATGGGGAAGATGCGAAGAATAGGAAGCGGGCCAGGCTCTTATAGACACTGGAGGTGATTGGTGATGGAAGGCAGGTGTGGAGACTGGGAACTGCATGCAGTGGAGCTGGGAATGTGCTATGGAGCCCTCTGGGGACACTGACGAATCCACAGAGACCATAGCACAGGGATGTGAAGGAGATGGGGAGCGAGACGTAACAGGACCTCTGTTACTGTTTGCACAGTATGCATTTTAACCATTGTTTAAGTGAACAATATTTGCACAGCATATGGGCACTTTAGGTATTGGCACTTTATTAATCATGATTTTATTATTGAATAGTCCCTTCTAGTTCCTCTCCCCACTGAACAGTACAGCTCTCCCCTGCAGCTTCCTACCCCCCCATGCAAGCTCTGTACGATGAACGCTGTGTCAGCAAAGCTTGAGGAATCATGAAGGATTCAAGCCATCCCAACCGCAGACTGTTTGAGATGCTGCCTACATGGGAAACGGTTTTGCAGTCTCAAAGCCACTGGAAATACACTGCAAAAAAGCTTCTTTCCCCTGAACAATCAGATACATGAACAAACTGATAAAAACACTGACCAGAACAAAACAGGGAATAGCACTATTAAGCTTGAATTGCACATTTATGGAACATAGCCTATACTGTGAAGTTGTTCACAAAAAGTACACCTAACCTTGCTACTTTAAGGAAAACATGCACATGCACATATGATACTCTTTTTCTACTTTGTTGTCTCCACCAGGCCGAAGGCATGGGGAGAGAGTATGTTTTGCACTCCGCCCGTCAGTCCGTTTGTGTGTGTGACTGTGTGTGTGGCCGTCCGTCCGTGTGTCCGTCCGTCTGTGGACAGCTAATCTCCGGTACCGTTGGCTTGATCTTATAGCCATACTCTGCACACACACTCCCTGAATGCCACAGCTGATCCTCTGCCCCAAGGTTTTCACATTGGCCTCTTATAGCGCCACCACCTAGCTGAGTGCTCAGTTTCAAACAAAATGCAGCAAATCATGAACACATTGTGTGATTTCTGTGAAATTGTGCATGCACATTCCCACTAGGCCGAGGAAGAAATGCCACTGGAACATTTTCAACTCAGCCTCATGGTGGCGCTATAACTGGCTTTGTATGCACACTCCCTAGAGGCCAAGGAAAAACCTTTGCCTGGAATTTTTCACATCTGGTCTTTATAGCGCCACCAGGAGGCCGACATATGTAAAACACATTTTCTAATATTACTCCTTCAAATTGTATTCAAATTTCACGCAAATCGGTACACATGCTCTCCATAGTCATGTGATCAAGATGGGTTTGTTTGATTTGTCATTATCCATCCTGATTGACAGTTTTCAAATCAGCATCATGGTGGCGCTACAACAGGTCAAGTTGTGTCACACACACACACACACACACACACACACACACACACACACACACACACACACACACACACACACACACACACACACACACACACACACACACACACAAAACATGTTTATATTACTCCTAAACATTTTGCCAAACTGATACTGGGAGACAGTCAGATTGATTTGGAGAGCCTTTCAACTTGAGTTATGAGTCTGCAGAATCATACAATGTTATCCCATGTCATATACAGTAGTACATTAGTATAGTTAGTATGTTAGCCCTGGTAAACCATAACCTGACTCCGTAGAGAGTACAGGTTCAGGGAGGGGGAACCTGTGTACTCTCTACTGCCCCATCTGGCAGAGTCAGGTTAGGTAAACCATCCCGGTCAGTCTTCTCTGCAGACGGGTCTCGCCACAAGCGCTGGGTGGGCGTTTTGCCGAAACCCTGTGATTGACAGACGCTGATTCCAAGTTTTTTCATCCACGTTTTGGTTTCTGCCAAATGCCCTCCCAGACCGGGTCTTCAGTATAATAAATTGTTTGCTATTAAATATAATGTTTGATTACATTACAATTGCCTGTGGCCACACTGTGAACAGCTCTATATATTTATTTTAAAGCCATGCTTTTAGTCCTTGATTTAAAAACTCAATCTCAAATTGAGTTCAAGAGCACACCCATGTGTATGCAGTCATGCACGGTTTTGATGGTCAAATAAATTCTTTAGGCCTCAATAAAAATGCAGGTCAGAACGAGGCAGGGGGGCTACAGTATTAAGAGTCAGTGTGTCCTGTTGAATGTCAGTATTGACTCTCTGTGGCAGTGGTGCTTGTGGTTGTCTGGATCTGTTCTATGTTGCTGTCATAAAACAACACAATGTATGTCCCTCTCTGACCTACCCCCGCAACTGACTGCCAAGCAGGGTGTGTGTGTGTATGTGTGTATGTGTGTGTGCACGCGCGCGCGCGCTCGTGCAAGTGTTTATAGACCTATATACAGAATGAGGGTCCGTTTTTCTGGCTTGTGATTCTACTATCTACATGCAACTACACACGTCTCTCATGTGTGTCTAATAATTGTATCAGTTTTTCTGTCTTATTGCTGTACTCTAGGTAGTAGGTGTGTGTTTAATATACATGAGCAAGGTATAATAGATAGGCTACATACAGAAAGAAAGAAGGAGAAAGTGTGTCCATTTTCTATGTGTTTCTGTATGTTTGTATAATCTCTGTGTAGCTGCAGTGCGTTTCTGTCTGAATGTAAACATAAACCTAGAGCATCAATCTAGGACTGCATACCAGAGCACACCAGAGCATACCATACACGAGACATGGACAACGCATTTCCGGGGGTCCCCAGCCAAATAAAAAACATGAGCAGTGGTTTTCAACCCATCAAGATCTATTATTTATTCAGGATTTGAACCACGGAGGGACCACCATTTGATGACATTTAGCCTCTCAGACCAAAAACGTTGAATATTTTGTTGTCTTTGGATAAGATTTTGTCCACAATTCCATGCTGTATTGATGTTGGTACCATAGGAGAGTTAACAGGCAAATGTTGACCAAAATAACAATTATTCTTCTACATTCTCCAAATGTATAGAATTCTTTCAAATTAAGTATTGCAGATGTTTAAGATTTCTACGGGTACATTTGTTTTCCTTTTGAGTTCCAGATCTAACTGGTCTATTTGGTTTGGTTATACCAACTCTCATCATTTAGCTGGGGACCACCTGGAACCCCCCCAAAGAACACTGATTGAGGCCAACCTACAAGGGACGGCTGTCACGATATGTGACAGATCAAGGCAGGCAGATCAAGTCCAATGATGACTTTATTATCAAACTGGCCAGGGCATACATGGGCATGACACACAACAACTATAAACTGGCAAGCAAGGGAACACCCCCTCCAGTTGTCCTGGAGGGGGGGGGGGTCCTGTTGGTTTCACTGGTGTCTAATGTGTCTCTGCCCCCCCATAGCTGTCCTGGTGAGGTTCCTGACCAGGAGATTCATCGGTGAATACGCCTCCAATGCTAGTGAGTGTTCTCTCTCAGCATTGTAGCTTGATGTCGCAAAGGGTTCGAGTCTTTGTATTTTACGTGTCTTAAGTACCAGGTCTTATTACCTAACTTGAGTAAACTAAAGACCTGGAGGCGTGATCAATGCCATTTGGCTATTCTGAGTGGCCAAAGAGCATTGATCACGCCTCCAGGTCTTTAGTTTACTCAAGTTAGGTAATAAGACCTGGTACTTAAGACACGCAAAATACAGCAATTTGTGTCATATGATTGATCTATTGATCAACTTTAGTTACTAGTTACTTTGTAGATTTAGGTTATTATTACAAAACATAAATTAACCATTGCGCTGGAGAGGGAAGTCTGGAGCTCTCTGGTGGAGCTGTTGCCCCCGCGACCCGACTACGGATAAGCGGTTGGAAGATGGATGGATGGATAAATTAACCACTTCAGCCCTATATACATTTCGGGCAATTTGAAATTAGCCGATCCTCAAGCTCACAATGCGTCACTATGCGACGCATTGGGAGCTTGTATATATTTTCCTAATATTTGTATACATACGAAATGGAATATTCTGCATACTTTTGTACTTTTACTCTCAAGTACATTTTGAATTCCGGACTTTTACTTGTATAAATGGAGTAGTTTTATATTACAGTTATCCTTATCTCAGACTCCCTGTACCATAAGAGAATGTTTTACTCCTTATCTCAGACTCCCTGTACCATAAGAGAATGTCCATCGATGGAAGACAGCTAAACCTGGACGTGTTTGACCCCTGCTCACAGGTAACATGGTAGCAACAGCCCACTCAAACATGGCTATAGCCTACTGTACTTCCCACTGTAGGCCACTTTTCCACCGGTTGGGAACCGGTTCAGTTCTTTTTGGTGTTTAGTCCATGAGCCTCCAAAATTGGAACGATAATTATGAATAATTGAGTGGGCAAAAACATACCTATATTAAATTGTTTATAGGATCAATATATGATAACCCTTCTAGTAGCTTTTTCATATTTTCTGCACATTTTCCTATGTAATGCCTCATTTGCATATTTAAATGAATATTTGTAATACAATAAATCATTATTTATAAGTACTGTAATCAACTGCATGGGGACGTTTCATGGTGTATAGGTGAAAATGACAAATTGTGTGATAAATATGAAAAAGCTACTACAATATATACAATTTAATATAGGTATGGTTTTGCACACTCAATTCATAATTAACGTTCCAATTTTGGAGCTCTGGCTCATGGATTAACAACCACAAAGAACTGAACCGGTTCCCAACCGGTGGGGAAAGGGCCATGAGAAAGGCTTGTGGCTGATGATCCACCTCGATTATTAATCATTTCTGGAACTGGTTAAAAAGGTAGATTATGTTACATGAAAAGCAGGCTATGATTAGTGTCATGTATCTCTTGATTCATGTCTCCATAAATGACTGTATGAATAGCGTACAGCCAATGGGCAGACAGTGTCCACAAACACTGTCTGCAATATGCCTACACATCATTGCCACTGTACAAACATTGCTACTGTAGGCCTATACACACAGCTCCGACCTAGAATGAACTCAATTCTGCTCAAATGTTTACCTTCGCCAAGCACGTGTACCTTCCTTTCCGTGAGGGTCCAGTGAGATTTACGAGTGTCCCGAGGAAATGGCCCTTTGAAGGAAAGGAGCCACAAAGCCTCCGACATGTATCTCCACCGACATGGCTGGCCAGAGATGCCGAGAGGACCTTTACGGCTAACGCTTACGGCTAATGCTTTTATTGGAATTGCCCCCCAGCCATTGTCCTCTGCTAAGTTCACTGTAAAGCTGAGTCCTCTAAAGAAGGAATGCTATACATTTAGTCTATTCCCCTTCCTTTATGACCTGGCCCTCAATGTAAGGAGAAAAACAACAGACGTACTGTAGGAATCTTTTAATGGCGTTGAGGCATCTGTGTTCCAGCTAGGGGTTCAGACACGTGCTTTGGCTGCATGTCCTTACGGTTAACTCTCCCGAGTCCGAAACCCCCCACCCCCCACAGGTTCATTATAGGTTGTGTATGACGACATGTTTTCTCTGTGCACGTGTCATGGTCATTCAGGATAAGAAGAACTACTGCACAAAATAGTTATGTAATGAGGTGGGCAGCGTTAAACTTGATTAGAGAGCTTGTTGTTTCATTAACCATGCTGAAGTAATGTTGCTTGGCAGGACCCATGTGTTCATCTGTATTCATGTGCTTTCATGCTCGAACATTACGTTGTCTCAAGCCTGTTTCAGGATCTGATCAATTAATACGGTTGCTGGCGGTGATTTGGCAGAGCTCGGAGGCCAGGTGTATCCTGGAGGAGCCGGTGGACTGGGCAGACGGTTTCGTGGTGGTCTACAACATCAGCGACAGAACGTCCTTCATCGATGCAAAGAACATTGTGCGTCAGATCAGGGAGGCACGCGCACACGACTGCAAAGGGTAAGACGCAGTACAAGGATGTTTTAATTAGCCCATGTTTGGACAGTGGGCATGCAGGCCGGGCTTATCCAGTTCTTATAGCTACACTGTACTGTAGCCTACCTGTTGGATAAAAAGGTCTCAATAAATTACATTATACATTTTCCAGAATAAATGTTTATAAACAAAATATTAAAAGAAATTGGACTGGGCCATGGCTCAGTGGTCCAGGCACCTTGGCTGCTAATCCAGTCTGGCAGTGTGCCGCGGGTTCCACTCCCGATCCCGACGGCCCTTACTGCATGTATCTCCCCATTTCCTGTCAGACTGCTGTCTTGTCCCTCCATAAGAAATATCAAATAAAGGCGAAAGCCACAAAAAAACATTAAAATAAATAATGCAATGGATAGATATATCATGTAGCATTAGTAGCTCTGTTTGGAACCTCATACAGTATCTACACCTGCACAGGTAGAAATGTATCAAAGGTATCAGAACCTATACAGATGATAAACTTAGGACAGGCACACAACATTTTAAGACAGGGGTGAAACAACTGCTTAAATCAGGCTTAAATAAAAAAGGCAGTCCAGCCAATTAACCCCTGACCACATGTGCAGAACTGCTTCCGTAAGATTGCATTGGGAAAACATGGTAATGGCTGTACATGTGTTCATAAGCTTTGTAAGCGGTTGTTTCACATCTGTCTAAAACTTGTATGTGCCTGTCATAAGTTTATCATATAGCTAACCAGAAATATCTTAACTTTTTGGAAACGATACTGTGAAAGGGGTTTTCGCCAATCTCTCCGGTTCAGTCTCTATCCTTTTAATACTCTATGGCTTGCACCAGAGTAATCTAGTAAGAGAGTGGCAACACGCTTTGATCTCGCCACAGGCTATAGTTGCGGGCTATAGTTCCAAACATTGGAACTATCCCATTGAGATAGAATGAGCACTTAAGCATTCCATTGTTACAATGGGAGTCAACGCTAGTGTTGCCACTCTCTTACTATATTACTCTGCACGCTTGCACATCGATGATAGACTCAGCTTGCTATTGCATAGCAGCTGGTAAAAACTAGTTAAAGCTCTATATAATTATTTTGCTAGTAACCATTGCTAGAGTGTTTGTTCAGTAACAGGAGTCTTTCCAGCTCTTTAGTAAACAGAAAATAGCAGGCTTCTCATCTTTATAACTTCCTACCACTTTATTCTACAAACACATGTTGCCGAACACACTAGCATGTGCTGCAATGTGAGGTATGCTGGAAATTTTGACAAGACCTGACATGATATATGGAGGGATTCACCTCAGAGCCAGAAACATGATGGAGATGCAGTCTAAAAAACACCACAACGTGGGCCATATCCAACATACCACATTATTCCAAAAATATCAATCATGTAACAGGAAGAGATTTACTGTTGGTATGTAAGCCTAATCCGTTTTTTGCTCATAAAAATAAAATAGGTTTAAGTCCAGGGGTATAGTTAAAAGTATTAGTTAGGTCATTAAAAATAATCTTTGTGACCTGTTGGCAAAGACGACTCGTACGTTCTGTACAAGGAACTTGTTTTTGGGATGAGAGACTATCATGAATTAATGTCAGGTGGCAAAAGCAACAGCTTTTATTCCATTTCTGGTCCCATTACTCAATTTAACCAAAGATACCAGGGATCACAAGGGACAGTTAAAATGAATAAACTTGTCTTTGTGTAATACACCACCAAACAAATAAGCATAATGTCCATATGATTCCTATAATAATACACATGGTCTCTGCACACATACATGTATGATGTCTCTTATTTTACTAGTAGGCTATGCACTTTAGATGCATCCATAACTTATCATGCAGATTAGTTACATACTGTAGCATATGTACATTTGTGTCCTCTCCCCCTCTCCTTAGATAGATAGATAGATAGATAGCTTTATTGTCATTCAGCAGATACATAAAATGCATAAGAGAACGAAATGTCGTTTCACTGGCTTTTAGTATGTTAGTTAAAAGAGCTAAAATACTATTAAAATCTAAAATCCACTTAAAAACAAATAAATTAAAAGCACCATTAGTTCATTTGGAGACAAGATATTGCACAACAGGAGTCCTTATAGCAGCATATAGGGGGAAAGGTTAGGGGATATTGCACGTGTTCAAAAGTCTGATGGCTTGGGGGAAAAAGCTCTTGGAGAATGTTGCTGTTTTACTTCCAATGCTTCGATACCTTCTGCCAGAAGGCAACAGAGTGAACAGTCCCTGGTGTGGGAGGGTGGGGTCATTTCTGATGTTGTTGGCCCTAGACAGACAGCGGTTGTGCGCAATGTCCTTGATGGAAGGCAGTGATGTCCCGATAATTTTCTCCGCTGTCCTCACTACTCTCTGTACTGTTTTCCAGTCTGCTTCTTTGCAGCTTCCAGACCAGACAGAGATGCAGTTTGTCAGGATGCTCTCTATAGTTCCCCTGTAGAACGTAGTGAGGATGGGAGCGGGGAGTTATTATTCACTTTATGCTCTTATTCTCTATCCTCTCACTGCAATGATGGGTCTGCACAATCAAGAATTTCACCCATATTACCTGTATTGTGATGTGACAAGTAAGGGTTGATTGACTGATGTACTATACTAGCAACTTGTTGATTATAACATTTGTAGTTCAATTCCAACCCAAAAGTCCCAATTAACGGCCTTCTTCATTTGATTACCAAGGTAATCAAAGGGTCTGAAATCTGAACCATTTTTTAATACATTTCCGTTCAGGTCTCGTATCACAGGCTATGTCCTGACCCAGTGTCCTGACCCAGCCCTGCCTTCAAATAACTGTCCTCATAACTGACTTCAAATACACGTTACTTGCTGTTCCCAGCCACAGTACTCAAGTACAATTGTACTTCAGCTTTATTTTTGTGCTTTACTTGTAGTGTTTCCAATTTCCAATACTTTTACTTCTACTCCAATACATCTCGGGTGCAAATATTATACTTTTATACTTTTTTTTATACATTTACATAAATAAAAGACTTGAGTACATTTTCCACCACTGTGACCAGTGTATATTTGTACTAAATAATGTTCTGATGAATTGAAAATGGTGAACCCTGTTGTAAACAAGTGCTTAATCATGGATAGTCCACAAAGTACCAGTTTCTGAATTGAGTTGTGCTTTCGTTTTGAAATGTACCCATTCTGCATAGGCCTACTGTGAAATAAAAATGTCAATCAATCAATCAATCAATCAATCAATCAATCAATCAATCAATCAATCAATCAATCAATCAATCAATCAATCAATCAATCAATCAATCAATCAATCAATCAATCAATCAATCAGTCAGTCAGTCAGTCAGTCAGTCAGTCAGTCAGTCAGTCAGTCTATCAATCAATCAATCTCTCATGTCTCTCCCATGCAGGGAGATGGAGGTGCCCGTGTGTCTGGTGGGCAACAAGCGGGACCTGTGCCATGCACGGCAGGTTTGCGAGGAGGAGGCTCGCTGTGTGGCTCAGGAGAGCCACTGTGCCTTCCAGGAGGTGTCGGCGGCAGAGAGCTACCAGGACATTGCCAACCTCTTCACGCAGCTCATCCGTCATGTGATGGAGCACCTGAAATACCGCGCCGACAGCCGGCGGCGCCGCTACAGTGGCTCCAAGTCCATGGCCAAGCTCATCAACAACGTCTTCGGGAAAAGGAGGAAGTCTGTGTGATGGTTTGAGTTAATATATAGTGTTATTTTAGCGGCATCTCTTGAGGCGCTGGCTAGACTGGAGTGTTTGTCTTGGGTCTCTGCAAATCAAAATGAGAGGGAAATGCATGGGCATTTCAACAAGAAGTAATGTGCTGTGTCTGAAAACCGCTGCGGTACATTCAAAATACGTTGCTGTCGGGAGGAGACCACATAACTCAATTTTTGAGGTTTTATTTTTATTTTTGCATAAATCAGTAGACTACTATATTGAACACCCTTTACGTCTGTGTGTTGTTTGAACCAATGAAAAGTAGTAGCCTACTTCGGACAGAACCTCTTAACTCCAAACTGTCTGCTAAAGCAACTAACTCCACCATCTCCTCATCTCATCATACTATCATCATACTATAATTCTAACAATGTCTGTCTGTCTGTCTGTCTGTCTGTCTGTGTCAGAGCCGTAGTGTCAGAGCCGTAGCTCCTCATTGCCTGCACCAATCGCTCCCACTTTTCACACAGGCATTGGTCAATGGACGGGCGTAACGAAGCCCTTTTTTTGATTTGACACATTAATGATTATTAATGCATTTATTAGTGGGGGGGGGGGGGGGGGGGGCAAATATCTCACAACGGGTAAGGGCTAGTGGAGGTAATTGATAATATATAAAGTCACAACACCCACTTTGATGAGGCAGTGTTGCTTTGTTTTCAAAATATACGGTTTTCTTCATATTTCATATTTCATTTCCTGAAAAATGAACATTTTGGAGATGGTTTCTTCCCGACAGCAGATATGGTATTTCCTATCAGTAACTAAGCACGATACCAGTGGTTCTCAGTAACCTGCAGACCAAAATTGTAAAATGGTTGGTTTCATTTTATGCTCTCAAGAGTTAAACTTTTGTTAAACATCAGCATTACTTTATTTAGAAGAAGTCACACAATTGTCAAATTATTGTTATTTTTTATCAACATTTGCCTGTTATCTCTCCTATATCTATATGGTACCACACATCAATACAGCATGAAATTGTTGACAAAATCTTATAAAAACAATAACAAAATATTCGTTAGTTTTGGGTCTGAGAGGCTAAATGTCATCAAATGGTGGTCCGTGGATCAAATGATGAATAAATAATGGACCTTGAGACGAACAAGGTTGAAAACCAATGCTCTAAAAACCACATACTGCCAGTCTGTCACACAATAATGAAACACATAGTAGGCCTACTTCACTTCAGGAATTTCACTCACTACCATGTCATGCAGAAAAGCAAGATACGGTATTATTATACTGTAACTGTATGTAGATTTTTTAAACATATTTGTTTATATAGGCTATATAGGCTACTAAACCATTCTTAACCAAAAAAGGGGGTCCGTACACTTTTCCGACTTGGCCCGACATGCGGAAAACGACCAGATTAAAGTTGGCGAACAGCCGAACATGCATTAACCCATTCTGACCTGAGATCAGATTAATACGAGGTTTCCGCCGGACACACACTGGTCTGACGAACCCATTCTGACCTGAGATCAGATTCTAAAAATGTCAGTCATTCTTCGATTTTTACAAAAATAGCAGACCTACAAGCTCGTATCGCGCCACTCGGTGGCGCGATATGAGCTTGTAGATCTGCTATTTTTCAATAGATAAAGCATAACATGATGCTGACACCAAAATGGGTGCCCGGTCAGAATGGGTTAAGGTTGGCGACCGGATTAAACATGCATTAAGGTTGGCGACCGGATTAAAGTTGTTGAACATGCATTAAGGTTGGCGAACATGCTTGATTGATTGATTGATTTACAGTACATTTCAAGCACAAACTCAATACAAAGACTGTTAACTGTGAGTGGACGACCCAATTAAGCATTACACTTGTTTACAAGAGGGTCCACCATGTTCAATTCATCAGGTTGGTGACCGGATTAAGGTTGGCGAACATGCGCTGCTCCGTGTTTGCAGTTATGGTTAGGTTAGGGTTTGAGGTAGGTTGTCGTTGTCGGACCAATGACTGGTTGGAACTTAGTAGGCCTACTGCACCATGCAGCTAACTGACTGATCAGCAGATATTACACACTTTTTGGACATGCAGACAATTTCTCTTCACGTTTGAGAAAGTATGTTTTTAAATAACACATGGAGCTATAATGCTAATAGGGTTTTTACGTAGTACATAGGTCCCATTTAGCCTGACACTCTGAAACACTCTGAATTATTATTATTATTCATTATTTAATCGCCAGAACATATTTTCTTAATGGGCGTGGCTAGCGATTCAGGCTGGAGCCAGGCTAGGTCTAGCCTCGGTCCCAGGCTTACTTATCTGCAAAAAGAAAAGCCTGGTCACAACGTAAGGCAGAGAAGCTATCGGAACATCGGAAAACATCCGTCAGCTGTATTTCCCCCGAATACGATATTTTCCCGACCAATCACACACTTTAATTCGAAGAGAATGTAAACTGATTTGTAAAGCATCAACGTCATTTCCTTGGGCGATACTTCCGCTAAAATCCTGCAACTTCCGATGATAGTTTTTTCAGCGTAGGTCTTGCCCAGGGTGGGCTAAGTCCCACTTGTTTACATGCTTTAAAAGCTCCCCCACAAGACAGCATGCTAACGTTCCATTAATATACTTCCCTTCACTTTACCAATTTAGCATTTCTAAATATCTAGAAGTTAAAAGAACAGAAAGGTTTTGAGAGGACACTAACTAACTCACTCTGTTTGTAGGCTACCACTATACCACAGTTAAAGGGTAAGATCACTTTTGTAGAGGTTTGGGTTGTGTTAGTTACTGAGCCATGATGTAACTCCAAATGTGGGCAAGAAATCAAAAATAATTGCTCCAGTGATTAGAAATTCATAATTCAAAATATGCTCCTCATTGACTTACATATTGTACGCAAACAGCTCTCAATTAAAGTCACTCTTAGTACGTTTAAATCAAAATGTTAACTTCCGGTTGATTTTACAGTCCCGGTTTTCTTCCTAACCCAGAAAGCCAAATGACGTCATGATAACGTTATGATGACGTCATCCAGTGACTCCGGTGACGTTCAGGACTAGGCCAGATCACAGCCCATATGGGGATGATCTTTACATAATTTCCAGGACGTCTTCACCAGTTTAAATAACATAGCTTATTCTGGGCCAGATCTGACTAGTTATGATATGACTTAAATTGATCTGGCCTCGATCGGACTCTCTCATCCAGGCTCTGACCGTGCTTGCTGGGAATAAAAATGGCAAAATCAACAGGAAGTTAACATGAGTTTTTGGTGATGCTCTATATTGTCTGAATCAACTTTGTGGCGTGTACGTACTAAAAGAGAGACTTTGAGTGCTGTTTCAGCGTACAATGTAAGTCAAGCATATTTTGAATTATCAATTTCTAATCACTGGAGCAATTAATTTTTTATTTCTTGTCCACATTTGGAGTTACATCATCTAGGTCGTCCTAATGCCACATCATGGCAAGGTACAACCCAAACCTCTACAAAAGTGGTTTTACCCATGTGTCCATTTGCATCATGTCATAAAAGGTAAATTAAATAAGAAATAATTATATAAGCTTGAAAGATATATCTTACATCAAACCCAGGTATGCCAAGTATGTCTGTCTTTCTTTTTTTTTCTTTTTCTTTTTTACAGTGTTTGGTCATTGTTATTACTGTATATACTGTCAAAACATTTTCAGTTTGAGAGGAAATGAAAGTAAAACATGACTTAATAAGACTCCTGTTTTCCTGCATGTGGCTGATGCTAGGAGCTGAAAGGAAAAACATTCCTTATGTGTGCACTGCAGCGCCGTGCTTGTTGAATGTATTTGGGGAAATGGCACGCACACACGCACACTCACACGCACACGCACACACACAAACTACCGGTATAAAATTGGCAGGGAGGGATGTAGGGAGGGATGTCTCTAAGTACATTTACTATTTACTTAAGTACAATACTTAAGTACAATTTTGAGGTATTTGGACTTTTTGGATTTTGTGTAGATTATTACCACAAAACATACATTAACCACTTCAGCCTTATATATACATTTCGGCCATTTGAAAATAGCTGATCTACTCATGAAGCTCATAATGCATAGCGATGCGACACGTTGTTTGAATATGAAGGAGTCGGACTCCAATGGAAAAAGGTCATAGGCCTTCTTGGGTTTTAGATCCTCTTAGTAGACCTTGTATTTGAAATATGGGTTAGCGCAGCCTGTGTCCTCCGTGAGGAGGAAGCCCAACACACCTCGGTGAGGCCTTTATAGGAGGGCCATTATAATCCACCACTCCTGAATGAAGTGCCTGTTGGTGGGAGTCTGGTGCAACGCACAGGTCCTGGGCCTGGTGAGAGCAGGAGTGGACCTGGTGAGACGTAGGAGGGGCCCGGACAGAAGTCAACCCACAGAGCCTAGTCCTTCCACGCGCCAAAATGTAGTCCCAGCAGAGTAGTTCTGGAGCAATGGATTGTGTGGCCTTGCTCATTCCCTGATGGAGGGTAGCTACTGGGACGTAAGTCAGGATTTGATCAACCCTGGCTGGGTCGCCTGAGTGAGGGGTGATGTAAACCCGAAACCCTGTTGACCTCAGGATACATCACTGAGGAAACATCCCAGGTGCATCCATGCGATGTATTTTAAATTCTTAATAAAGTATTCAATCAATCCGTCTGTATGTACAGTATGTCTGAGCACAGACAGCTGCAACACCTAAAGTGGCCGGTAGAGTACAGCACAGAGTAAAGTGGCACAGAGCAGAGTCCTGCAACGGGTCGGATACCCGCGATAACCCGTGGGTACCCGAGTTTGACGGGTGGGAACGGGCGGGACAATATAACTTTATAAGTTAATGGGTACGGTACTCTACAGTATGAGCCCTGGGTGCATTCCTGGGAGTCTGGATGTTCCGGGGACCCCCACATGGTAACTCTGTCATTTCTCAACCGTTTTGGACGCGGGCAGCTCGCCGGAACCGGGGACCCAGGACCGATGTTCCGGGGACCGCCACACAGTACACTACAATACAGTACAGAGCACAGTACAGTACAGTAACTATAACAATAAATGTATAGTTGCACCAGCACCACTCAGTTCACACAGGTATGATTTGAAATGCTCTTCAATAAACCAGTATAGTTTTTAGCAAGGAAACATTCCAATGTTGGACCCACTAAACTAAAGTACAGTATAAGTAACCTTAAAACACCCTGAACAAATGTAACTTTTGTTATTTTGTTGTGTCCTTTAAGCCCTTTTCTAAAAACGGCAAGCTTGCAGTTGCAGCCAGGGAAGGTGTACAAAACAGGGATATTTCCCATTTGTAACCACTAGATGGCATTAGACTTCTGTTACCACTTGCTTGCTGCAAACAGCATACTCTAGGAGGGAGGTACATTTATAGTGCCCAGTGGAAATCAATATGCTTAGCCTTGCAGTTATAGTGTCCCACCAAAGTATACTAAACGTATACATACAGCATAGCCTACTTACAGCATCAACTACGTACGGTTATGCTATATAAGCAGTTTATGGAATTATTGTCAAATTTGTCACTAAACCAAAACCTACGGAACACTAATGTTACATTCTAACAAGCACCATTATACCATTTAGGCTACTCGCCTTTTTGTCAAATCCTCTCTGTTGAATTCTTATTTTTGAATCTAATTGACATTAATAATTGCAGTGGGCCATCTCTATAGCAATAATATAGGCTATAGCTTATGTTAAACAATTTTAATGAACTCAGCAGCAACTTTCCCTTTTCCTCACTCAGACACACAGGCCTTTTCCCCACTCAGACACACAGGCCTTTTCCCCACTCAGACACACAGGCCTTTTCCCCACTCAGACACACAGGCCTTTTCCTCACTCAGACACACAGGCCTTTTCCCCACTCAGACACACAGGCCTTTTCCCCACTCAGACACACAGGCCTTTTCCCCACTCAGACACACAGGCCTTTTCCCCACTCAGACACACAGGCCTTTTCCCCACTCAGACACACAGGCCTTTTCCCCACTCAGACACACAGGCCTTTTCCCCACTCAGACACACAGGCCTTTTCCCCACTCAGACACACAGGCCTTTTCCCCACTCAGACACACAGGCCTTTTCCTCACTCAGACACACAGGCCTTTTCCCCACTCTCAGACACACAGGCCTTTTCCCCACTCAGACACACAGGCCTTTTCCCCACTCTCAGACACACGTTATGTCAGTCCATGCAGCAACGCATCTGACCTGCTTCAATGACTTGAATGCATCCCACACGCATTCATGCAAACACACGCTGACGCACGCACGCGCACACGCACTCACACACGCACACGCACACACACACACACACACACACACACACACACACACACACACACACACACACACACACACACACACACACACACACACACACACACACACACACACACACACACACAACCATGGCCTGCCTGTTTAAATAGGTCAAAACTTGTTTGTATTAATTTGATAATTATATCTTGACTGGTATATTAAAATCATAGTTTAGATCTCAGGTCTCTGTAAAAGTAACTATTGTGCTGCACGGCCTACACCATATATAACATTGACTAAACTTGAACTTGATTCTGTGCGGACTCTTTCTCTCTTCCTCTCCAGCATCTCTCCATTACCCTTCTCTTTTCTCCCTGCTTGTGTTTCTCATTTCCAGGGGCGGAGAGACGGATGACAGCAGAGCCTCCAAGTGTGGCCTCTCAGCTTCAGGTCAGCGATCTTATTCGGCCCTGGCATGGAGGAGGAATTGGTTTTGGCTCAGTTGAAGACAGCCGTCCAACAAAGGGGATTGGATGCCGCTGGGACACACGGGGGGAGGGCCAATCAGAGGGGCCATCGATCAGTTCCCCTTAATCTCACAGCTGGTGAGCATAGCGTCCGACACTCTGGAAAAAGTCCACCAGCTAGAGTCGTGCATGGGGACACTGGCTCTCCTCCAGACACTCTGACTCTGGCGAGAATACAGGAACCTTTTCTCTGAAGCATCTCTGATAAATACTAATAATGTTTCTCGCTAAATCACATGTCCTCCCTTTTTCCTGCTCATACCTCTCCGGAGCCTCAATGTGTGGTCAAGCACGATGCCCTACAGCAGTGACTCTCCTTAACGCCTAGCTGTGTGTTGTGGTCCCAGAGTACTGCAGTACTTTCATTCTACAGTAGTATAGCGATCTATTCAGGGACTAATTCAGACTATATAATCTCCTGACTGCATGGCATCACACATATCCAATTTAATGATTACGTTTTGCCGATAACATGTCAGTGATAGGCCTGATCACTGACAACAGCGAGATGGCCTATACTGGAGGAGAGGTCAATAACGTGAAACAATGGCAGGAGAATTAACAACCCCTCTACTCAACATCGACGGAACCAAAAGGAGCTGATCGTGCATTCCAGACAGAGGAGAGATGCTCGACCCTGTCTACATCAGAGCCTGCTATGGAGAGACGGTAGACCCCATCTACACCACAGGGTCTGCTACAAAGAGGAGAGATGCTCGACCCGTCTACATCACAGGGTCTTCATGCTACAGAGAGAGTTTCTTAATGACAACCAAAACACCACCAAAGGACCTCCGCTGGGATGAGCACACCGGACACTTGGTCACCTCAGGCAACTTCATGGCATGGGGCCCAAGATCCTATGGAGTACTTCTACAGAAGCACCCACTGAGAGCATCCTGACTGGGTGCATCACTGCCTGGCATGGCTGCAACTGCACTGCCCCGTAGAGCAGAGGTTTCCAACCACTAGTACTTGTACCACTGGTGGTACTTGAACCTCTTGTGGTACACAGAGAAGTCGCTCCAAAAAAGGAGAAAAAAGACAAAGGTGGAATGAACTATTTATATTACTACAGGTAGTTCTTCTGACCAAGCAATTGGTTGAAATATACTGTAGGCTATGCAGCCGTGCTGAAATGAGCATGACAGCACACCTAGCCGTTAATAGAAGATTAGAGAATGGATTAATCATGTTAGAAATATCATCAGTTGTGCTGATTAGTGGCTTAGGAATGGAACAGAAAGGGCAGGTATACGCTCCTGTATTTTAACTAACTAAATAAATAATACATGTCATTTATTATGGTGGTACTTGGAGAGCCAAATATTTTCAGAATAAAAAGGTGCGGATATAAAAAGGTGTGGATATTCCTTCTTCTTTGTATCTTCATGAATCTGCACCCAGCTATTGAGACTACTCCTCAAGACTCCCCCTGAGTAGAGCGCGCTTCGATTGGTTTCTGATCCTGGATTATCATCAAGGACCTATGATCATCAAGGATCTATGATCCACCCCAACCATGGGAAGCATCTATGATCCACCCCAACCATGGGAAGCGCTGCTGCAGCCTGCATGGCCCAGACCTGCAGCTTTTCCCACCAGGCAATTAGGCTTGTAAACAATACAATACACACAAAGGCTTGTTGCCTAGGCCTTACTCACACACAATTAAATTCAATTAAATTCAATTCAAAGGGCTTTATTGGCATGAGAAAACATACGTTTACATTGCCAAAGCAGAAAGAACAATACAACAATACAGCAATACAATCAAAACAAAAATGATGTACATTTGAAGGTCAGACTCTTCAATAGATCAAATTCTATGTACCAAGGTCACTCGATGCAGGTATAGTGCAGGAATATACACAATGATTAGTCTTTAGGGTGGTTGTGTTCCATTTGATATCCTTCTCCTATCACAGCAACTCACAAATCTTGCTGCTGTGTTTGCACATTGTTGTACTTCGCCCAGCAGATATGGGAGTTTTTTGTCATTGCTCATGTTTTCAAAATCTCTTTCCACACTGTCCTGTGTCTTCTGTGTGTCATGGTCGCCTCAATGCATTTCCAATGGGAGTCACATGGTTTCATGACACAACCTTGTTGCAATGGCTGTCTTCTGCCCTCCCCCCTCCATGCAACAAAGTGTTGTCTTCAAACCATGTGACTCCCATTGGAAATGCATTGACACACACACACACACACACACACACACACACACACACACACACACACACACACACACACACACACACACACACACACACACACACACACACACACTTGTATGCGTGTTACATTCAAGGTTCAAGGTTGTACTTTATTGTTAGAGTAAAACATATTTTTGTTTGGCTTCCTCCAGACAATAGCAGCATAGGTAACATCAAACAGCAACAACAGCAAAATATAGAATAAAGAGAGTGCCAAAACAAGAATTGTTAAGGCAGAACCTACCGTACAGTACCCACACAGCACCGTATACACGTCACCGATATTTAAACACATCTCAGACACACAAGCATGAAGCACCTGACACTGTATGTACACACACGTAGGCCAAACATAGAAAAAAACACACACACACACACACACACACACACACACACACACACGCACACAGACATAGTTTCACATATGCCGCAAACATACAGTACTCATGTACACGGCCCGCACCACAAACACTGCAGCACTGGGAACTACCCATAGATCCGAAGTCCCGTTAGTCCGAACATGCACTGCTCCCGTGCTTGCGGTTAGGTTTAGGTTTGCTCCCGTGCTTGCGGTTAGGTTTAGGTTTGCTCCCTTGCTTGCGGTTAGGTTTAGGTTAGGGTTAGAGATGGGGATAGTAATTTCGGAACAATGAACCTTCTGACTAATGACACAGCACCGCAGCACTGAGGCTCACAAATGTGCATGAGACAGCTCTCAACACGCCATATGACGCCAACCGACTTTGTGGTTGTAAATAGAACTTTAACCCCTAATTCCAGTCTCCCCTTTAAAGGGGGAGAGAACTGGCCCAGGCGGTGGCGTAACCGTCTGGGCACCCGACTGGTAATCCAGTCGCAGTGTGCCGCGGGTTCGACTCCCGAGCCCGACACGGCCTTTACTGCATGTCTTCCCCCATCTCTCTCCCGTTTCCTGTCAGCCTACTGACGTCCCTTCAAAAAAACCAATAAAAGGCGTAAGGCGCAAAAAAAAATATATAAAAAATAAAAAAAAGGGGGAGAGAACAACAACAGGGGGAGAGAGACATGAGAGAGAGACCAGCTTTTTCTAACCACTTATCAATAATAGGAAAATGAAAATTGCATTAAAGGACCACTTCACCACTTTTCAACCTACCTTCATATAATTGGTCCTCACTAATGTTCATGATAAAATGCTTTCCAGAGTCTGTTATTCATGAGGCATATATAACTCCTCCCTAATAACCCAGGAATGTGAGACAGCTGATCCTGATTGCCCTCAACACTATCAGTATGTGATTGGTTGAATGTTTAGCCCTGGCTCTATATAATTGGTTCTACTCTTCATCCTAATAAATAATCAGCACTTTGGCTATCAGTGTGTGCGGCCACTCCTTTGTCTTCTTAATAAAATGCCACCATTTGTGGGTCTTTTTCTGCCTTTATTGATAGGATGAAAGTAATCTGACAGGAAATGGGGAGAGAGATGGGGGGGGGAAGACATGTGGCAAAGGCCGCCGCGATCGGGAGTCGAACCCGCGGCTCAGCAGCCTAGGTGCCCAGACAGTTGAGCTAACCTCCAGGAAAATGCCACCATTTGTCTGTGTCTCATAGGTCTAGGAGGGCTGTGGGCATTTCAGAAAATGGCAACGAGAATAACCCGCTCTGGGCGAAACTCCTCCCTGATCCCTATAGTATAGCCTGCCCTATAGAGCCCTGTCCAGTCAACTAAGAACAGGGTTAAAGTAGCGGCAATAATATATCAAAATGTTTGTATTCATTCAAGTGTTATTTATTCTCGAAATTACTAGTAATTAAACTCATTTTTAGTGTCGTTGAGTATTACAATAACATATAAAAAACATCACAATACATCAGTAGATCAGGAAAAGGGAAACAAAAGGTATAATGTGAATTATATAGGTTACAAATAGAAGCTGAGACAGATTTCAAAACGATCTAAAAACAGATCCGTATGCTCACCAAGGTTTTAAAACGACTCAGGGGTACCAATGTGGTCAATTTTAATGTAGTTTGCAGGTCATTCCATGTATTAGGGCCACAGAAGCTCTACCAAGTTCAGAGTTAACTTTTGGTACCTTGAATTTGGGGAAATTAGTTGATCTGGTGTGGTAGGATTCAGAGTCCCATTTCAGAAATGGTCCCATTTCAGGTATTCAGACAGCCAGCAATGAATAAAACGCTCCCAAAAAGAATTAGTCTCTGTGACACATCTAGGGGCCACAATCTGCATTCAAAGATGTTCCTAGATGCTTTGTCATTGGTCAAAAGAAACCTGGTCGAAATGACTAACCAATCAGGAAGTAGGTCAGGCAAATCTAAGACTACATTTTTGGAGCGTTTTACCCATTGCTGGCTGTCCGAATACAAAAAAGAAAGAAGAAAAAAAGGTCATTAAGATTTGGACATAATATTATTGTTTATAGCAGCTTTAAGGGCAGATTCACGTGCACTCAGGACCACTTGGCAGATGTTGTGGTTAGTGTGAATGCTGCATACCGTTCCCCGGAGCAGATCACCCAACCGTTCCCGGGACCGCATCGGGACTGATTGAAGTGTACTCGGATATGGATTGATGCATTGTGAAAGCATTGAATACCGTTGAAGTGTACTCGGGTGCGGAAGAGCACCAGGCAATCGTATTCGGAAACAGTTTGAATCAAAAGGACTCAGTGTGAAGTGTTGGGCCGGAACATCCGTCAGATGTATTTTCCCCGGATACGATATTTTTAGAACAATCACAACACAGATTTGTAAAGTGTCAACGTCATTTCCTTGAGCGGTACTTCCGCCGATACACTCTACACTACAGCTTATAGGTCTTGCCAAGCGTGCTATCCAATAATTTATTTGTGAAAACACACGGTTCTTAATTGTCTCCACCAGCCGAAGGCATGGGGAGAGTATGTTTTGCACTCCGTCCGTCCGTCCGTGTGTCCGTGTGTCCGTCCGTCCGTGACCAGCTAATCTCAGCCACCGTTAACCCGGTCCATGCCAAATTTTGCACACACACTCCCTGGATGCCAACCATGAACCTCTGCCCCAAACTTTCCAGAACGGCCTGTTATAGCGCCACCAGGAGGCCGCTTTGTGCAAAACAAGTTTTTTCACAGTACACCTACAGATTTTGTCCAAACATCACGCAAATTAGTACACAGTCTCTCTAGAGCCATTCAACGAAACGGGTCTTTCAGATTTCTCAGACTCCATCCTGATTGGTTAAGATTGGCTTCCAAAGTTCACAGGAGTGCTCAGTTTCAAACAAAATGCTGCAAATCATGAACACATCGCGTGATTTCCCTGAAATTGTGCACGCACATTCCCACTAGGCCGAGGACGAAATGCCACATGAACAATTTCAACTCAGCCTCAAGGTGGCGCTATAACTGGCCCAAAAGTGTTTTTACCTCTAACTGCACAGATCTGTGGATAACCTGGTGGAGACCTGTGCCCAGAAGGGCACTTTTTCTAGTTGTTTCTGTGGTCAATGGGGGTAAAAATAATCTATGACAAGAGGAGGCTCACCAGTCCATATTTGAAACCACCACTGCCTGCCTGCCACAAATCCAACTGTTAGGCAGACTGAATGAGATCAGGCTCCTTAGCTCTGGTCCATAGCCAATGCTTCTATGATTCTGCCCTGCATTGGCTATGCTACTTTCGCTTTTAACTCTCACATGGAACTCAGACCAGCCTCTCCTCTTTAGAGTACCGGTAAATAAAAATAATGTTTTTGCTAATCACCAAAACAAAGGCGGGTTGTGTCATTAGAAAGCCTACTTTCCTTAGTGGACGCACTCTGAGCCCCCCACCACACGTATAAACGGTACTTTTTGGCCAAAAAGGGATTTTGTTTCCACCGGGAAAAAAATACTTTTAGTTACTCCAATGCGCCCTCTACCGATATTGCCCAGAGAACTGCCTCATAGAGAATATTTTTCCTCCGGTGAAAAGAAATCCTTTTCTGGCCAAAAAGTACATATTATACGTGTGGTGGGGGGCTCAGAGTGCGTCCACTAAGGAAAGTAGGCTTTCTAATAACACAACCCGCCTTTGTTTTGGTGAGTAGCAAAAACATTCTTTTTAAATAAGCTAAAGAGGAGAGGCTGGTCTGAGTTCCATGTGAGAGTTAAAAGCGAAAGTAGCATAGCCAATGCAGGGCAGAATCATAGAAACTCCTCTGACCCAAACTGCAAAGGCATCGTGACTGATAAACAAGCCTTTAGTTTACACTGAACAAAAACACCATCCAAATGTCTTCCTGCTCCTTTCACCAAGTACGTGACAACCAGGCACTGCAGGCAGCAACAGCAGATGGCCCAAAAAGGGTTCCTATTTCCCCAGACTGCTAATTAGAGCCGTAGCAGCCATCTACCCCCACTCACCTTTAATGTCAACGAGAAAACTCCCTTTTAGCGCAATTAGCCTAATGGACCCTGGCTGTGAATAGTGTGTTATGTTCATTCCAGGCTGTATTTGGCATTGATGTAGCAAGGCCTATATGTCAAAATAAAGACAATATGTCACTAATGCACTGTTCTCCCTCACTACAGGCACTGAGAGAGAGGCTGCAACAATGGTTACCTAACAAAGCTATTTAATTAGACGCATTCATAATTGAAGTAATTAGCTCCCATGTGTCTCACAAATGAACGGCAAAACCCGGAGCCGTATCCACTGATTAATTAGTGTATTGATCGTTAGCTGTCTTGACGTCCCAACGATCGGATGAGAGGGAGGATAATGAGGGTGTAGGCTGTCAATAGGGCTGGTTAATTAGTGTGACCCGAACTAGAGGCCATGCTGGAACAGTTGTTTGTGCCTGGCTCTAATGAGCAGGATTTAGGCTTGATGATCTGTTTGGGAGAGGAAGGAGATGGCCCTGGTTTTCAACACAGTGGACAAGGAGCTATAATATAGCTCCTTGTCCACTGTGTTGAAGCTATATGGTCGAGTCTGACATTTCGATATTGCTGACTAGAATAGAATAGAATATGGTAGAACTGTATAGGCCTGTTTGTCTACTTCAAAAGACCACTAAAACAAACATAGAAATGAACAGTACAAACATATAAATAACATATGCAAAATTATGCATGCACACTCACAGGCACTCACAGGATTTGTGAATGGAGGATGGTGCTAAACAGACATCAGGTTAATGGTAATTGCTTAAGGGGGTATCAGGGATATCAAATCTATCTCTATTTTCTTCTTTTTCCAGCACTCTCTCTCTCACACACACACACACACACACACACACACACACACACACACACACACACACACACACACACACACACACACACACACACACACACACACACACGAAGTACAGTATAGACTTGAACGTCTGCTGAAGTACAGACATTAGTATAGTACAGTACTTACAGTACAGTATACAGTATAGACTTGAACCCACTGTGAGGCAACCCAGAGGAGAGCGAGCCGTCATAGGCGAGGGAGTGGCCGCGCCACATGGTCCGAAGTCCGCCTCTGCTGACTCAGCCCCGTTCATTGGAGTTGCATATCAATAGGCAGAAGAGGGTAAAGCATCCGTCTTCGTCAACCTACAACGCCACAGGACCCGTCAACGTCAAACAGGGGCTGATATAGAGCGTCGCAGTCCCGCCCCCTGTCATGGCGACGCCAGGCCTAGGAAATGATTCCCAAAGCATTTTTCCCTATAGACATTTCAAAAAGTATTTATTTAAACTAAAGACGGTTACGCCGCGGACAAAGCCAACTCGAGTCGTGACAAATCATGACAATAAACACAATATTTTGGACCAAACAAATAATTACAAAGAAGAAAAACAACAAAAAATGTGTTGTAACCTGCCTTTTTTTCCTTCTTTCTAATTCTTTGTTCGGCCCAAAAAATTTTGTTTGTTGGCATGATTTGTCACGACAAATCTCTTAAAAGGTCTTTAAATAAATACTTTTTGAAAAGTCTATGACGAAAATGAACGGAGAATAATTTCCTGGAGCCTGGTAGGGGCGGGACTGCGACGCTGCCGGTTACAACTAACCCGTGCTGCGGGTTAAAACTCACCCGTGGCTCCCGACATGCGCTGCCGGTTACAACTAACCCGTGCTGCGGGTTAAAACTCACCGTGGCTCCCAACATGCGTGGCAGGTTACAACTAACCTGTGATGCGGTTTAAAACTCACCCGTGGCTCCCGACATGCGTGGCAGGTTACAACTAACCTGTGATGCGGTTTAAAACTCACCCGTGGCTCCCGACATGCGTGGCAGGTTACAAACAACTAACCCGTGTTGCGGGTTAAAACTCACCCGTGGCTCCCGACATGCGCTGCTGGTTACAATTAACTAACCCGTGCTGCGGGTTAAAACTCACCCGTGGCTCCCGGCATGCGTGGCAGGTTACAAACAACTAACCCGTGTTGCGGGTTAAAACTCACCCGTGGCTCCCGACATGTGCTGCCGGTTACAATGAACTAACCCGTGCTGCGGGTTAAAACTCACCCGTGGCTCCCGGCATGCGTGGCAGGTTACAGCTAACCCGTGGCAGGTTAAGACTAACCCCTGGCTTCCTGCAGGTTAGGTTTAGGGTTTGTTTTGAGTATAGGGTGTCGGACTCATGACTGTTAGTATGTCGGACCAAACACACCCGGCAAAGTGAGTTTAATGCAATCATAGGCCTATAGGACTTCTAGTGTCTCTCCTCCCACACAGTTGTAGAATTGTATCCTAAATCTAATGTAACAATATAACATCTACTATTGTCCCCCCCGCCCCACCTGGGTCTTAGATCTTTTTCAATAGGGGTCCCTCCTCTCACACACGCACGCACGCACGCACTCACGCGCGCGCACACGGAGCGAGGGGGGGGGGGGGTCGGGGCACGCACAATAGCAATGCATCTGATCTGTTCGGTTGAAAAAGAAAACTATAGAGCGCCCTGGAGATAATTGGTGTCCTTGGACTTGAATATAAGCTCATTGTAAACCACCTCAGGCTCTGGGCTGTCCTGTCCTGACTCCTGGTGTGGTGCGACTGTGTATTGAATAATTGATTTAAAGAGGGGTGGGGGGGGGACTATCAGATCTAAGCATAATGACTTCATATAATTAGCATTGGGCAGCTATTGGACTGACTGTGGGAGTTTTTTTTACATGGGCTAGCTAGAGTGAGACCGGGTTGTCGAGCGAGAGAGAGGGAAATAAAGGCACCGAGAGAGGATTGAGATTGTTTGAAGTGTTTAAAGCTTATAAGAGAGATTAAACACCAGTTCCCTCGGTTCGCCATCGACTGCAAGATAATGCTGGAGTCTCTCTCTCTTGAGGACATTCATTCTTCCAACCGAGCTGACATGGAGAGGAGGGAGCAGCCGCAGTTCTTCTGATCTAATCGGTGCTTTCACTACTCGCATCCAGGCATCCTTATTAGGTTTTTACGCGCACGTTTTTTCTTTTTCTTTTTTCCACTCCGTCCGGACTGGAGTCCACGACCAATCGACCATGATGACCGTTTTGCGTTTTCCTCGATTTGATCCGAGATGATAGGCCTAATAACGCGCTTTTCTGAAGTTTGATAGGCTACTGAAAACTGTCAAGATCATACCGTAAATCCCTGACTGACTGACTGCAGAGAAAGCGATTTATTTTCTAGCAGGAATTGCTGTCAATTAATATATATAAAAACTATGGTTTTGGACAAGGAAGACAGTGAGTGTACAAATTAATTATCATTCCTGCACTTCAATGATTCTGTTGAGAAGTTAACTTTGGGTTTACCATATCACTTCATTAAGTGAGGGCCACCTGCAAAGCAAAATTGCTTCAGAGATATCTAGGCATAGCAGCTACAAATATAGTTTTACTTAGAACATAGCCTGCCTTGTTATTATTGTGTATAGGTTAACAACCATAGCCTATAGTGATTTAATGTTATTGTGTATAGGTTTGAACAACAACCTTAGATTTAATGCAGATTTGGACAATATTTGTAGCTTAATTTTCATCATAGGCTACTGCTGCTTTCATTGTGTCATTTGTAATTGGTCTATAACTATAATTCTGTATCTGTCTGCCTGCCTCATCTCTGACTCTCCTTCTCCGCATTCTTCTTTTCTGATAGGCTACTCCAGTGGTTCTCAATTAAAGTGGGGTCCGGGGACCCCCAGGGGTCCTTGAGGGAGTTCCAGGGGGTCCCCAACTAAATGATAGTTAGGAACCAAATGGACCCTTATGGGACTGTAACTCTGAAAGTTTATACAACTGGACCCTAGCTAGGTGAGGTAATTTTCTTTTGTCAAACTGGGGTCCTTGGAATTAAAATGGTTGAGAATCACTGCTATAGAGCCATAAAGATCTTCTCTTATGGAAGTTATGTGGGGTCCCTTGCGAATCTTTTCAAATGGGAGTCCGCGGGCTAATAAATGTCAATTTGGGGGTCCTTGATATGAAAGAGTTTGAGAACCACTGGGCTACTCTACCCGTTTCTGGTCTTGCTGCACAGAAAGACACCTGCCAGCAAGAGTCTTTCTGTGTCTGTGTTTGTCTTTCTACTCATGTGTCTGTCTCATATGTCTCTGTCTTGCTGTCAGGTGTCTCTCTGTGTCTATGTTTGTCTTGTTTCTACTCATGTCTGTCATGTGTTACTCATGTCTGTCTCATATGTCTCTGTCTTGCTGTCTATAGGTGTCTCTCTGGTGTCCCTCCAGTCCAAGGAGAAGCCGAGAGGCTGCGCCGGGTGCAACGGGAGGATCCGGGACCGCTTCCTGCTGCAGGCTCTGGACAGGTACTGGCACGAGGACTGTCTGAAATGTGCCTGCTGTGACTGTCGCCTGGGCCAGACACCAGGCTCCACCCTCTACACCCGCGCCAACCTCATTCTCTGTCGCAGGGATTACCTGAGGTAAAGTCATGATGACCTGAGGTCCCCCGAGGTCATGCTTCCACAGGCATGTGTTTGAGTATAGAGTATTGAAATGTCTGACAGTAATTCATCCTTATATTCTGGTATGCTGTTCAGTGCCATGGTCACAACCAATTACATCTTAACCCATTTAAGACCTCATGAGGCAGATTTTAAATCAGTAGTTCTCACTTTCCAAGTTTTTGAGGGGCGCTAGCCTCTCCTATATGCCTTTTGTCACAACTCATGTCACATTTGCCATTGACAATGACAATAATTTACGTCATATGTGTCTGAACAAATCGTCTTTTTGTTTCAACACAAACATTAAATGCCATTGACAATGAAAGTATAAATATTTACTGCATGTTCATTATTTCATATTTGTAGATGACATATTTAAATACAACCACCTGGATTTCCAACATCTACTGCTGATTTACTGCTCGTCCAAAAGGGAATCCTGCGTGGCCATGATGGGAGATGTTTAGGTTTCTGTTCTCCATGGCAGGGTTACTCTGCTACACACTCACCCCCCTTTGACCTCCCTCCAGTAGGAAACCCGATCCAGATGAGTCCCCAATGTCCCCAACCACCTGGATTTAAACCTGGGTCACCCTCATGGGAAACCAAATGTCTACTACTGCTCAGCCCAAAGGCAAGACCTAGGCTGTAAAGTGGATCGTTTTTTTGGGGGGGGGTGGAAGTTGCGGGAATTTGGTGGAAGAATACCGCTCAAGGAAATGACGTTGACGCTTTACGAATCCGTTTACATTCTCTGTGAATGAAAGTGTTATGATATTATTATGTGATTGGTCGAAAACATATCGTATCCGGGGGAAATACATCTGATGGATCCGCCGATACACTCTCTGCCCTGGGTTGTGAGTGACCAGGCTTTTCACAGATGAGTAAGGCTGGGACCGAGGCTAGTCCAAAAGGAGAATCACCCCTTGGCCAAGGAAGATAGTGTATAGGCTTCTGGTCTTCAGGAAGGACTACTGTCTGCTACATACGTTTTAGAGCTTAAAGAGCATAAAGGACTAGTGAACTGAAGATTGGCAATTATACTCATATAATAATAGTCACAGTGAGTATTTTCAGATGTGGGTCCCTGGCCAAACATGTCAATTTTGGGGGTCCTTGCACCAGCCCCCGACAGGGGTTAATGTCACGGCATTGAGCGGTTGAGGGTGGCTGAATAGCGTGATGTGACCCACACACCACTAAGGGCACTTAGTAACCCATCTATTACTTGAGATGGATAATTGAGATAATTTTCAAAACTGTGCATATTGGTAGACTACATTAACAGCCCTAGTTATTTCAAATGGAACCAAACGGGTCCGTTTAAGGTTCCATTTGAACACTCCATGTTACAGACCTGTTATTCAGGGCTATCTATTCATGTGTTTCTGGTATTATTATTGTCCACTCATTATATTGACAAAAATGTCCACCACAAGCCAACATGGCGATGACCCCTGAGCATTGCATGAACTGTGTCAGTCTGCAATGAGATCAGCCATGCTAATAAACTGCTGAAGGAGTCCACTGAATGGGATATGATAATGGAATCTTTCATTATACAGTCAGTGTTACAGTCCCAAGTGTTTCCCAGAGCCTGATCGATGCCACATTTGTGGGTCCGATCCAGATTTATGACCCATTTGTTTTGTGTTTATTAAAGAGTTGGAGAGATGGTGAGACCCCAGTTACCAAAGAAACACTGTATACTTATTAGCAATTATAGCAATAATGTATATCAATATAGAGATTTAACTTCATAAGCATAAACATATTGTTTTAACCAAACAAATATCAATTAGAGCAGCTTTACTTATAAAACGAACAATCCAAAAAGTTAATATAAAATGTACATAAACAACTAATCATTCTTTTATTTAACCACTAGGGCTTTTCTCTTCGGAGATGAGTAAGGCTGGGACCTTAAGCACTATGGCACGTGCACTTGAATATTTGCTATTTTTGCAAAATAAACATTTTAAAGGTTAAAAACCGGGACACATTTGGCTGCATAATTAATTGCCAAGACCGATGTAGTCAAATAATGGCCGAAATATCGTCCAAAGCGATATATCGGTCAGGCTCTATGTGCTTCCCAGGAGTAAAGACGGATTGGCGTCAGGTCTGTGGGAGAACTCCTGATATCTCCACCACATTGCTGAGCTCATGTGTTAGTCTCGTGTAGGATCCAGCTGGATTTGGTTGGGGCTAAGTCTCTCATTAGCCGCGCTGCTCTTATACAGACCAAAACCCCTTTTGACAGTTAAATTGGCTAGATTGCCTCCTGTTTTCCTCATCATTGCAACGGCGCAGGCCAAAACCCCTTTGAAGACCGGGATTAAAACCATGTGATTTCTTTTAATTGGACCATTAGTAGAGAATTAGCATCAAGCTTCGTACACTCTTTAAGGAGGGGGGGGGGGGGGGGGGCGGACCCTCACCAGGTGCCTACCGAAGGACTAAGGCTCCTCGTTAGATCAGAACATTCTGTTAATTAGAGCCTTGCTTTTGTTCTCTCACTGGCCACTTGTTCCATGACATTTTCATTTGTCTTCTGAAGTTCTCTCAGCGAGCCGTCTTGTGCGAGACATCACTGCCTCCATCTGGGGATGTACTTCCTCTTTAATGGCTCTTCCAAGACCTTTTCTCTCCAGGTGGATGGAGAGAAACACGTTTCTCACCCTGGTTCATGTTCATTAGACCAGCAGCCAAAGAGTATTAGCGAATTCTCTGCAGCGATTGTTTTAATCTGCTTGGGCCCGCCAGATGAGTGGCATTACTGCCGTAAAGACCATCTGGATTTTGTCACAGGTTGTCAATGACAGGCATGCTACATTGATTTCCCTGATTGGCTAAACTAAACTCTAGTGCTGATTTTGTCCCACGTGTCAAACTTGAATTACGGTAGTTTCTATATGCTTCAAGTGGGAGTAGAACAAAGACTTTAAAGTTATTTGCAGAAACAGTTGAAAACGCTCAGAAACAAGGACCAGCTGTTTTGAGTACCATTCCATTAGTTCTCACTTAATTATTACTCAAATCCACATTAATACAGATCCTCACTCATCCCTTTCATCTCTCCCTCTATGCTTCTTCCATCTTTCTTTCTTTCTTTCTTTCTTTGATCTCCCTGTCATCTCTTCTGTCCCCCCCACTTGTCTTCTCTCTTTATTGCTTTCCTTCTCTATCCCTCCGAGTCCTTTCTTCTTTCTCTTTTTAATCAAACTTTCACTGTGTCGTCTTCCATGCTCTCCTTCCTGTGCTCTGCTCTGCCTCTGCCTCTGCAGGCTGTTTGGGTGACAGAGAAGCATGGATCTATTCTACGTCCGAGCATAGACATGGTAACACCCCGCCTGCCTCTGATTGGCCTACCGACACTGCCCGAGGTGGATAGCTGTGGATAGTGTGGTGAAAATGATGCAAGGTTACTCTGTGGTCGGAAATAATATAGCTTTGAGTTGTATTATTAAGTACGGTATAATACGAGGGACAGAGAATGACAGCTTGGGACGCACGACAGATGATGCTCCAGAATGGAGCCTTGTAACTTTTATTTTTGTAGAAGAGGTAAACTAATATTGTTTATGCCGTTTGCTTTGATTGAATAATTGATTGAACACATACGTTCTGTGTTCTAAATAAAGTGTTTGTGTTGATTATCGTGTATGAATCTAATTATAGTAAACTAATACTATTATACTAAAAAGGATAAAGATGAAAGGAGAGTTTTTCTCTTCTACAAAAATAGAAGTTACTGTCGCGCGTGCCAAGCTGTCATTCGCTTGCATTATATCGTACTTGTATTAGTCCACCACGGAGTAACCTCGCGTGAGACTATCCAGCATAACAGCTATCCACCTCGGAGGAAAGTCTGGTAAGGCCGGCAGTGTCGGTAGGCCAATCAGAGGCAGGCGGGGCGTTACCATGTCTATACTCGGACATAGAATAAATTCACACGACAGGGAACTGTGCAGCCTGCAGTAATGCTCTCCTTCCTGTCCTCTGCAGGCTCTTTGGGGTGACAGGGAACTGTGCAGCCTGCAGTAATGCTCTCCTTCCTGTCCTCTGCAGGCTCTTTGGGGTGACAGGGAACTGTGCAGCCTGCAGTAATGCTCTCCTTCCTGTCCTCTGCAGGCTCTTTGGGGTGACAGGGAACTGTGCAGCCTGCAGTAAACTGATCCCAGCCTTTGAGATGGTGATGAGAGCCAGAGACAACGTCTACCATTTAGACTGCTTCGCTTGTCAGCTCTGCCGCCAGAGGTAAGAATGGGGAAAGGCCAGGGGGAGGGGGGCAATTAGGCTGAGGGATCAAATTCAGTTGAGTTATCTGGTATAAACTACTACACCTGCACCAGCAGGCTTGCTTGGTTCCCCCCCAAAATAAGCCTGTGTGTTGTATGGACCCTAAACAGTGCTGGAGAGGGGGTCATTTAAGCGTTCTCACGGAAGACAGTTGACTGGCCCTTAAATAGGCTACGCGCTGCTTAATAATAATATTAATATTAATATTATATCACAACATAGCAGCATATCATTGACCTAAACATGCAGAGAGGCGCATTTACTTAAAGTAAGTGCGATAAAACCTTGGCAATAGGCTATCGAGGGATTAAATAATGCTGGCGGAAATTGGGCTAAACAAGTACTTGTCTTGCTGTCATTGATGCAAAGGAATGTTGCGAAATTGCATACCTACTGACAGTGATCATATGGTGAAAAATGGAAATTGGAAGTACGCAATAAACTACAAATAAAAAAACTGATATTTTCGTTGCAGGACACCGCTGCGCGGAATATGTAGCCTATAAATCAGGCATCACATTACAGTACCAAAACACTACACAACACACTACACTACATTATACACATTACACATTTACAGTACCAAGACACTACACAAAGAGGGCTGTGCAAGACCATTAGTGGACACTCAGTGGACAGCAGACTATAATTATCACTCTACAAATGTGCATTCAGCTTTCAATCACTATGCATTCAGGCAGCATGGCACAGCATGGCCGCAGCTAAAGGAAGTATCATGGCATGTGTTTCTATCACTATACATTCAGACAGCATGGCCGCAGCTAAAGGAATTAAGCATCATGGCATGTGTCCAGCGGTGAAGTTGCTCACTGTGTCATGACGCATAGCTGTACTGACCAGGATGAAATAGGTTAGTGCTGCCGTAACCCTCTGAGGCTGAGAGGTTTCGTGGTATGCAGACTGGATTTTGAGTGTTGATGTTGACAGCAAATTTAGATTTTTAGTTTTAGTCATAGTCTCTTGAATAGTTTGTCACATTTTAGTCACCTGGAATGTTTTAGTGTTAGTCTAGTTTTAGTCGACTAAAATATTTTAGTTACTAAAATGTATTTTGGCGGGCCTTAATGCCGTCGTAATGACAGATTTTACACTTGCTGAAAATAGCAGATCTACAAGCTCAAAACGCGTCACAGCTTCACAGCGCGACACAAACTATACAACTGTAATGCCTGGTAATTGCGAGTGGGCATGCAGTTTATGCTTTTGGTTAATTTGGGGTCATCCAATGTCGGTAGAGGATTGATATGTCATTGTGATATAAGTGTCGGTTTTTGAAACAGAGCTGTACTGTACATAACAGTATGATTTAAGCCATTTAGACCTGAGGAGTCAGGACGCATCTGTGTCACCTTACAGCTTTTAACCACTTTAACCATTATTTTAAACTTTAGCTGTTGAAAAATCTTGAATATATATGTAACGGTTGTGTACCCGTCCCGTCATGAAAGACACACACAGAGGCACTGGGTTGGATGTTGAGGTTCTTTACTGAAGTAGCTCTGCAAATGAGTGGTTTCAGACACAGAACAAAATGAAATGAAATATATAGTAAAAATATAGTAATACATGACGGTAGACAGAATTAATTAATAATCTGCATAATAGCTCTGGTGGTACACAGAAAATACAGTCGGCACCACGTTAGGCGCGATCATTCTAAAATGGCTTCCGCGGTACACAATACAATATAAACTTGTAAACATATCTGACTTAATACAGAACGTAGTGCAACAACATTTACCTGCAAATGAGTGGTTTCAGACACAGAACAAAATGGTTTAGCTCCTCCACTGATAGTGACGTCTATAAGAAAGATAACATGTATTGAGTATCAAAATAAATAATACAATTTACAATTTACAATTTAGGCATTTAGCAGACGCTCTTAATCCAGAGCGACTTACAATAATCAGGAACAAAAGCATGGGAATACATCACAAAAGCATTTATCATAAAACATGCGTAAGCTAAGAAAGTAACAGTGGAATATCTATATTATGAGACTATACATATAAGCTATATATATATACTACTATGCTATACAGTACATATGTACTATGGCGTGCTATGACTATATACAATGCAATTATAGTGCCGTCTACATAACATGCTATAAGTCTGTATCAGATGCTATCTAAGTCTACAGAAATGCTATCTAAGGGGGTAGGGTAAGTGCTATGGGCCATGATGGAGTCTAAAAAGGTGGGTTTTCAGACTACGGCGGAAGATTGGGAGTGATGCTGCAGTAATAATACAACCAACGTGAGCAACAAATACAAAACGAAAATACACTGGGGTAGCATCTCCAATGCTGTTACATGACTGTGTATCATACAACAAGTCTCATGTGAGCTTTTTAGTGTACTTTATAATACTTTTTTCAGAGCAACTCCAGACAATACACTTACCACAACAGAGAGCTAGTCAGACTGTGGGGAACTTCCGTTTCCGGTCACCTTTATAGACTACCAGTAGGGGGCGCTAAACAACCACTCACGCAGGAGGATAAACTATACACACATATCTTAGCAGGAATTTCACTACAATAACCAGAGTATTTCTTATACCCATTACATATATTCGTTCACAATAATGTTTTTAACTCATATCCTTACTTCTGGGGGGGGTCTCTGGAACAACATATTTTCAAATTGGGGTCAGGGGCCAATTACATATAATTTGACATGAATTGTTTGCTTGACTGTGTGTTTGCTTGCATGTTTTTTTCCCCCAACCTGGGCTCCATTTTCCTAGTTGTCTCCAGCATTATGCTGATCAGTTGTGATAAAACGTTTCATGACCTGTTTAACATTCTCCTTTTCACACATCAATATCACCGCTTCATGTAGCTGTCAAATACAACCGGGTATTGTAAAACCATACATTACAAAGCCATATTACACACCCTAACCGATAATCTATTAAAACACATTTCAACACAATAACACTACACAGTATAAATCCTCAATTGTAACTCTGAGAGTTAAAGTAACAGTGTGTAACATTCCAAGTAGACCTTCAGCAAACGGAACAGACCTGTTCTTCAAGTCCCTGAATACATAACTAATTAAGCAAGGCACATGCAATGTAACCCTCTGCCCCATGGTGGAGTCGAGTTGCGTTGCTCAGTAGCCAATGGTAAAAGACTGTGGTTTATTGGGCTGAAGTTATGTGACTGTGTAAATGTTAAACAGGGTTTTGTGTAAACGCACGCAGAGCAGGCTTAGCAAATTCTATCCCAGGGTAAACACAGTTTAAATATGATCACCTTCTGGCTAAACCAATTCATGCATTTGCTAATTATTGGGCAAGGGTTATGTTCCGTCCCATCCTGTCTGTCCGTTTCGTTTGACTGACTTTGAGCAGGATATCTACAAAAAATAACATTTGATATCTCGTATCGTTTTGCAATGCAAATAATCAGTATTGAATCGTTTTGCAATGCAAATAATCGATTGTATCAATAAGCACTGTGCGTTGTGGGACCCTGACGAAGGCTTGTAGCCAAAAAAACGTGTTGGTCCATTTCTAATGCTCATTGCCATGCCATAAAATAAATGCTTTTTCACTTGACTGGAACAGAGTGCCTTGGACCCCTTTTCATACTTGTGCGTTGTATTTAGCAATAGCAAAAAGAAGAAAAAGGGAAAAGAGGGGGTTCATTACTTTTCCATTCGATATTGCTACACTTGGTCTATTGATAAATGTGTGTATTCTCTGTGTTCATGTCAAGGTACAGGTTTGTCCATATGTGTTCAAATATAATGTCCATGTATTTGCCAGAGAATCACTGTTTACCTATTTATATGCATATTAATACATTTTTCCCTTTAAAAAAATCTGCACTGTTCACACAGATTAATTTCTTTTGCTAAAGCTTACAGGACAACTTTTACTTAATTTACTATTATTTACTTGCATTTTTGTATTAGTTAGGAGAGAATGAAGAGCCAGAAAAAGCGAGAGACAGAGTGAGCGGAGGACATGGTTTGAGTAAGATTCAAATCCCTGTACTCGTCGTGACTCACACTCGTTGAATATTTATTAAGAAATATTCGACAAAGCAGGTCTCCTAGTTCAGCCACATAACTCACGAATAGAATGACCCAATATGTTATTGTCTCCACCAGGCCGAAGGCATGTGGGGAGAGTATGTTTTGCACTCCGTCCGTCCGTCCGTCCGTGTGTGTGTGTGTGTGTGTGTGTGTCCGTCCGTGAGCAGCTAATCTCGGCCACCGTTAACCCGGTCGATGCCAAATTTTGCACACACACTCCCTGGATGCCAACGATGAACCTCTGCCCCAAACTTTCCAGAACGGCCTGTTATAGCGCCACCAGGAGGCCGCTTTGTGCAAAACAAGTTTTTGCACAGTACACCTACAGATTTTCAGATTTCTCAGACTCCATCCTGATTGGTTAAGATTGGCTTCCAAATTTCACAGGAGTGCTCAGTTTCAAACAAAATGCTGCAAATCATGAACACATCGCGTGATTTCCGTGAAATTGTGCACCCACATTCCCACTAGGCCGAGGACGAAATGCCACATGAACAATTTCAACTCAGCCTCAAGGTGGCGCTATAACTGGCCGGAAAGTGTTTTTACCTCTAACTGCACGGATCTGTGGATAACTTTGTATGCCAACTCCCTAGAGGCCAAGGAAAAACCTTTGCCTGGAATTTTTCACATCTGCTCTTTATAGCGCCACCAGGAGGCCGACATATGTAAAACACATTTTCTATTATTACTCCTTCAGATTTTATCCAAATTTCACGCAAATCGGTATACACTATCTCCATAGTCATGTGATCAACACGGAGCCGCACCATTTCCCATCTTCCATCCTGATTGGCTAAGATTGGCTTCCAAAGCTCACACGATTCGTCCATTTCGAAAAAAGCCCACAAATCACAAACACAGTGTGCAATTTCCGTTAAATTAGACACGCACATTTTCACTAGGCCGAGGACGACATGCCACAATTTTATCCTCAATCAGCCTCACGGTGGCGCTATAACAGGCCAATTCCTGTTTTTAGCTATAACTGCATCGATCTGTATACAACTTATTTATGCACACATGGAAAAACATTGTACCTGCATCCCTCCAACACGAACCTCCGGCCCAAATCTTCCTCAACAGCCTGTTATAGCGCCACCATGAGGCCACAACCTGACCTGCCCTGGTGGAGACCTGTGCCGATTGGCACTTTGTCTAGTTATAGAATGTGAATACAAGTGTGGATATAATATTTTATCTTGGCTCTGGCTCTGCTACATTTTCTCCTTGCTCAGACAACCGTCATTAACCATTAAGAGCAGGGAGATAGATATACAATAACAACCCCCCATGGGGAGCAGAACTAATAGAGCCCACCGGTGGCCCTGGGGTGGCGGTGGGAGCAAACAGTGCATAACAACCAGGAACGCATACACAGAAGGAACTTGGGTGAGCTTAAATAACCCGACCAATTGTCAGCTGATTGCCACGTCAGCATATGACGTTACTTGACGTACAGTATGGGACTTGCAGAATGCTGAATACACTCACATAGTAATGCGCATGTGTTTAACCTCTCGTCTCGAGTTATTCTGCCTGAACTAGCTCACAAGCTAGCTGAGCATGGTAGCTGACCATTCCACCCCAGGAGAAATGTCCATTTAAACCATTAAGACCTGAGACCGATTCTACAAATGCCTTCTAAACCAGTTCTAAAACGTTTCCGTGCCAAGGAAGGATCCCCCAAATTATATGTTTTCGGCCGCAGACCCCCCCATCTGAAAATGATTTGTGCCAGGGACCCCCAGAGAAACGAAGATTTGTGCTCTCCCGATTTGAATGGGTTAATGACTACAAAGTTGAAGATAAATGCTCTCTTTCACAGTGGGTTGGAATGTTTTGCTCTCACAAATGTTACATATTTTACATTTCTCTCTCTTACCCTCTGCAGATTTTGTGTGGGAGACAAGTTCTTCCTCAAGAACAACATGGTTCTGTGCCAGCTGGACTACGAAGGAGGCGTGGATGTTAATGGCACAGAGCGACAGCCGCAGTAAAGCAGAGATGTCCTCTTTTTGGTGGCAGGATTTCATGTGACAATGCCGTACAATGCCTCGTTGTCACCTGACTGGCTGGACGATTTGGACTACTGCTATGAATGGAGACAGCGATGGTCATTGTTTCAAGTTTCTCAATGACAAGTTTGGACTCTCGGGATAATGTTTGCTAGTGATCTCTGACTGCTATTCCCGATCGAATGGACCCTTGAATCGATACTACTTACAGTAGAAGATGGAGTAAATTCACATGGAGATATTCCCTAAAGATCAAAGCAGATGACAGGCAGTGTTTGTAGTGTTTGTTTTACCAATCTTGGAGTAGCAGTCGTGTGACATTTACCACATAGACAGTTCATATAGGGCATAGTAGTGGACGTGATTTGCTGTACCCACTGAAAATTCTGCCATTCATTTTTCCCCATAGAGATTTTCAAAAATATTTATATTAATTATTCTAAGCCTAGAACCATCCATCCACGATCCTGGTGACTGATTCATCCATAAAACCTTTTATTCTCTGGAAAAAAACTAAAAACAAAGAATATTTAATTATATAATATTATACTACATTTAATGAATATCCTTTTCCACAATATCAAAGTCATTCATATCTTTTTATGGTCATGATTCAAAAGGATCCTGGATGGCTTATTTCTAGGCTTAGAATAATTGATATAAATATTTTTGTGGGGGAAAATGAATGGCCGATTTTTCAGTGGTGCCAGAAAACCACGCCCACTGCTATACCCTATAGTTGTTAGTTGTTCTCCATCAGTGAGTGGGTCAGGGGGGTCATGAGATGTTCTGACAGGGTCACAGAGAAACAAGGGCAACCTAGAGGTTTACATGGCTTGTTACGTTGTCGCACAGCACCGCTGCACGCCACAAAATAGTAGATCTACAAGCTCATAACGCAAGCTAAAGCGAGGAACTGAACTTGCTTGAGACAAGCTTTCTAATGATGCCAGTCACGGTACCAGGGCTGGATTAACACCTCTGGGGGCCCCTGAGCACTGAAGCTCGAAGCGCCCCCCTGCAAATGTATTTTCACAAAAAACTGTGAAAATACCAAAATACAGGCAGTGTGTTTCTGCAGGTAAACATTGTTGATTTCTAAACTAAAACTAAAACTATGACAAAAAGTGTTCGTCGACTACCGTTTTGTCACTAACGAAAACGGAAAATGAAAACTAAATTAAAACTACCGGTAAGCTACGATGACTAAAACTAAGAATAACTATATTGACAATTTTGTGAACAAATAAAAACTAGAATAAAATGTTAGGAAGGGACTAGTGGACAAGAGATCCAGTATACGGTAAGTCATTTTACATTTTGCATTCTGAAAATAGCCGATTTACAAGCTCACAGCACGTCACAGTGTGACACGTTGTGAGCTTGTAGATCGCAAGTGTAAAATCATTACAATTACAACGGTATCAAGGCCCGCTAAAATACATTTTAGTCAAATAAATCAACTAGAATTAGTCGACTAAAATCTTATATTTAGTCGACTAAAACTAGACTAACAGCAAACACTAAAACATTCCAGGTGACTAAAATGTGATTGAAACTAAATGATGGGGACTAGGTTGGCGGAGGGTGTGTAGAGCCCAGGATCACAATAAATAATTGACCCGGGTGAAAAATGGGTTACAAAATCGTGGGATAAAAAATATTTAAAAAAAGAAAAAAACTAAATGAATGAGACTAAAACTAAAATCAAAATCTGTTGTCAAAATCAACTGGCTGGTATGTATAGAGGGAAATGATGGCTAAACATTTGTATATTGTTGTGTTATGTAAACAGGTTTAAGTTACATTCTATGGCTTTAATAATAATTAACCTGCCTGTCCTGTGCCCACCAAATCGCACCATGTCCCAGATTGAGTTATAGATCAGATGGATGTTTCATGGCCTTGTTTTTTATTTGACAATGATATAGTTTGAGCCGAATGCGACCGAAAATCAAAGCCTGAGTACCGAGGCTAATGATATAGTGACAGACTGACAACACACACGTGCACGCTCTCTCGCACGCACGCACGCTCTCTCTCGCACGCACGCACGCACGCATGCACGCACACACACACACACACACACACACACACACACACACACACACACACCCTCCATTGAAATAGTTTCATAATCAATGTGGGGCTCATAAACAAATACCGGTAAGCTATTTTAATAGAGGAATATTGCCAGACCTATATTTAATATGGTAGACCTTAACTTTGTTGCCAATGCAAAATCCAGATTCCAGTGCAATAGGCCTACCACTTGAGTGCCACAGTATTATTAGAGAATGTACTACAATGACTTTCAAATGCTGTACTGATTGTGTAAACCCACAGATACTTTGTGCATGGCTCTGGGGCAAACCTCGCCCCTCTGGCAACAAATAAGGAATAAAACAAAGCATCAAACGGTTTGCTAATACTCATATGCCTGCTTTTCAACTCTGGACTCTGGAGACTGAGCCGGTATCTCATGCACTGTTGTAACTTTGTTTTCCCCTTTCATCTCCTGAATAAATAAACGTGGTATAAAAATTAATGGAATGTGAATAGGCTATTATTATTATATTCACAGTAGACTAGTGGTGGAAAGTAACTAAATACATGTACTATAAGTATTGTACTTAAGTACAATTTTGAGGTATTTGTACTTATTTCCAATACTTTTACTTCTGCTCCACTACATTTCAGAGGCAAATATTGTACTTTTACTGCACTCATTCAGTCACTCATTTCTCAAACGTTTTGGACACGTGGAAGGCTCACCGGAACCGGCCCACCCCCATGGGTGCGTTCCTGTGGGCCTGCCTGGATGTTCCGACCCCCACACGCAACAACAAACTATAACTGCAACCAACCAAACAACTCCAACCACCTCCCGAACACAAGGTTGCACAGACTTTGCACAGAGCTACAGGCACACAGTAAATTTGATTTGAAATTTTGTTTATACAAGACTAAGTACTGCTTAGATGTGTGGTTCATGGCTGGCTGCCCATTAACGCATTGTAATGAAAGACTCATTTATATCTGGGACAGAGAGAAAGCTATCAGATGGGTCTCCAGGAGCAGAGTGGAGAGGCCCAGCAGAGCAGAGTGCAGACTCTACGGGTCTTGTCGGATCCACTCGGGCATGCACATAAGACCCGAGATCTCCGGGGGATACGGACGATTCTGACCCTGCCCGAGTGATTATGATAAAACACGGCTCCGACGGTCCAACCTATGCGGGTCTCGGGTCCACTCGGGTAATTTCAGAATCGGGGGCCCTGGTGAAGAGCTCTAGTGCAGAGTCCCATGGCCCAGCAGAGTCCCATGGCCCAGCAGAGCAGAGTAGAGAGTCCCATGGCCCAGCAGAACACAGTGGAGAGCCCCATGGCCCAGCAGAGCACACTGCTGACCTGACCTGTTAATACTTTATTCTGAGTACATTGTTGAGGCATCAGGAGAACTTTGTCGCCATCGAGTGGTGAAACTGCTCTCCTCACATAGGCCCTTTCTTTGAAGGAAGTAGACGATCAGTGTTGCCATGTCTGCTAATATTAAGTTATTATAAGCGACTTTGGACTTGATTTTCTGTAATGTTGTTTGTAAATAATGGTGGTTGCTGTTTTGGGGGGTTTGTTTCTAAAGTAAATAAGTGTAGTTATTCATACCAAAGTTCATGTCAAGGACCGCCATATGTATGTGTACATGTATGCGGACCCAGGCCTACATGAAAATAAATTCTGCCAGGGACCCCCATACGAAATGTGTGTTCAATTTTTATCTATCTATAAATGCACCAAGTCTCTGTATCTATACGTACGTACGTGTGTACGTCTGTAATCCACGTAACTCCATTTATTTCGCCCCAACAACTTCACCCCCACAGGGAGTGCAGTGCATGGTGTCGAGTCCGTCAGATAGTCGGTTGTACAGAACCAGCACAAAAGCCTCTGACATCTGCATAGATTCCATATTTGGGCATGCCTGACAAAGAACTCCATACATGGACATAAAAGGGTTAGGGTTGGCCAGCTGCACAACGGTCACCGCTGCAGGCTTTGGGCAGGGCGCAAATTAGCCAATTGATCGCACCTGATCACCCATAGATCTCCATATATGGAGCTGGCCTGTTTCTGACATTACAATGATAACATCATTCCGCATCGACTACACATTTGGGCATGCCTGATAAAGAACTCCATATATGGGCATAAAAGGGACACAGACATAGCCTAATAACTGGATGCATGCATTTCCAGCTTGCATTGTTCCAAGTAGGCCAGTGCCCAAAGGGCACCGCTCTAGTTAGATCTAAATTGCTAATTTTGTGGAGTAGGCCTACGTGCATGGCTTCTTTTGGCCTTGTTTTCATAGACCTGTTCGCTTATTTCTGTCACAAAACCTGGCAACAATTAACACTGTAAGCGATATACAACAAATGGATGAGAGACGCACCATCATCCCAGTGTGAAAGCATCGGCGATCTTTTTCACACTGCAATTCGTAACTAAGATTACTGTAATCAACCGAGCAACCTATCTATCTATCTATCTATCTATCTATCTATCTATCTATCTCACACGTCAAAATGACGATGTCAACATTTCAGAAGGTGACTCTCGCCACATGCATTGTGCTCTGCGTCGCTTTGCTGCTTCCTAAAATGCTGTTGTCCCGAGGAGGGAAGAAGGATGCTGACCGTCCTCCAGATGGTAAGGTAACGTTTACTTAATTCTGACCGTTATTCAAAGATAAGATGAAATAAAATAAAATAAAATGCTGTTGTAACGCGGAGGGGGGTGCTGAGCGGCCAGATGGTAAAGGTTTCTGACCGTTATTCAAAGATAAGATGAAGATTGATCATCATTGCATTTCCATCATGGCCTCCAGTGCCCTCCACCCTGTGGGATATAGGCTACAGCCGCTACAGTAACCTGTCCTGAGGTGGCATTAACACTTTATAACAGTGGTTTTCAACCCTGTTCATGAAGGTCCCCATTATTTATTCTGCATTTGAGCCACGGACCACCATTTAATGACTTTCAGCCAAAACGAAAGAATATTTTGTTGTGTTTTGTCCACAATTCCATGCTGTTGATGTTGATACCATTAGGAGACATAGGCTAATAATACAGGCAGATGTTGATCAAAATAACAATTCTTCTCCATTCTATAATTGTGTAGACTCGTAAGTTAAGTAATGTAGATGAGTATACCAATACTTTAACTCTTGAGACCCGTAAAAGACCGGTCCATTTGGTCTCATTTTACACTCTCAACAGTTCCCAACTCTCCATCATTTAACTGGGGGGACCATGTGGGACCCCCTCAAGGACCACTGGTTGATACCACTGCTTTATAATAACTAATACTATGTTGTTATTAAATTTATTTTATTTTGTCAATCGTTATCGGCCTACTGTAGTAACAGTATCCTCCCAGATGAGGGCGCTCGCAACATGCAGCACCGGTGCGCACAGCTTCTTCTTTGCAGCTGAATTAATGAATTCGCACTCCATTTTATTTGTATTTTGTTTTCCACCAGTTTACTTATTTTGCGATACATATGCTTTCCGTATTTCTTTAAGCTAAAACTTAATTTGATTTTATGTAGTTTTGTTTCTTGCTATCCCCTCTCCCTCCCTTGTCCCAGAGCCATAGAGTAGCCTAAGACAGAAGTTGACAGAATGCACTGCACTCAGGCAACAGCCCATCTTTAATGATCTTAAATCCCTTTATTTTATCGTGTTTTAGTAATAGTAGGCTACAACATAAACATTACAGAGACTTTAGTTGTTTGTCACTGTATACAATACTTTAAAACAGTTGGCATGTTGCATACATGCCTACAATAGTTGATATTTCCGATTTTCCGCCGCCTTCATTGAAAACGATGGATTTCAAACTTCAGCTTGTCACTCTCCAGGCTGCACGAACAGCGCTCGAGCACTCCGTTTTCTGCCCCCTCAATGTCATAACTCTGTCTTACTCATATGGCTTTGCCTCCTGTAGGAGGTCCTGGGCGCTTCCCGCCCGTGGCCAAGAAGGCCCCGGATGGCCAGAGAGCCGTGGGGTCCCGGTCCAGGGCCCACAACCCGGAGGCCATAGCCAGAGCCAAGGGCGCTGGGACGGGGGCCGGCACCGGCGCTGGCAAGTCCAATCTGGCCGGGCAGATCATACCCATTTATGGCTTCGGGATCCTGGTGTACATCCTCTACATCCTGTTCAAGGTGAAATGATGCACACCATACTGTACCTCAATGTTCTACATGCACAATTGCACATCTTCATTTAAAGATGGAGTTTTGTATATGTCTATGGAGTTAACATTACTCTAATAGACCCCCAGGTGTAGTTAGAAATTAGAATATTCAAATATGTCTTCCCTGTGTATTTTTGGTTTCTCAAAAGGCCCAATCGAGGCCCTGGTCAAAAGGCCCAATCGAAATGATAGTGATATAGTGACATCACAATATCATGCCCTCCCCTAACCCCTCCCCCTTTCCCAACAACAGCTGTGGGTGTGGCTTCAGTTCAGGTGGATCACCACCCACCAGGCAAACCTCCACATAAAGACATCATCCTAACACTTTCTGTACACTTTTCTTTTTCTCCTAGTATAATCACAATACCCGATGATCATGTTTTAGGGGGGAAACAAATCACTAAGTATAAACAAATAAGCAGTTTAGTTCCATTCAAATTCTTATGTGGTTGGCTGGTTGGCACAATGGAATAAGGAAATCACATAACCGGAATTTTTGCTAGTACGCACAATACTCGCACGCACGCATGCACGCACGCAGGCAGGCACACACGCACACAGAGACGAAGAATTCTTAGAATTGTCAGGGGAGGCAGCCCCGTACTAAATCTTGTTTTTGTTTTATGTTTTTATGAAGGGGAAAGGAACTGGTCGGAATAACGTGTTCCTTCCACATGCTACGTCCGGCCGGCGAAATTCCCCCCTATCAGGTGAAAAGAAGCAGCTTGGACTCCTCATGCATAGAAGGAAGCATGAGGTCAGTCCACTGTCCCCCCCCCCCCCCCCCCCTAGGTTCCCAGGTTGGCAGAGGAAGTGTAGCGCCCAGAATTACATAATAGATCATTGACACTGGGTGAAAAAAATGGGTTGCAAAATCGTGGGATAAAGATTTAGATACAAATCTTGGTTTCTTAATCTCTCTCAGCTAACGTCCAGGGGCAGCACCAAGCCAACAGAAAACAAGTTTCAATCTGTCCGATCAGAGAACATGAAGAGGAAGATCAGTGAGTATCTTTCATTTCACTGCAGTCCTATCTGTCACACCATTACAAAATGAGTTCACTTTGAGCATCATCATGTATTATCATTATTGTAGGTAGTAGTAGTTATGTAGTAATATTGTTATTAGTAGTTGTAATAGTACAAATTGTAGATTTGAATATTTATTTAAAGCATGGCCATCATGAAAGTGAGTTTGGTCAACAGAAGAGGCCTCCCTCACCAGTTTCATGACCTTCTCTCTAGCGGACTTTGAGTTGGTCCAGCTGCAGGAGAAGCTGAAGGAGACGGAGTTGGTGATGGAGAACATCGTGTCCAAGGCCAACCACAGTCCTGAGAGGTGGGTGTGTTGCAACGCTCAGATATTTATATCACAGTTACTAAAATGATCATCCTTTAAAGATAAAATTGATATGTTTAAAAAATGTATACTCTGAATGCTTATAAACCACTGACACCAACACAGAAATAGGTTCAGATAAATAGTTTATCTACTGTATATGCAATACATCAACAATGACAATTAAGTTACAACAGTGTTCGTGCCTTCGTGGTGACAGGTTAAATGTTGGTCGTATAATGTCCGAACGCACGCACGCACGCTCACTCGCTCGCTCTTATTGTTTGTATCATTCCTTGATTACTCACGCGTCTCCCTGACGCTCCAACACGAAATAATAAACGTAAAGGTGATCCCCGAACGTAAACCAATCCAACGGAGAAGATCCACTGTCCCTCGAACCGGAAAACAAATGGTTCTCCTCGCTGGACCCAAACAGACAAACAAAACTCTCACCGGAGCAGATGACGGTTCCTGGCCGGGTACACTCCTGTCACCGGTGAGTTGGTGGCCGTGGCTATCTTCCACCGTATAGCATACAGACAACGTTTATACGAACGCGATCGGGTCTCACGTGGACTCCCTGCTCGTTTGTCTCTCTGTCCCCACAAGTCTCTAGAACTGGCGACTTCCGTGCGTTTAATGACGGAAGCGTCACGGCCTGTCAATCAATCAATCTCCTTCGTGTGTGTGTGTGTGTATGTGTGCGCACGCACGTGCGTGCGTGTGCGGTAGTCAGTCCACCCAAAATTTCAGTCCTGAGAGGTGGGTGTGTGAGCCTGCGATAGTGTCCAATGTCTCCATGTTGTTTAACTGTGTTTGCTAATTTGATAACAAATAAGTAACAATCTCCTAAATTATATCCGGAATGTTCTGTAGTGATTGCGTTGTTTCTCCTCAAGGGCACATATTAGAGATAATCTTCTCGAGACTTAATTTTTTCGTCCAAGTACAGATATGCATCTGAATGAATCTGAATATACTTACATTTTGTCTTGCTTTTGCTTTAACCCAATTCAAATACAATTTCACTAGCTCATTTGTGATAGATCCCCACACCATTATGGTCCCACAAATGTGGCCACACATAGCAGTCAGTGTAGGATAGATATTTTATTAAATTATAATCATGTTGTGAAGCCCTGATACAGATTGTGCTATTGATGGTCTGACATTTCACATCCCATGCGTATTTGAATTCACATACCTTTTTTCATATCGCTCAGGGATATCACTGCACATCTATCTTTGTTTGGTCCGAGAACAGCCTGGGAGTATATCGTTCTTGAAAAATGTATATTTTTAATTTCCTGAAAAAAATATTTCTTTTTGGAGAGGTGGTTTCTTCCCAACAGCAGAGCTATACAGTATGTCTCCTCCTGTGTGTGTGCTCCAGGGTGAAGGGAGTAACCTCTGACCAGGAGGAGAGCCTTCTAATGCAGCTCAGAGAGATCACTAGAGTGATGCAGGAGGGCCGGCTGATGGAAGGAATGGCCCCAGAGAACAAAGCCCAACCACAGTGGGAAGGTAAACACGCAGCCAGAAAACATGACATATTGTCTACGAAAAATGTGTTTACCTGACATGTACGTAATTGGAAAGGACTGACTCGCAAAATAAGAATACAATGGGGTGGAAATAAGTTCTGTCAAAAATCATTCAGTAAGTGTGTTCAGTTCCTGCCTACATCAAATGACGTTATCTTTGTTCAGCATTACGAAATGCATTACCAAATCTACCAATATACACTTGGACTTGGATACACAAAGAGCATTTATTTCTGTAAACTATAAATCAATGGCCCCATTGGGGGGTGGGAATCTTTGTCTGGCTAAAGACAGATTCAGATCTTTTTTGCCAATGGATTCCCAAATTGGTTTGGAGGTAGTCCATTGGTTGTATCAGCAATTTTCACTATTCAGCGTATGGAACTGCTCCAAGGAAAGAAGAATGACTCATAACTGCCAGGTGCAGCAAGCTCACTATGGGTTTAATCTCCCATTGGCTTAGAGGCAGCCAATCATGAAAAAGTGTCCACTAGGTCCTCACCAGAGCTGTAGAAGAAGAAGAGTCGTGACACGCTTTGATCTTGCCGCAAAGTGTGGTGCTATTGGCTATAGATCCAAACATAGTAACTTCCCATTGAGACAGAATGAGCACTTCGGCATTCCATTATTACAATGGGAGTCAACGCTAGTGTTGTCACTCTCATACTAGATCACGCTGGTCCAGTATAGCCAGGTTGCACGTAGCTAAAAAAAAGATTAGGATCCACTGCTATAAACTGTACTGTGTGTGTGTGAGTGAAGTGACTGACTCCCCATGCTGTATTGCCATCATGTAGTATTTTCCCTTTGAACAGTGTGCATTGTCAAACTGTGTTTCAGATTTTCCCGAAGAGGCAGAGCCACATCAACACTGGGAACACTCCCACTGTCCTCATCACCATGAGCAGCCCAATAACCCACAGACACAGTCACATGCTGAGAGGACGCTGGGCGATGGAGCAGACGACGGGGCTGAGGAGGACTTGAGGGAGAACCACCCTGAGGACCACCCAGACTCAGAAGAAGCTGAGAAATCAGAGGATTTGCTCAAAGATTTGAGAGAAGCTCCTCTCACTACAGCAGGCGATGAAAATGTGACAGAAGGTGAGGAAGAGGATACAGGGCCTGAGGGTGGTCCGGGCTGCAGGAACGAGGAGGAGCCGTATGAACCGGTGGCGGTGGTGGGTCAGGAGGAGGGTGGGGTTGAGGGTGACATCGATCTGGGTGTCCCCAAGGAGGACCTGGTGGGGGTTTTGGAAGAGCTGGAGCTGACCCTGAAGATGACCTCCGCGATGGAGCAGGAGAAGATGGAGGACCTCAACTCAAGCCAACTCCAAACGGCAGACGGAGACGCCACGAGTTCCTGTACCCAGGTGGTCCGACGCAGGAACAGGAGGAGGAACAAGAAGCGCGACTGTCACTGACCATCTTGATTTTGAAATTGTTAAATGACTATTCCTCACGAAGGCTCGTAGCATGAAGGATGGCAGCGGCCATTGAATATGGGAACACATGTTCTGTAGCCAAGGAAGCGTCACAACCATCTTATTTTGCTATACATGGGCTAAAGATGTGACAAAATTAGCAGAAGACAGCAGCAAACAAATGATCTTGGCACAAAGGCTTTTTGGAAAACACAGAGCCTCCTTTGTAGAAAGATCACACAATCAAATTGGATCATACTAATAATGATCTCTAACTTGACACTAAACAATCAAAACCCCCAATATTCCAAATTCTGGGGTTGGTGGCCTCAGTCCACTACTTCATTGTCCTGCCCCATATTTACATACTGGGCCCTGGTTGGTTATAGCCTGGTTCCAGACGAATCTGGTTGGCTCGTCACCACTTCGGCCGTGAAGTCCTCCCACAATTGAGAGGGGCCAGACTTAATCTGCCTGGGGCAATATGCATTGAGAGGGGCCAGACTTAATCTGCCTGGGGCAATATGCATTAAGAGGGGCCAGACTTAATCTGCCTTGGGCAATATGCATTGAGAGGGGCCAGACTTAATCTGTCTGGGGCAATATGCATTGAGAGGGGCCAGACTTAATCTGCCTTGGGCAATATGCATTGAGAGGGGCCAGACTCAATCTGCCTGGGGCAATATGCATTGAGAGAGGCCAGACTTAATCTGCCTGGGGCAATATGCATTGAGAGGGGCCAGACCTGCATATTACTTGAATGGCCAATTTTATGAACACAGATTTCCTTGTGTGCATCAGTGTGCTAATCTTCAGAGATCAGGTATTTCTACAGATGAAGCTCAGCTGTATAGTAGAAATGAAAACTGTATTGTAGCTATTTATTTATTGACTTAATTTATTGATCAACAAAAAGGGACACGAGGGATTGGATCAAATTATATATATTTTCCTCTCAGCAAGCTGGTTGATACTGAATCCTTTTTCCAAGTAGTTTTACACATGGGGCTTGTTGGATTGTTCTCGGCAACACATGAACTTTCAATATAAATGTATAGACCTGCAGTCAGTGTTGATTTTAGTTTTAGTCAGTCTCTTCAATAGCTTTCATTTAGTTTTAGTCAGATTTTAGTCACCTGGAATGTGTAGTTTTAGTCGACTAAATATAAGATTTTAGTCAACTAAATCTAGTTGTTTTAGTCGATTAAAATGTATTTTGGTGGGCATTGATGCCGTCGTAATGACTGATTGTACACGCGCTGAAAATAGCCGATCTACAAGCTCGTTGTGAGCTTGTAGATCGGCTATTTTCAGCATGCAACATTTTTATTTGTTGAGTTTTCCCTCAGTGAAAAAACGTAGCCGAACATTTTTTGTCATAGTATTAGTCGACAAAATCAACACTGCCTGCTGTACATTTATAGATTTTAACTTGGAGGTGGGATTCAATAGGCGGCTTGCTGATAGTGACTGGGTAATATGGTTGGCAACTTGGCCATATCACTTTATAGATGAATAGTTTTATTTTAAGCGGAAATAAAGAAAACTGTCTACAATTTACTATGTAAAAGGTTGTCAATGGTTCACAAAAAAAAAAGTTTTTCCAGGGCCCCCCCTCAGAAGCAAAGATTTGAGTGAAAAGCGTTCAACGGGACAGCATATATATTCAAAGATTTGCACACATTTTCACGATTTGTGAAAAATGTATGATCTATGAGCTTGTAGATCTGCCATTTTTCAATAGCTAAAGTATGAAGACAGACAAAATATAACAAAAAGGGTTCCCGTCCTGAATGGGTTACAAATGTTTAATTATGCAGAATATGTGAGCTTTTCCCCCATTATCAGTGATGTTTTCAGTTTGTCTTCTATAATCTATAACTTTATAATTATATAAACTGCGGTTTTAAGTATTAAGGGTCACTTTTATAAATGCACCCATCTTTGCATATCAGTGTTTGAGAGAAAATACTGTGAATGATTTAATAAATACAATATGTCCCGTTTCAACATACAAGTTTCATCCGTTGCTTTCATCATGTATGGACAATGACACTGCAGTTCAGAAAAAAGAGTTTATTTGTAAAATGGAAATAGTATACCCATACAAAAGCAACATCACCTGATGTTAGCCGAGAGCATAACGAGAAACAATTCAACAAGTGGCACGCTACAGCTTGCTTTTCGCTTGGTCTGTTGTCGTGTATTTGACGTGTATATTGGTGTATATTGGTTTCCAGCCACTCTAAGGGGGGAAACTGACTGGCTCTATCATTGAGTGACAGGTCTGTCTCACTGTTCCATTGGCTCGTCGCCGGGGGCGGGTTCTGCCGCTGCAGGCTCGTCTGCTGGCTGGGCGACCTTCAACACAAAGAAGAACAGTAGTTGATTATGAGTAGAACATTGGAGACCATTTTGTGATCACTAGTTTGAGATTCTTGATAGTCATTAGACCAGATTCTACGAATGTCTTCCAAATCATGACTGTTTCTGTGTCAGTGGTTCTCAAATTATTTCATGTCAAGGACCCTAAAAATTTAATGCATTTGCGTATGTGGGTGGCCCCTCGACCGATTGGATTGGGTCCGTGTGTTGGTGGGCGTCGCTCTGCCAATAAAAGCGGACATATGTGGATGACCTAACCAATTTGAGCTATATATATATATATATATATATATATATGCATTTCTAGTTATTACTGTACCTTTCTCTGAGGCCTCTCCTCCAGTCCCTCCAAGTAGGGAGCCACGGCCTCGTCATCATAGATGACAAACTCCATGTCCTTACCCACAATGCCAATGGACACGTTCTGAAACAAAACAAAATATACCAACACCATTTCGTTTATTTCCATCATCATCACTATAGCAAGTCATTACGTTTAACATTTTATCCACGATTTACTCTTTTGGTTGATCAAAAAGGCATAGGCTGAAGCTCAAAGCTTATTAATGTCAGTTTACCCTATAATATTTACAACTATTCATATTTAATTTACTTAACATTAAATATTGACATCATAGACTTCATTATTATGCACACAGTAATGCATACATATACTGTACAAACATACTGTATCATACATACATGTGAGTGGGCCCAAACCAGGATGACCGGTTGACTGATTTTACTGTGTAATGTTACCTTGGTGGTCAGAACCTGCCTACTGTGTAGATGTGTGTAATGGTACCTTGATGGTCAGATCCTGCTCTGTGTAGATGTGTGTAATGTTACCTTGATGGTCAGATCCTGCTCTACTATGTAGATGTGTGTAATGGTACCTTGATGGTCAGATCCTGCTCTGTGTAGATGTGTGTAATGGTACCTTGATGGTCAGATCCTGCTCTACTGTGTAGATGTGTGTAATGGTACCTTGATGGTCAGATCCTGCTCTGTGTAGATGTGTGTAATGGTACCTTGATGGTCAGATCCTGCTCTATTGTGTAGATGTGTGTATAAGTGGTACCTTGATGGTCAGATCCTGCTCTACTGTATAGATGTGTGTATAAGTGGTACCTTGATGGTCAGATCCTGCTCTGTGTAGATGTGTGTAATGGTACCTTGATGGTCAGATCCTGCCTACTGTGTAGATGTGTGTAATGGTACCTTGATGGTCAGATCCTGCTCTACTGTGTAGATGTGTGTAATGGTACCTTGATGGTCAGATCCTGCTCTACTGTGTAGATGTGTGTAATGGTACCTTGATGGTCAGATCCTGCTGTGTAGATGTGTGTAATGGTACCTTGATGGTCAGATCCTGCTCTATTGTGTAGATGTGTGTATAAGTGGTACCTTGATGGTCAGATCCTGTTCTACTGTATAGATGTGTGTATAAGTGGTACCTTGATGGTCAGATCCTGCTCTATTGTGTAGATGTGTGTATAAGTGGTACCTTGATGGTCAGATCCTGCTCTACTGTATAGATGTGTGTATAAGTGGTACCTTGATGGTCAGATCCTGCTCTGCGGGCAGCGTTTCTCTGAGAGCACGGAGGCCATGCTGCACCAGCTCATTGAGATTACCTGGAAAACATCGACAGGTCTGTACTTCAACTTCAAAGAACTTTATTTTTCCATTCAGAAACTTCTTTTGCAGTGGTTAAAAGACAACGAGGAATAGTTTGCCTTTCGGGCAAAACACTACCCACATAAGGTCAAAGTGTGACACACAATACTACTGTATATAAACAGACTATAAAAATGGTATTAAAAAAAACTAAGCCTCAACCACACCAAAGGGTCACCATGCAACTCCTTGGGTCAAAACGGTTGCAAGGAGTTAACGCAAAAAACCATCTCGACCCTTTAGTGTGGTTTGGGCCATTGAATTCCATGCGTTGATCACTAGGGTCAACGTGCAACAAGACATATCACACCGCAGGGACAACGCTAAAACCGTCTTGACCCTTTGGTGTGGTTAGGGCTTTAAATGCATAATATATTCAAAGTAGTGCTAATAATCTGATATACTGTATGCAACCCGTCTATGTGTTCACTATAGTCCGTCAGGTGGGAAGGAGGGATCATTAGATAGTCCGACGAGAGGGGGGGGGGGGTTCAGCTTGGGCATTCAAAAGCCTGATGGAGGTGGGCACAAAGCTAACTGAGGCCCTTTTAGTGAGTTTTGACACTATCGCTGGCCTGTGGGCATTATATTAGTTCGTAGTGGGTATGGAGGGTGTGTGTGTTGTCCTCAACTATTTCAGAGACCTTCTTTACCATCCGTTTTCTATGGATGCCGCCGAGTGGCTCCTGGTTCCTCCCAATGATCTGTACTGGTTGTTCTCGTTTTAAGACATTCCAGATCAGTTCTAATGTCTAGCCTTATGCATGAAATCAATTACCGGTACACGTTTCACTCTTGTGTGTCTCTTTCAAAAGCACAAGCCTCAATTCAAACAGTAGAGTGTCCATGAGCAGCTGTAATATATCAACGGGTGAAATTAATCCTGCTCAGTCTACCATTCAGGGCCTGAACGCCTGTCTGAATGCACTCATGTAGGTGAATGAGTGGTTCTTTACTTTCTGCACCTCTATAACCATCATAACAGTCGGTCCACAGCAGTGCTCAATGAATACACTAAGTTAAATACTAGTGCATGCTCTTACAGTCCATGAACTTGTCCATGCTTCTCTCTAGGTAGGTGCGTGCAGACTGCGAGCGTGCTCCAATGGACATGGCTTTGCAGTCAAAGTAGTTTGCTGAGGGGCATGTCTGGAAGATATGAGGTCCCATATCCTAATGGAAAACAATACATAGATTATGTGTGATGGATAAAAAACAAAAAACAAGTCTGGTGCACATGCAGGTTTATGCTCCATGACCTTCCATTAGCAAATACCTATTCTTGCAGAACCATAGCCTCTCAAATCGTTTAGAATTGTTTTAACACTGATGAACCATGGACATGTCGTTTGTAGGGATGTACCGATGAGACAATTTGGCTGATATCAATATCCGATATAATTAATTGCTGTTATGGCCGATGTCTCATTCTGTATTTAAAAAATATATAATAATTTTGTCCATTCTGAAAAAAGGCTTAAAAAACCCATTTATGAAAAAAGCAATGCCTCTTTAGTCCAAAACTAGAGATGCACCGTTATTGAAATGTTGGCCAATATCTCAAAAACATTAAATAAAATGGAAGCCTCCTTGTGTGCCGTGAACCTTTCGGATTAATGATTTAACTATCGATTCCTACTTTCATCAGCACCCTGGAGGATTGTTGCTGCACAGAGCATTCTTGCCATAATGCCATTCAATAAAATATAAAACTCATAATCATGACAAAGCAAACTTACATCATATCCAGCAATGAGGAGTCCCACGCCATAAGGCCTTCTTCCATATCTCTGCGTTGGGATTTGGGTTTCTAAACACGTGTTTAAGGAGAACATGCATTTTTACCTTATACAGTACGTCAAAAGCTATGCCGACTGTGCATAATAGTTGCTAAATTTAAGATATAACCAATACATTACTCTTATACCAGAGAGGTGGACAGTACAACCAGTCACTGGATAGTTAACCTCTTTCGCACCTGTATTAATTCAAGTTGTTTGACTCCTTTATTAGTTCCTGTTGGTCATTTTCAGTATGTAAGTTGAAGTATTTGAAGCTTTTCATTTACAGTTATACGATTAGTTTTTGTGCCAATTTCTGACAAACTTTGAACATTAAACCATAAAAGTAAAACGCAACGATTGCCTCATTTCTCCGGCAGCTTGTTGCTTCCCTTACTCCTTAACAACAACAAAGCATTAATTAATTTATCATTTAATTCATGACATGCAGCAAATGAAATCGGCATGTCTTCTATGTAATTCAAATGACAGAAATCAGTCGTGGCGACTGAGAACTTTACTCTATGGATGAAACAACAGCAATTGAAAGGATACTGCTTCCGATCAGAGTGACGAGGCGTGATGTTGGGAGGGGCTTATCGAATACAAAGTGGGAGTCCAAACACTCCTGGCGCATGAAGTTACTGCAGGAGAAATTAATTGGAAAATGCTGGTTAGATTACAAAACATTCTATTTATTCACATTTCACAGCTTGAAGGAAGAATAAAAGGAAGGGAAATGCCACACTGTCTTCACTTGCAGCTAACAACGTTTCGGTCTAAACAACCCTTCAGCAGGTATCATCAGGTATGTATTCACAGCTTGACTTGATGTGTGTGTGTGTGATCCCTACCAGAGCAATCTGGCGTCAGCAGTCAGTCCCGCAATGGAGATACCGATATGGTTATCAACATGGAGGATCTTCTTCTGGTGGGCAGCCAGTTCAGACTGAGCTCTCTGTAGAGACAACAAACACATTAAGTAAGACACTGATAAACCTCAGCAGGCCAAATAATAATCGCATCTATTTAAATGTTCAATCCAATACAGTGGACCCTTTGGTAGCTCCACTCTTGCAACAATTGGAGACTGTAGGTGAAGAAAAGTAATTTCCCTTATAGGGGTGGGGGTTATGGAAAAATATGTCACAATATTTTTTCAAGCAGTATCACGATACACAATATTATCACAATATTTCTTCATGCGATTGTTCAAGTTACTTAACAATACAACCATCTACAAGGTAACAGAAACTAAAAGAAAAAGGAGTAACAGAACATTTAGAGTAGACCACAATACTTATTAACTACCCATCTAGATTCTAGATGCTTCCAAACGCAGTCCACAGGGAGTTGGATTGTCAACTAATTTATATTCGCAAAACATAAGCTTCATAGACAACTGTATAGCATACATATCTGGCTGTATTATAATTAATATACAGACTTTGATATCATACAGCACATTTTCCAGATCTACAAGCTCAGACTGCACGTTGTCATGTGATATTATCAGTAGTTGTGTGTGATACTGTTCTAAGTATAAAACAGGACTAATCAATTGTCGATTATAAAATACATTGTGTCAATTTGTAGATACAAAAAAGATAAAACAAATGATAAAAGTGACAGCCAGTGAAAAACCTAAAAGTATGCCATACTAGAAGTTGACTTGAAATAACGTCCTAGTGAAAAGAGTACAATTAAAAGTGAAGATGTTATATTACCTTAAGTGCCACCAAGACTGCGTGGGTTTTGTTTTTGAGTCCTACAGTAGCTGAGCCCTGCTTCACTGCCTCCATCGCATACTCAATCTGGTGGATACGACCCTGGATCAGAAGCAAATGCCTATGTTAATGCAACAACATTCTGTGGGATAGAATTGAATTACAATACATTGTTCCATTCGATTTTTGAAAGCCTATGAGGGCTAGGAACTCACCTGCGGGCTCCACACTGTGACGTCATTGTCGTACTGGTTGCGGAACTAGAGAGAGAGAGATTGTAAAATGGATCATGTTTTGAATAAGACATTAAAGGCAATTTCTAGCATATTAAAATGTAACACGTTTTACTGAGCTCACGTAATTGTCTTGCATTTCTGTTAATATTCCACAAACTCAACCAAACACGGCTGAGCTCAACAAGAGATTAAAGCCATTCTGTGACATGGGCTTTTCTACACTAAGGCATTAGATTACCAAATAAATAAATAAGGAAGCCAGCTGGGACAGCAAAGCAGGTGCAAGCTTTGTTTGCAACTTCTCCATGGCACCAGGAATCCGTGTCATCATTCAACATGGTAATGCAGTGGCTCTCAACCTTTTCAGGCTGCGAGTGCGAACCCCCAGAATAATCATGGGACCCACCCCCCCCCCCCCCCCCCCCAACACACACACTGATAAGCACTTGGGTAGGAGTTGTACATTTTGTTTGACTTTCAAATTTTGTCTCTTTGTAAAAATGGGACCCAATGCCTGATTCCCGAGTGCAGCACGGCTTCGGCTCACCGCTCCAAGAGATGGGTCAAATGCGGAGACCAAATTTTGCATACAGCAATGTATGCAACAAATAGTAGGACTTTAACCATTCTAATATTATAAGACACCTTATAGTATAGTTTGTTGATTACCTCTGATGCAATAATGATCTTTATTTGCATTAAGAAAATGGTCTTAAGTCCTTAAATTGAAATGTCACTTCACTGTCATCTGCCCCCCCCCCCCCCCCCCCCCCCCCCCCCCCCCAAATCATGTAAGGGGTAATGGGGATTGATTGATTAAATATATATATACACATGGTATATATATTTCACAGTATGCAGAATGGGCACATTTCAAACGAAAGCACAAGTTAATACAAAAACTGTTACACTTGTTTACAACAGGGTCCACCATTTTCAATTCATCATACACTTCTATTAGCCTAGACATCTACGACAGTTTACATTTTAGACAACAATATACAAAAAAAACAAACAAACGGGAAATCATCATATAAAGTAACCCTAGCCCTATTCTCATTTCAAACGCTAACATTAGATACTCTTCTATTGTAGGCAGGCTAGCTGCTGGGCAAATTATTGTAAAAAGCGGTAGCGAAACAATAATGAAAAGGGCAAATAGTTGAGCTAATTTAGCATGTTAGCTTTCGTTAGCTAGATGAAATGCCAACGTGCAAGATTATCAACAATAAAAACGACGACCTTCATTATTATACAGACATATATTTGTATTTGTTTAATGTTGCAACGGTTCAATTAAAAAAAAAGAAATTTAAATTATTTCTGCAGCCTCACTGAGCGCAGAATGAATGGATGCTGCGGTGTTTTGCTTACTCACAGTGCAGTGAACATGTTCATGGCTAACTCGTTAGCTTTAGTGTGAGCTCCTTATGCTTTATAATAAACATTATTGAAACGTTACATGATGATGCGACTCATCATGAGACCGAGAAGCCGTTTCCGGTAATATCATATAAGACAAAGAGAAGGAAAATTGTGTCAAATGTTACATTCAATCTTACCATGTTTAGTTTGTTTCTAAAACCAACAAGAGCTTCTGAAGCAACCCGAGGCTCTGAGCTGTGACTCCGGTTTGATTTATTTTCCTGAGTTCTCCTGCGTCACAGCCAGGATTGGAAGAGCAGCAGATCTCCAATCGATGTCAAACAGCTTATTGATCATCAAAATAACAATTCTTCAGCATTCTCTAATTGTGTAGACTTCTTGTAAATTAAGTAATGCAGATGTTTAACAATAATCTAACTCTTGAGAGCGTAAAAAGAAACCAAATGGACGGGTCCATTTGGTTTCTTTTTACGCTCTCAAAAGTTAAAGATCAGTATAGACCCATTTGGTTACCGACCACCACCCCAAGGACCACTGGTGGACGGCCCCCGGACCACTGGTATGTATAGGAGGACCCTGAGTGATATGTAAAGTGCTTTTTCTGGTTGTTATCCTCGTAGCAGATTTTGTAAAAACTTAATCCATTCTCTTCGGATCAAATAGTAATCTCAGCAAGGCAGATGGCTTCTAGAGTGGGTGACAATATTATCACACGAAAAGATGAAAATAGTTACCTAGGTTCCATCCTGGAGGCCAATCTTTCCGGTGATAAAATGGCCACTAATGTAATAAAAAAAGTCAATCAAAGAACAAGATTCCTTTACAGAATCTCCTCACTGGTCAACAAAAACACCTTGAAGACCTTAACAGGAGCCCTCGTACAAGGTTTCTTTGTCTATGCATGCACCTCTTGGTACCACAGCACCTCAAAGGCCCTTAAAACAAGGCTCCAGACCTCCCAAAACAAACTGGTCAGGCTCCTACTTGGCCTCACCCCCCGAACCCACCTCACCCCTGCCCACTTTGACAGGCTGGGATGGCTTAGGGTCGACGACAGAGTACAGCATCTTGCAATGGGTCTGGTCCACAAGATTCGATACACCACCAAGATACCCATGTACCTGTCTAAATCCTTCCTTAATGTAAACGAAGTCCACACCCACAACACCAGAGGGAGTGCAACAAACCATGTACAACCCAGATTCGGCACAAACAAGGGACTAAATTATTTTCGCTCCTATGATAGATAGATAGATAGATTATTTATTTTTGTGTCATGCACCAAAGGCGCCCAGCCCACATGGACTTACAAGACACACCATATCATTGCTACAATATTGCATTGTGTACAAGAAACATTTTTACACAAACAAAACATTCTGCCTTATTTCCCACGATTTGCATAAAATGTCTGCTAAAGCAAAAATACCTTTCCTAAAACAAAATTCAAGTTTTTCATAGTCCTCTAACCAGAAAAAGTTAGCACAGATGGTTGTCATTTTACAAAATAATACATGTCTTAATTCTTCATATAAAGGGCAGTAAAAAAAATGAATTTCATTTTCAATTTCTTTCAAATCGCACACTAGACACACTCTGTCCAATGAATCTACCCGTTTCTAAAGCTAATGGTAAGGTCCCAGAATGCAGCTCTGCACAAATAGATGCCACCAAAATGTGGAACGCCCTACCAACAGTCATTAAGACATGTGAATCCCTTGACTCCTTCAAAACCGCTCTCAAAGGGCACCTACGGACAGCTGCAATTTGAAACTGGCCCCCGTAAAATCTGAATCCTCCCCCCCCCCCCCCCCTTTCCCCTCACTGTATATGTTTATTTTCCCTTTTTGCGTCCTTTATGATGAATTCCTGTTCTGTTCTTTAACTATATAGAAGTGTCTATTTGTACGTCTCTAAATGTTTTGATGAATTGAACATGGTGGACCCTGTTGTAAACAAGTGTAATGCTTAATTGGGTCGTCCACTCACAGTTAACAGTCTTTGTATTGAGTTTGTGCTTGAAATGTACTGTAATTCTGCAAACTGTTAATAAATATTTCAATCAATCAATCAATGTATTGACCTGTAGGCTACTTTAAGTTTCGTTGAAATGTACCTATTCTAATCTACAAACTGTGAATACAAATTTCAATCAATCAACCAATCAATCAATCAAATATTGAATGATTGAATCAATCAATATATAGCTAGCTATATAGCTGCTATTAGAAACATTTTAAAAGTGGTAAATGTGTCTGATTGTGGTTTTATAAATATGTATTTGTAACCAATGAAGCTATTAAGAGCTTAAATTATAACTGTAAAAAATTGCCTACATAATATAAGGTTTCCAGTTTCCATATGCTCTTACATCTATTTTTCTACAAAGCAAAGAGAGCCTTATGCCTGCAGAAATGAGGACAGCTGACACACACACACACACACACACACACACACACACACACACACACACACACACACACACACACACACACACACACACACGGGAACGCACAGTGGCACACACACACACACACACACACACACACACACACACACACACACACACACACACACACACACACACCACCGCATGGGCACTAGATGGCAGCAGCTAATTGAAAGTCAGTAATGGGTGTGCTTTGGTGTTAATTGTAAACACAAACAAACTTGTTCGATGCAGTTATAAACACATTATCATTGAACTTGAAATAACAAAACAAAAACTGATTTCACGCGCACGCACGCGCACACACACACACACACACACATTCCATTTTTCCCAAGTTTCCTGCTCTTTTACAGGTGTATTTCATAACTTCTGCTTCTACTTGTTTATCCTGCTATACTGTATACGAGTTAGCTCTCATGACTGGATGAGATTGGTATCCCGACCTGAAAATGTATTTTTCGTTTTCTATATAGAGCTGGAAAGACAGGGAGACTATTGAACATAGTCTTTGGAATGAAACTTCCTTTAGTTTTAGTCATATCTTAGTCACCTAAAATTATGTTTTAGTCTAGTTTTAGTAGACTAAAATATCATACGTTTGTAGTCGACTAAATCTACAGTTGATTTAAAAAAAATATTTTGGCGGGCTTTGATGCCGTCATAATGGCTGATTTTACGCTTGCTGAAAATAGCCGATCTACTGCAACGTGTTGTGAGCTTTTAGAGTAGAGGAGACCCAAGGATTGAAGTGATTCAAATGAATTAATTTGTTCAATTTGTTGGAAGACATTGAAAAGTTGATGATTCACACATTTTCTGGGTATAATAGCAGTGGGCAATTGGAAAGGTTACCTACTGTATATGAATTGAACTTGAATAACCTTTCTAACTAGCCTAATTAAAATGTAGGCCACCTTTCAAGAAAGAACAGGCATCATTGGAGAATTTCTGAAAATGTTATCAGACATTGCATGCAGGGTATAGTGCATTGCTGCGAAAGGGACCTTTGTCAAATTCTGCTCAATAAAGTGATTTAATGGAACCAATAAAAATTAACATAAAATTGAAATGATAAAATAAATTATATCCCAAAATCCACTATGGAAATATTTAACTAATCTCCTTATGACTTATGAGCTTCTCTTCTTCCCAGCTAAGTCCTGCCCTATGCGGGAGCTAACTACTGTATTTCCGCCCATGGTAACGTCTGTCCCAACAGCCAGGAACCTTGGTGTTGTCCTGGACAGCCAGCTCTCATTCAAAACACACATCACAGCTGTCACTCGATCCTGTAGGTTTACACTCTATACAAGTAAGACGCGCAAACGTGGGAAGCGAACGCAGCTCGTGTGTGTGTGTGTGTGTGTGTGTGTGTGTGTGTGTGTGTGTGTGTGTGTGTGTGTGTGTGTGTGTGTGTGCTACAGCTGCGCCCTGTGTGTGTGTGTGTGCTACAGCTGCGCCCTCTGGTGGCGGGCGGGTGGTGTAACAGCGGGACACACAGACATTCAGCCCTTGCTGTCATAGTAAGTGGCTCATTGCGTTCGCAAACATACGACGAATTAGACCGTTCCTCACCCAGGAGCCCATGCAGCTCCTATAATCCAGACAACAGTCTTGTCAAAACTTGACTATTGCAACTCCCTCCTTACTGGCCTACCGGCATGTGCACTTAAGCCTCTCCAACTGATCCAAAATGCCGCAGCTCGCTTGGTCTTCCACCAGCCAAAATTCTCACATGTCTCCCCCCTTCTCCGCTCCTTCCATTGGCTCCCAGTCGCTGCCCGCACATAATACAAAACTCTGATTCTGGCAACCAAAGGTATGGACTATGGACCCCCCATATCTTGCAAGTATAATCGAACCCTACAAACCCTCCCGCGCACTCAGATCAGCCAATGCAGGGAAGCTGGAAGTACCTTCTAAAAACGCTCCACACGTTCCTAACTCTTCTCCCTTCTGGCTCCAAAACTATGGAATGCACTTCCGATCACAATCAGAACCGCAGCCTCTTTTTAAAATTGGAAAAAATTAAATATACATTGCGTGGCTCAATCTCCAAATTCAGTAAAACATGGCAGCCTTTTCTGTCTCATGTTGACCGCCTTACACTTGTGCCCCCAATTGAACCTGATTGAACCTGATTGACTGTCGCCTGACTGGCCAACCTGTCTTGTCTTGGATGATGTTTGTGACCGGGATCTGCTTTGTATATTGACTAAATTGGAGTGCTTTTCTATCTCATGTTGACCGCCTTACACTTGTGCCCCCGATTGAACCTGAATAACTGTCGCCTGACTGGCCAACCTGTCTTGTCTGGATGATGTTTGTGACCATGATCTGCTATGTATATTGACTATATTGGAGTTTTTTTTCTTTCTTTTATATATATTTTTAATATATTGTTTTTATTGTTTTGTTGTGTTTTGAATGTTCTTTGGTTGTCTTTTTCTTTCTTTTTTTTTTTTTAAAGATATTTTTTTGCGGCTTACGCCTTTTATTGATTTTTTAAGGGACAGATAGTAGGCTGACGGGAAACGGGAGAGAGATGGGGGGATGACATGCGGTAAAGGCCGTGTCGGGTTCGGGAGTCGAACCCGCGGCACACCGCGACTGGATCACCAGTCCGGTGCCCAGACCGTTACGCTACGGCCTGGGCCTTCTTTGGTTGTCTTGATTTGGATTTTGTGTTTTGTTATTGTGTGTGTTTTAGTTTTTTTGTATTTGTCACTCAAATGAATAAACAGAACATTAAAAAAAAAAAAAAAAAAAAAACGCAGCCTCACTCCCAATCTTCCGCCGTAGTCTGAAAACCCACCTCTTCAGACTCCATCTTGGCCCATCTTGGCCCATAGCACCTGCCCCTCCCCCCCAAAGCCCCAACCTATGTAACTTAGATAGCACTTTATGTAGACTTAGATAACATTTTATACAGACTTATAGCATTTGATGTAGACAGCACTAGAATAGCTTTTTATGTAGACAGCACTTTATAGTATACATGTATAGTTTAATTATATAGATATTCCACTGTTACGTAGTAGAGCTTACGCATGTTTCATGAAAACTACTTTTTATGTATGTGATGTATTGCCATGCTTTTTTGTTCTTGCTTAATGTAAATCGCTCTGGATTAAGAGCGTCTGCTAAATGCCTAAATTGTAATTGTAAATTGTAAGGTAACAAATAAACATTTGTGTGTTTCACAACAAAAACACTTGGAGAAGGAGCACGGAGCTAGATGTCAAACAGAAGGGACTGACGTGGAAACAGCGGGAGAGGATGGCGCAAGACAGACGAGGGTGGAAACGACTCATCAATGGCCTATGTTCCGAAAGGAATTCAAAGGCCTAAGTAAGTAAGTGTTTCACAACACAAACACTTTATTTTAGAACACACCCAAATCAAATCATATGTGCATGTTCAATCAATTATTCCATCAAAGCTAACGGCATAAACAATATTAGTTTGCCTCTTCTACAAAAATAGCGTTCTCTCTCTCTCTTGTATCATACCATACTACGTATTATTTCCCACCACGAGTAACCTCGCAGATCAGACTATATCCAGGCATCTAGCATATCCACCTCGGAGGACAGTGTCGGTAGGCCAATCACAGGCAGGCGGGGCGTTACCATGCCTATACTCAGACACACGCCTCTCGAGTCCAGGTCTTTGTTCAGGTGGACCAAGGAACGGTATGTGTGTTATAGTTATGTAGGTGAATGGAAAGTAACAGGTGAATGCTAGGATTACAAATTAATATAAAATTACTGCATTATTTTGTTATGCTTCCCAATTCAGTACATACTTTCCTCAAATGGGATCTGTCCTTCAGTAAAATCCTGTGTTAATTTAACTCAAGAGTGTTTCAGAGTGAAAACAAATTTGACCTCCATTTGGTTCCATTTGTACACTCACTGAGTTAAATAAGGATAAGGATTTTACAGTAGCCTATAGATAAATTGCTATGCAGTCACAGAAAATAGCCATTAACGGCCCAGTCCGTATGACTTCATGTCTGGTTTTTAGGTTGAAAAGGCTTGGCCCGTGCGTGGCTAGCCATCCCTTTTTCCCTCTCTCGCTCTGTTAATGATATCTGATGTACGTACCCTTGATCCGGGAGGAGATGAATTAATAGGGCCGTGCTGACGAGCTTGCCTCTTCTGCCAAGGCAGCGGCCGGCGCACGCACGGTGTGTGTGACCATTACATCAGCATGCCAGGCCTCCTCCTCCGCCTTTGTGATTGAGATGGTATAGGGAGCTGTTGCTGAGCTCAGCACGTTTCACCCCAGTGCCTCATTTAACTCTGCCAAACGGCCCCCGGTTTAATTTTTCAAATGGAAAAGCGGCCTGAGTCACTCTGTGTCTCTCGGTCCAAGCTAGACCGTGCGGACAACTAGCTGCACGCACGTTGAGGAAGCTGTGTTTTAGGGAAGAGTGTGGTGGGCCCTAACGGAGCATTAGCCGTTATCACAAATGTGATGAGGTCAGCACATTTTGGGCACATTTGGGCAAGTGGCTATGGCCGTTTTAAGCCCAAGGACTGTTTTTGTGCAAAATAATACTTGGAATGGATTCAGAATCATGAAAACCCCCTAGTTTGACATGCTACTTAAAGCATAATGAAAATGTGAAAATCTTGCCTTATATAAGATGGTATATGGCCACATATAAACCCCTATAAAACAAACACTGACAGCCGGTCCGCAAGTGGATTCATGAATGTATATAGACAATATTTTAGGCCAATAAAATAGACTATACCAAATTTCCCACTCCACAACCCTGGCTGCCGGACTACCATATGTGTATGTTTGCTTGAGTTTCTTTGTGTTGGGGAACTGATTTTTTTGATTGATTGAAATATTTATTAACAGTTTGTAGAATTTACAGTACATTTTAAGCACAAACTCAATACAAAGACTGTCAACTGTGAGTGGACGACCCAATTAAGCATTACACTTGTTTACAACAGGGTCCACATTGTTCAATTCATCAAAACATTTAAAGACATACAAACATTTAGAGACATACAAATAGACATTTCTATGTAGCTAAATTCATCATATGGGAAGCAAAAAAGGGAAAAGATACAATATACAGTGAGGGAAAATGGGGTGGGGGGGTGGGGGGGATTCAGATTTTACAGAGGCCAGTTTCGAATTGCAGCCATCCGTAGGTGCCCTTTGAGAGCGGTTTTGAAGGAGTCAAGGGATTCACATGTCTTAATGACTGTTGGTAGGGCGTTCCACATTTTGGTGGCATAGGAGCGAAAAGAATTTAGTCCCTTGTTTGTGCCGAATCTGGGTTGTACATGGTTTGTTGCACTCCCTCTGGTGTTGTGGGTGTGGACTTCGTTTACATTAAGGAAGTATTTAGACAGGTACATGGGTATCTTGGTGGTGTATCGAATCTTGTGGACCAGACCCATTGCAAGATGCTGTACTCTGTCGACGACCCTAAGCCATCCCAGCCTGTCAAAGTGGGCAGGGGTGAGGTGGGTTCGGGGGGTGAGGCCAAGTAGGAGCCTGACCAGTTTGTTTTGGGAGGTCTGGAGCCTTGTTTTAAGGGCCTTTGAGGTGCTGTGGTACCAAGAGGTGGATGCATAGTCAAAGAAACCTTGTACGAGGGCTCCTGTTAAGGTCTTCAAGGTGTTTTTGCTGACCAGTGAGGAGATCCTGTAAAGGAATCTTGTTCTTTGATTGACATTTTTGATTACGTTGGTGGCCATCTTATCACCGGAAAGATTGGCCTCCAGGATGGAACCTAGGTAGGTAATTTGATCTTTTCGTGTGATAATATTGTCACCCACTCTAACCAAGAAGCCATCTGCCTTGCTGAGATTACTATTTGATCCGAAGAGGATGGATTCAGTTTTTCCCAGGTGTAAGGATAGTTTGTTATCAGCGAGCCAGGTGCAGATTCTACCGAGTTCAGAGCTGAGGGTCTTTTCAACCTGCAGTTTGTTCCTGTCCGAGACCAGCAGTGCTGAGTCATCTGCGAACAGGAACAAGTTGCAGTCACAAGCTGAAGTCATGTCATTAACATATATTAGGAACAGTAAAGGCCCTAGTATGCTTCCTTGTGGGACGCCACAGCTCACTGGGAGGGGAGGGGACAGTGTTCCGTTCACCTCCACCATCTGTTCTCTCCCCTCCAGGTAGGATTGCATCCAGCTCACTGATGTGCTATCAAAACCAATAGCTTTAAGCTTGTTAACCAGTATGGAGTGGTTCACGGTGTCAAAAGCCTTTTGGAGGTCCAGCATGACCATGCCGCAGTATTTTCCAGCGTCCACCTCGTGTTTGATGTGGTCGCTCAAATAGAGGAGGCATGTGTCAGTGGAGTGGGATGTTCTGAAACCAGACTACCAGAAACCAGATTACCACTATGTACAAGTTAAAGTTCTATTGTGGCAGTCAGTAGGCTATAGGCCTACACTGCAGTCTGAGATCCAGGGCCCTATTTTGGCAGCGAAACTTAATTACTGCCATGTCACATGTTCTTGACTTGTGCCGTGGGGCTGAGTCCGGATATGTTTTATAGTATTTCCACAAAGCTAAAATGCAGTAGCACCAGGCGCTATCACTTGTGCTCGGCGATAGAGGCACGTCATTATTCATGGGTGTGTTTGGGGCGTTACATTCATAAAGTATAATAGAAATTTGTGTACTTGGCGACCATTACGAGGGAGGCTCAATTAGGTTTTTCGCTAGCTTAAGAACAACATTTGACCTTCCTCAGTGCAGTACTGGAAATACCTGCAAATTAAACATTTATTGGTACAAACATTTGGGTCACCTTCTCCTCCTCCTCCGAGGGCTGATATTCTGATTTTAGGAAAGGGACATGAAGCCTCTCATTATTACACATTTCTTGTAGAGCACTCTAATAAAAAAAACGCCTCTGCTCTCAGACAGATATGGGAGGTTGATCTGGGTGTCTCTTACACAGAGGGGGAGTGGACTCGGCTTTTAAGATTTTTTTGAAAAATATCCAGAGAACTTATTCAATTCAATATCCTAAATAGGATCTATTGGAACCCTTCCAAGTTATATAAAGCAAAATTGCGAGACTGCTCCACATGCTGGAAGTGCCAGGAGGAGGAGGGCACTCTCATGCACATGCAGTGGGACTGCCCTCCAATGCACGATTATTGGGGGGAAATTCGTGATCACATGTGTGTCTTGGGATATGAGATCCCATTCTCCCCAAGTTTGTGCATACTAGGGGATCCCAGTTCTCTTGAAGACCTGACACCTTATGATGCTGAATGGGCTCAAACAGCGTTAATGCTGGGTCGTAAACGTCTTATGTGTGAGTGGAGAGCTCCCTCTGCCCCCTCTGTGAATGTTTGGTTTAGTCAACTTGAACTAGGTCTTTCAGACTTCTTAACAAAGTAGACAACTATTTGTTGAAATGGGATAAGTGGGAGGCGCACACTGGAGGCACTGTCTAATTGTAAACTGAGCAGGCTATTATATGAACTGTACTTGAAGTACTCAACTGAGTGCTTGCTCTTCCTTTCTTCTTCTAGTTATCTGTACTGTTGCGAAAACATTTTTCTACCCTGTGATTGAAAAATAAATAAATAATAATAATCATTAAAAAAAAAAAGTATAATAGAGTGTCTTCACTGTCTTGTGCAGTGGCGCCTTCCGGACGTAAAAAGTGAGGGGACAATATTCGAGATCGAGAGTTGAGACTAGAGCCAATACACAACGACGATTGCACAACAAAATGGGATCGGTGCTAGAGAGAGAGACCACCAGCACCGGTCGGGAAAAATAAATAAATAGCCCAGTCATTCCCCAATTAGTGCGGGGGATATTCAGACCCAGAGTTGACTTCATTACTACTTGTACTTGCATTAGGCTATGGAGCACTGCTGCGCCATAGCTCCAATATCACAGATTTGTCTCTTAGCACGAGGAAGACATTAGGCCCTAATGTCTTCCTCGTGCTAAGAGACATCTGTGATATTTTGACAAATCAGTTTAATATTTACATGCAATATACACCAACTCCTCGCCCTGCATTGCTTTAAATAGGTCAGTGATGTGTTTTTAGCCTGGAAACCGACAGGGCTAATGGGCAGGACGTGGCAGCCCCTCTCTCTGCCAATGATCATGGATGTGCCAAAGATGCATTCAATTAAGCTGGCAGTCATCCTATCACGCAGCAGTTCAAAGGTCTCTAGCTGAACACCGAATGAACGGGGGCCATCTATTGGCAGCCTATCTCAACCCCTCCCTTTCAATAACATTTTAAAAGTGGGTTTACGGCATCACTGACTACATTCCTACATGAAATGCCAGAGCCCTTGCAATTAAGAGAAGAGAGAGAAAGTGAAGAGCTTGAGAGCGCTTCAGCGATGCTATAGAAATATAAAAACAATATAGCCTACTAGCCTGCCTACTATGTTGCAGTACAATTGAACAATCAGTCAGATTGAAGGAGTGCTCGTATTCTTCGAGTTCACCACCCACCTGCCCACCTCGGGCAATAATGTTTTTCCCCACATTAATTAAATAATCACAACATGTAATAAGATTATTTATTTTATTCAGAATGACGTATATGAATCCATTTTCTGACCACTTCGAAGGGAGGCAGCATTTGTTTGTTGTTGCCAGCTGTGAGTGGACAAACGCCTTATTATAGCCTACTGTATATTATAATCACTAGTTGTCACCAGAAATAAGATCCAATCCGATCATACACCATGAGCATGGTCTATGAGTCGGCAGTGGATGCTACTGGGATCTGGCAATAAATGGCATTGGTGTGGGGTGACCAGAAGTGTGTACCCTTTCATACCATTGGCGAGACTTGGATTGACGAGGATCTTTGTTACAGTCAAATTAGTTTAACTTAGGTCAGGTGTGAGTCGACAATTTAAATTAGCCATCACCAGTAGCATACTGTTTTGGGCCGGGCTGGCCACTTCTCTTCAGTGCTTCACTGTAAAAAGCACAATAACCCCAAAGGGTTATCCTTCAGATAAGAGGCATGCACTAAAACCAGTGCATTAGCACCATTAGTTCATTTGTTATTGCCGGTGTCAGACTGCAGCACGGTGATGCCAAGAGACATCAGATGTCATTATTTTAGTGCTCAGGCAAATGCTTAAACAGTAATTGCATTTGTTCATTTGCCATTGCACTCTTTTTGTCTCTGGCAGGCCTCCGTCCATCCGTCTGTCTGTAATTCCATGATTGATCCCTCCCTGTTAGTTAGACATACTACAATAAATGTTACCCGTACAAGTATTTAATGATTGCTCTGGTTATACACTGTGAAAGCAAGACTAATTCCAACCGTTTGGAAGAGAGCACAGTTGAGAGAATCTTGACTCACCTTTATGAGCTACTATAGCCTTCCATTTTGGCATCGTCCCTGATCAGATGTTTTTGGAGACAGTGATGTATGGTGTAATAGACATTATAGTGGATGTTGTCTTAAATCTGAGCCCTTAATTGTGCTGCACAATTAGCACAAGACAGTATACAGATTAGGAAGATAATAGCCTACAGACAGAAAGAAAGAAAGATTAGGCTACATGTTGCTTTCGGGATCAATGCTAAGAACATTTCATACAAAGTCCATGTATTTATTAAAATAAGGTTTTGTAATAGAGGCACAAACACAAGTAGTAGAAGTAGTAGAAGTGCCTGCCTGTACCAATTTATTTTTCAAATTAAAAATATACCAGTTGTATAACTCATGTTGCTATGATTAGGTGATGTAATGGTGATGTAAAACAAACACGGACAAAACAAACATTAGACTCTCTTTATAGTAAATTGCATTTAATATTTGTGTTAGGGACAAGATGATGTAAATTTCCCTTCATTGTCAATGGCGTTTTTGAGTGGTGCAACCACTCCAAGGAACAGCAATGTCCGTGTTGTTCACCTATGTATGTGACGTTCACCTATGTATGAGAACGAGTATGACTATTAGTACCAGTAGGGGCGCTGTTGTGCCAAACAGAGAGAGAGATAGTGCTGTACTGTTGCCTGCTAATGTGAGAGAGAGAGAGAGAGAGAGAGAGAGAGAGAGAGAGAGAGAGAGAGAGAGAGAGAGAGAGAGAGAGAGAGAGAGAGAGAGAGAGAGAGAGAGAGAGAGAGAGAGAGAGAGGAGGAGTGGGGGGAGAGAGGGAAGTTGCACCACTCAGTTCACACGGGTGTGTTTTAATGTTTGTTTAACTATAAAAACAAACATTAAACCTGTATATAGATATAAATCAATCAATCGATCAAAGGTTAGCCCCAAAGTGTAATGACCGTAAAAGAGAGGGAATCATTATACTGTTTTTTCTTAGCTATGGTCTGAAGTGAATATTTCAGAAAGTTTTCAGCTCATCTTCCATAGTATGCTCATCTGATGAGCCTCCATAATAGACCATGCACAGCGGCCATCTTTCCATTAAATTAATGAAATTACATTTTTGTGTTTGTGTTTTGTGTTTGACCCCCTCTAAAACAAGAGCTCCAATAGAGCACCGAAGTCTGACGTCAATAGCGGTAGGGCGCAAATCCACGGGTTCATGTACTTTTTATTGATTTTAGATTGCCTTTTAGATTGCCTTTTAGATTGCTTCATATGGATATGAAGAATCAACTGACTGAGAGAAAACGCTATTGTTACTGCTACTGAATTAGTTACATTTTCGCTAGAAACAGACTGTATCATATATGAGTGACTGACTGTCGCAAACGATACAGAGACACCTCCCTGACAATAACGCTGAGACAGCTTGTTTATTTTTGGACCACAATGCTTATAGTAGACAATATTAAGATCACCCCATGTTATTCTCCATAGAGAAATTACTTCTGTGGACCAGGGAAATCGATCGAGGGGATGAGCAAGTCACGTCAGGACTTCGGGGGTATATTCTTTTTAGGTTTGAGACTCAGAAAGGTGGGATAAACTTCGCATAGAGGATTTCACCTATTTGGACATTTAGCCCCTTCAGTTTATCTCTTAAGGATAGAGGGAGACAATAGCAATTACTTTTTCTACGAGGAACCATTTCAGCCAGCTATAACCAGAATTAATTTCAATCACCTGGCAACCTGGCTGGCTGCAGTGTTGTCAAAGTTACTCTAAAACAGTAATATTATTACTTATTACTTTTAAAAAGTACTCTACTTATTACTCCATGCCAAAATGAACTAGTTACTTATTACTTTACTTATTACTTTTTTTCCTTGCCCTCAGTAATTCCATCTTTTGTCCCCAAAAGTCTTACTTTGCATTTTCAACATAAGCAGTGATTTCTCCCCCTTTTCTGCAGTGTTTATTTAACTCTGAAAAGTGTTCTGTATAGTGAACACATCATGATGGGTCCATTTGGTTCCATTTGTACACTCATTTGAATTAACCCAGTCTACCATTATAAATAAACACTCAAGCCCAAAGTACCACCAAGGCTTGTGAAAATAGTAACTAGTTATATTTGGAAAAAAGTAAATGTAATAGTTTTACTCAAAATGAAATGAAAGTAACTAGTTACGTTACTAGTTAGTTAAAATATTACTTTAGTTACTTGACAACACTGCCTGGCTGGCAAGATTAGATCAATGTAGTGGCTTGGAACCTGTGTGATTTGGCACCTTGCGGGACCATGACGCCCACTCAAGATGGGCAAATGATCAAATGTTGTCCTGTGGACACCTGTCTCTGCTTGGGCTATAATCTATTCATGAAAACATTTTAATGTGCTCTCATGCCTTAGGAATTAGGATCCATCATGTCACAATAATGGATTTAGCAATTTAGAGGCACTTTTTAAACTGCGTTGGACTGATTAGATAAAACCATTCAGCATGGAGAGAATGCAATGGGCACGTCAGAGCACGGTGTATTACTTTCATCACCACGCATTGCCAATCGACCCATTAACTGAAAAAGACTCAATTACGTCAATGGTGGTCTCATAACATGAGAAGGAGCTTCGGGGGTCAGGATATTGATGGGCCGTGATTTGAGGAGCTTGTCACAGAAAACGGAACATGTTCCTCAGAAGATTATGGCTTTTCCGGGTGATCTTTTCTCCTTTTTTTTTTAATGCTGTTTTTATTAGGCATTTTTTGTATGACAACATCAGAATATTATCGACAATGATAATGAGTAGTTCAGTTATATAATTTTTTTTTTTTTTACAGGCAATGTAAATGTTCCACATACAATACATAATAAAAAAGACATATAAATGTGATAAACATGAAAAAACAAAAAACAGTTAAACAATGTGATCTTTTCTCTTGACAGCATGGAATACTGTACAGTGTACTGTACATACTGACCAAAGAAAAACAGACAGACAGACAGACAGACAGACAGACAGACAGACAGACAGACAGACGGGCGGACAGACAGACAGACAGACACAGTTTTTTGTTTTTGTTCTTTTTATTATCACATGTTTGTTTTTGTTCTGTACGTTCTGTCATTGGAGGTTTCATGTTATGTTATTAAAACTGTATTATTGTCTCTTTCACTCAGCGGAACATGAGTGTCTTGAACTGCACCTTGCACCGACAAAAAAGAAAGAAAGAAAGAAAAAGAAAAGAAAAACTCATCTTTGCTGCAGAGGCAGAAATTATGGCTAGCTCTTGGCCATTGGCCAGGTTTCATAACCGCATACCGTTTAACTTTCTATAAATACCACCGGGTATGGTCCAAGTTGATCAAGTGTGATTGAATCTGAACGGACTCCAAACACTAGAGCCAAGTTTCTTTTAAGGCAGTTTAGAGGGGAAATGCTTCCCTCTGCCCAGCTTCTGATAGGTCTCTCATCTGAGTAACTTGAACATCTTATTGAGATGCAATGCACTCTGGGGGGTAATTTAAAGAACCACCATTCTTCTGTGCGTTAGAATCTGGTCTCAGGTCAGAATGCGGCGGCATTGGTGTAATGAATGTGTGTATCACAGTAACAAAGGTGATGATGACTAGGGTTGGAGCTCGATAACCGATACTCGAAAAAATCCCATAACAAGCTTATTTAGTACCCGTTATCAATAAGATTTGGGTTTATCAAGCCTGTTATCGAGCATAAAAGAAATGTAATCATCCATGCTGGCACAAACATGTCTAAAGTGCATTGATACCTGCCAACCAGCGCTGCCCGGGTAAACAAAATGACACTTTTAAAGTGACTGTACACATATTAACCAGTTTCTTTAATATTATTTTATTGGCAAAAAGGTCAATTGCCTTCCGTCTGTTAGAAACGTACTGTATTTGATGGCTATAGTAAAATATACTGTTTCTGTTCAGAATGTGTTGTCTCCCGTCTTTCCACAAAAGAATAGAAAATGCTCGATAGCGGGCTCGATAAGCCTGATCGATAAGGTGCTCATTATCAATAAAACTTAACGAGCTCCATCCATAATGATGACACACCCAATACCAATCACTGAAGCACCACCAGCAGAATCATTGCCGTATGAGCAGCAGTCTTTGGAACTACAAATACTACTAGGCTGATATGAATAACGACTATGGGTTGTCCCGATCCGATCACGTCATTTTCAAATAATCTGAAACGGATTGGGAGCAAAAACGTAATCGGGACATCCCTATAGTATCAATATTACATTCATATCATATTAAACTGGATATTGTCTGTGATTTTGGATGTTGTACTATTGTGATATGGCATAAACGTGTTCTATGAAAAGATAAACATCGGATCAGGAAAACTCGGTATCGGCAGATACTCAAAATCAAATGATCGGATCGGATCGTGAGCAAAAGAAAATGTGATCAGGAGGTCCTCTTCTTTACTCTTAGAATTGAATATCATTTCAAACCATTGCACAGTTCAAATCCCATTCCTTTATCATGTTTATTGTTTAGCAGTCAGGTTGATTCATTCAGTCTTGTGTAATCATGACAAATAGGTTATCCACCAGGCACTTTTCGGAAGCACAAACTCTCCTTAGTGTTGCTCCCGGCTCCAGCCACACCATTTGTAAGTGTCTGCTCATCGATTTCTGAAAGGTCTCTTTATTCAGTCTCTCCTCTTTTTTTTCTTGAATGAAAGTGGAGTAGCTACAGTACAACAGAGCCTGCATGGGCCCATTCAGACAATGATGTCATAGCTTTAAGCCAACTGCCCCCTCACCCCCCCCATGCTGCAATGCTGATTGATGGCTCTCCATTTCAGTGGTTAAATGTAATCTCCCTAATGTTTCAGGACCAAGAAGTGACCAACAACAGCAAAGGCAGCAAGCCCCTTACATGTGACATGTCACCTCAGATGGTTCATTAAATAATAATGGGGACAAGGAATTGGGACCTAAAAATATATATATATATATCTGTGACCTTTCAACTTGCATAGTGATACATAAAACACATACCGGTATTCCATAAACATACAGTAAATAACATGTTGTTAAACGGTGCCCCATCCATCCACCATGTGTCCGGGTGCAGACGTCACACTACATGATTTACAGTATGCCACTGCCTATCCCCCAAATTGAGTGGCTACACTGTCACTTGCAGCTCCTTGCCTTCTGTTGTCATGAGGGGAAGACTGTGAATAGTGTGTTCGTATGAGTAAGCTCACATACTATTGCATGTGTATGTGAGCAATCTACAACCTATTTACAATTTCTGCACTTATGCTCTTTTCCTGAGCGACTAAAGAATGTGCAAGATCAAAGGAAAGGCGCCATGAACAATAGTGTATGGCTATTTTTAAGAATTACATGTGGTGTAGTTCCATAGCATTCTGAGATTGTGGAATAGTTGTCTGGCTACAGTACATGAAGAAGACCTCTTAGGTCTAGGTCTTTTACTTATTTACTGCCTTAGGCCAGCACCTCACCAACACTGCTTTCCTGTTTTGGCTACATGAGACTAACATGTAATTAAAGGGGCAAAACAAATGTATTTAACTAATAGATGCCTTATCAGACACTGATAAGCACCATCATGTGCGGATTGCGTGCGGATTGTCTCTCATCAATGGAAAACTGCACTCGCGTGTAAAAATGCACCATAAAACTTTCAGATGCTGTTTTTCTCCCAGTGTGGAGGAATAATGATTAGGATTTTTATTGTGATCTCTCACTCTTGAAAAAATCCATTGATTTCTGTTGTGTGTGAACAATAATAGCAATTCAAAGCAGTTGTCCTCAAAACCATGCACGATGCACCTACATTCGCTGTCAGAAGAACGGGAGGTGCGCTCATGATCACGGCAGCAGAGCCTGTTTGTGCATGGCTGCACGCGGACCTGCAGCCCATCAAGTATAATTTATGCTTCGTCCTGCGATGGTGTCGTGCATGCAGACCTCTATGCTCACAGTCACGTCCAAGACGCAATGTGAGCACATATAAAAGCTGCTGCCTAGGAGGAGAGAGATAGAAGAATGGCCGTGGTCAGCTTTGTTAAATTGGCACCGGGGATCATTGGAGGCAGGTGTGACTCATTTCCTGGACACACCTCTGACAGGTTGACCGCCTCATACACAGGAATAGAAAAATAACAGAACAAAACCAAACCTAACAAACAAACCACAAATCAAGTAGGAAGCGTCGTACGCCAGGGCGGTGATGCATGCGTCAGTGCCTCTACAGCTCCACAGTCCCAAATATTCCATAAATTATTGTTCTACATAATACATTACTCAGAGTGTGTAGAGTGTGTGTGTGTGTGTGTGCGTGCGTGTGCGCGCGTGCTAACGTGCATGCGTGAACACGTACAGTACCTGCCTAATGCATGTATGCACTTGCACACGGGGTACATTTGTGGTTGTGCGTCCTTTGCTGGTTAATCTCAGTCAAACGCTATCCCAGGTGTTCAAACACTCCCACAACCAACCGCCAATCACACTCTCCCAATATCACTTGAACTTGCATTTAATCAGGCGCTGATCCGTCATTTGTAGTGGTGAGCCAGCGATTAGATTTGGTAGATTGAGGGCCATTACTGGAGGCTGTGCCGTTTGCCTAATGACTTAAGTGCTGTTTGCTCCTTCCTCTCCCTATCCTTTCAGGAAGAGATTTATCTGGATAGACTCACGGACGTTTCCATCCCACCTTTCTACCACGGACAGACATGGAGGTGTCATCCCAGTGTCACTCTGACCCCATCACTTCATGTCAACTGCAGAATGATTTAATAATGATTCTACCATGAAAGAGTTTTCATTATTCTAGTGCTCTGTTACGGCACGCCAGTGTGTTGTTGTTGGTCACATGATCACATCACATGCAGTGACATAAAGTGTATATTCCGCCCAGGGCTGGACTTAGACAACAGTTAAGGCCAGATGTCACACACACCCATCAGGCCACCTTGCCATATCGTTGGGTCATTTCTGATACTTCCGTGACTGTCGAGAGCAAAGGTCTGTTTCTCAGTGGATTTATCATCTATGAAGGTTAAATAACAAATTGAGCTGCCATGCGGCCCATATGCCACTCGCAAAATTGCGAGCAGAATTTGTGAGAGCCCAAAAACCAAGGCCTAAAAAAACACCTTATTAGTAAACCCTGATTTGTATGATTTTAAGACCACCAAATATTGCAAATGTAATACGATCATGCTGTTTTTGTTCACCTTTATATATAAATAGCCTCTAACATTCTATGCTCCGAATAATGTATTCTGAAGCATTCTGATGAATTGAAAATGGAGGACCCTGATGTAAACAAGTCTAATTAGTGTTTTTTCTTGTTTTATGGATTCGTTGAACTGTACCCATTGAGTCAGTTCTACAAACTGTTAATAAAAATTTCAATCAATCAATCAGGCATCCATTTTAAAAGTTTTCCTCTCTTCTATTTATGTAACTAGACCTGTGCCCGTAGGGCAGAGGCCTACTGGGGGAGTCGGGGACGATGCAGCATCCAGTGTTAGCTGATTGGAATGTTCAGGCAGTTGAGCTACAATTATTAAATGTCTCCAGTAGTAACACAAGGGGTGTGTTCATTCATCTGGCCTCAAAGGTTAGTGTATTGACTTTTACTTTGGAACAAATCAAGAGCTTTGAAGAGCTTGTAATGCAGCACCATGCAGCTCCCTGGGGCAAGCTGTGATGCAGAAGATGACTCAAAAGACACCCATGCAGGAAAGAAATGAACACATATTCTACGTGTACTCCCACTTCAGTTACTCACAAACTTACAAACGTTATTATAGTGCTGACAACGCGCTGTCGCATCGATCAGCGTGTTCAGCTTCCGGTAGCCATGCATGCATGCATTGGCCGGGTTATTAAGTGGGTGAAATAGGCTCTCTCTCCTCTCCCTCTATCAAAATATACGTACAGTACACATTATAGGCAGAAGAAGAGTATGCATTTTTTTGCAGAATTAGGTAGAAAACCTTTCTCCCTCCTAAAGTTTGCGTGTGTGTGTATAGACCTACAGGCGCATTGCTCTTCACATGTCATGAGGATCTTCACCTGCACCACCTGAAACCGCAGGTGAGTGATAGGACTAGTAACTCGGACCCCTTCAGTTTGCGTACCAGGCTGACATCAAGGTAGAGGATGCCTGGCACTCGGGTGGTGCAGTGGTAAAGTATCTGACCACCGCGGAGGTTGTGGGTTCGAATCCACCGTGGTGTATAGAGCTTTGTCGAGCGTCTGTTATGAACACACTTGGCCTGTGTTTGGGGGCCAGGAAGCCGGGTACAAAGGATGTATCTGCATGCATTTATATGTGCTGGGGTAGCACGGTAGCACCTGTCACAAGGGAGTGTTGGGTGGGAGGAGTAGAACGAAGGCTCTAGGACTATGTCCTCCCAGTGTGGGCTCCTCACTGGCAGGTGCAGAGTCATTTCAGTCAGTAGCTTACAACAGCAATGACAACACAGACATGTGCGGAGACTGGGGAGGAATTAAATGGCAGCCTTCAGCTGAGTCAATCAGTGTGGACTCTACCATGTTACACATTGTTGCAGGTAACCTTAAAACATGCAACAAATCTACATCACATATTGTCATTATATTATATTGCACTGAAACCTATTGCACACTTGTTTGCCCCAGATGGTACAGTGAGTCCACGGCTGAGTGTGTTTGCCCAGGTGGTACAGTCCAGAGCCATAGAGTAAGTAACGACAACTCTGTTCACTTCATGGGGCCAGCCCAATGGTTGCTCTTCTACATAGACTTCTATTGGCGGAGAGCTTTGCGAAGACTGACAATGTCCTGGACCGGAAGTCAGGCAGAATGCACTGGACTCAGATTAGATAGTGTTTTAGTAATAATACAACATAAACATTACAGAGACTTTAGTTGTCACTGTTACGAAGGAACGTAGTGCCTCTCTGACATCACAACCAGGACGTCCGGAGTGACATCACTATCGACGTCCAGAAACTATAAATATATGCCTACCGCAGGATCTAACTGGAAGATACCATTACAGCAACAGCAGCAGACTTAGACGCACCATACCTAACTCTGCCAATACTGCGGCTCAAGAAGACAAGTAAACCAGCCTAGCCTTGTCTCCTCGGCATCTCTCCCCCAGAATCTAGATCATACTAGATCTCGGCCACATTAGTGGTCCCTCGAGCCGGATCACACAGAAGAGGTAATTTTTAAGCCTGTACTGATACACATTATGGATTACCAAGGGTGTCCAACGTGCAAAACAACCAAGTTCAGTAATCCATCCCTGAAACTAATGGTGAACGTCTGCGGTCACACACTATGCGAGAACTGTGTGAATTCCAACATGTTTGAGCACGGCACAGGTAAATGTACACAGTGCGACACGCCCCTGAGGAAGAACAACTTCCGCGTTCAGCTCTTCGAGGATCCTGCCGTGGACAAGGAGGTGGACATCCGCAAGAAGGTGCTCAGAACATACAACAAGGCAGACGTGGACTTCCACAGCCTGAGAGAATACAACGACTACTTGGAACAGGTGGAGGACATTGTCTACAGGTTGACCAACAACATGGACGTGGAGAGCACTAAGCAGGCCATGGAACAGTACCAGCGGGAGAACAGAACGCTCATCCAGGAGAACAAGGCCAAGCTGACACGAGAGCAGGAGGAGTTGGGGAAGCGATCGAGGTAGCAGGGGGAGGGACGGCCAGCCGCGAGCGCACACCGACACGGCCACCGTGACTCATCTCAACACGGCCAAAGACAAAAACAAGTTCTGTCCGATCTGTGACACAGACCGACACTACACCGGCGCATGCCCCACCCTCCGTAACATGACCAAAGCGGAGAAGGAAGAGTGGCTAGAGGCGAACAAAGGCTGCTACAAGTGCGGCAGAAGCCACAAAGCTAGCGATTGCAACCTCAACTCCGATTCCAACCCCTGCGCCACGTGCGGTGGCGACCATCTCACAACCTTCCACGAACTCAATAAGGGCGCCAGATACCCAGAGTGACTGGCGGGAGGCTACGGTCGACGGGGGGAGAAAGATCAACCGCGAACCCCCACAGTTCGAGGGAAGGCCAGAGCCACCCCCCACTCCACCGAGTCACCTCTACTGATGTCATCATGCACCAACCATGCGCCACGCTAAGCGGACAGTCAAGTGTCCAAGACGTTCGGCTTTACGACCCGAACGCCAAGGCGGCAACCGCCTCATGCCTTAGCAAGAACAGGACTTCGATCACGTCCGGATCAAGCACACTAGCCAGGCCTGTCCGTCGTTCGGTTTTACGACCCGAACGACTGGTCCGGCTCCGCCGACCGACTGGTCCGGCCCGCCGACCGACTGGTCCGGCTCCGCCGACCGACTGGTCCGGCTCCGCCGACCGACTGGTCCGGCCCGCCGACCGACTGGTCCGGCCCGCCGACCGACCGGTCCGGCCCGCCGACCGACCGGTCCGGCTCCGCCGACCGACCGGTCCGGCTCCGCCGACCGACCGGTCCGGCTCCGCCGACCGACCGGTCCTGCTCCGCCGACCGACCGGTCCGGCTCCGCCGACCGACCGGTCCGGCTCCGCCGACCGACCGGTCCGGCCCCGCCGACCGACTGGTCCGGCCCCGCCGACCGACTGGTCCGGCCCCGCCGACCGACTGGTCCGGCCCCGCCGACCGACTGGTCCGGCCCCGCCGACCGACTGGTCCGGCTCCGCCGACCGACTGGTCCGGCCCGCCGACCGACTGGTCCGGCCCGCCGACCGACTGGTCCGGCCCGCCGACCGACTGGTCCGGCCCGCCGACCGACTGGTCCGGCCCGCCGACCGACTGGTCCGGCCCGCCGACCGACTGGTCCGGCTCCGCCGCCCGACTGGTCCGGCCCCGCCGACCGACTGGTCCGGCTCCGCCGACCGACTGGTCCGGCCCGCCGACCGACTGGTCCGGCTCCGCCGACCGACTGGTCCGGCTCCGCCGACCGACTGGTCCGGCCCGCCGACCGACTGGTCCGGCTCCGCCGACCGACTGGTCCGGCCCGCCGACCGACTGGTCCGGCTCCGCCGACCGACTGGTCCGGCCCGCCGACCGACTGGTCCGGCTCCGCCGACCGACTGGTCCGGCTCCGCCGACCGACTGGTCCGGCTCCGCCGACCGACTGGTCCGGCTACTGATCGACGGGTCCGGCTACTGATCGACGGGTCCCGCTGACTGCCAGTCAGCAGCGAAGTCGGCGTTCCGCAGCCCAGTACCGTCCGACACCCCAGCCCCGCCCCACAAAGGACGCACCAAGGCCACTGCGTTTAAATAACGCAGGGGGGGAGAGGAACAAACGGGACAAACAACAGCGACAGCGCACGCCGACAAGATGAACACGCTACAACGGTCCAAGCATCGTTGTGCAGCTCACCTCCAGCACTGATGCATCGCCACCACTCAGTCTGGATGACAAGCCTGAATACCAGCGACGCACCCAATCTGCAATACCAGCGACGCAAGCCGCCCCAGAGGAAGTGGCGAGTTCGGCGCCGATCAGGAGGAGCCATCCTGGACCCCAGGCTTGTGAGCCACGCCTGATTCGGACACCGGATCGCCCTCCCCATGGGCCAACCCGATCCCACCAGTCACCTACATCCCCGGTTCTACATCGACCAGGCGCCCCTCGTGAAGAAGCCCCAGACGCAGCCATACAGCTGCATCTACCCACGGCACACGACGCGGCAGCTCGAGTCCCAAGTAGCCGCCGGCTACACAGCCACAATGATCAGAGAGAACGAATAGTGAAGCCCACGGCCTCACTAAGGGGGAGTGTTACGAAGGAACGTAGTGCCTCTCTGACATCACAACCAGGACGTCCGGAGTGACATCACTATCGACGTCCAGAAACTATAAATATATGCCTACCGCAGGATCTAACTGGAAGATACCATTACAGCAACAGCAGCAGACTTAGACGCACCATACCTAACTCTGCCAATACTGCGGCTCAAGAAGACAAGTAAACCAGCCTAGCCTTGTCTCCTCGGCATCTCTCCCCCAGAATCTAGATCATACTAGATCTCGGCCACAGTCACTGTACAATACTTTAAAACAGTTGTCATGTTGCACACATGCCTGATATTTCCAGAAGATAGTGGTTGCGACTGAGCAACAGAGGTAAAGGCAGGTTCATCCTAGCTCCCCCAGTAGAATATTGATAGATGGGTACTATTTGGCTATATTGCCGTGCTGTCTAATGTTCTAATTATGACAATAATGTACAAGAGAGACTCGGAGTAGAGTCGCTCGCTGCTTCTTGGCCTGGAAAGGAGCCAGCTTAGGTGGTTCGGGCATCTGCTTAGGATGGAACGTCTCGGGATCCCCCAGGAGGAAGTCACTAATGTTGCTCTGGAGAGGGAAGTCTGGAGCACTCTGGTGGAGCTGTTGCCCCCACCACCCGACTACGGATAAGCGGTTGAGGATGGATGGATGGATGTACAATGTAATGTACTGTACATGTAGTCCAGACCAGGTGGCAAGGGTAATAGTCCAGTAATAATGTAATTTGACCTCAAACTAATTGCAAAAAAACCAAACTCAGATGATTTTGTATCTTACATATGTCCTGAATAACATACAAAAAGTTGCCTGAAATTGTCCGAGGGGAAAGGGTTGAAAATGACCTGTACAGTATGGCCACCATAGACATCCAATTTAAGGCAAATAATTTCAAATTTTCCTTTTGCTTTAAGTAGCATGTGACATGTCAAACTAGGGTGTTTTCACGATGCTGAGTCCAAGCATTAGTTTTGCATAAAAACACTCCTTGGGCTAATACCGGCCATAGCCACTTGCCCAAATGTGCTGACCTCATCACATTTGCGATGACGGCTATGGCCGTTATTAGCCCAAGGAGTGTTTTTATGCAAAACTAATGCTTGGAATGGACTCAGCATCGTGAAAACACCCTAGTTTGACATGTCACATGCTACTTAAAGCAAAAGGAAATTTTGAAATGATTTGCCTTATATTGGATGTCTATGGTGGCCATACTGTACAGGTCATTTTCAACCCTTTCCCCTCAGACAATTCCAGGCAACTTTTTGTATGTTATTCAGGACATATGTAAGATACAAAATCAGCTGGGTTTGGTTTTTTTGCAATTAGTTAATGCCTGTACTATAAGACAAGTTTGTTCTGTAGTAAACCTGATGTCTGGCACTTCTTTCCTAGCTAGTTGTTGCTACCTGCCAACCCCCTTTTTGTATTGTTTGTTATTGGTTGCTGACCATAGCTGTATCTTTTAGTTTTTTTCTGTATCTGTCCCCTGTGTTTGGTTTCTTACTGCTGTACTGTCTTTTGACTCGGTCGACTGTCCGTCTCTAATACATACAGTTCATATACACAGCGGTTTGTACAGACACATGTACACCTTTCTCAGACAAAACGAAAAGTGCAGACACAACTCCATGCATGCCTTGTCGTTTCTGTTGTCGCCAAAAGCATAAATGACTCTTCAGCGGCTGGCTGTGACATGGGTGAGCCTTGCAGCTGCTCAATAGCACTAAAAGGCTCATCCTCGCTAATGGGGTTCCTCTATGACGCAGGCGAGGACCCCGCTCCTCCCCGCCCGCTTCTCCCCGCCCACTCCCCCCCCCCCCCCCCCCCTACAGTAGCTGTCTCCTATTTCCCTCCTCTTAGCTGCGCTTGTCTTCCTCTGACACATACTGTAGGAACACACTCAGACACATGCAGTACAGTCATCATTATGTAGACTGACACATGATGTGCAAATGCACAAAAATGCTCAAAATAATTATATCATTCATGTTATATTGCACGCGGACGCGCACGCATGCTCGCTTGCACGCACACACCTACGCACACAAGTCAGGGAATTGAGACCACAAACAAGTTGTGTAATTGCCTTTCAGAAACGGATGTGCTGTTCTGGGGGCCATTGATCAGTGTTTGCCAAGGACAGCCTCGTTTACTCACTTTGTGTGGGAAGACGAGATAGGGCCAGTGTACTGTACAGACAGTGGGATCACGTCATTAATTCTGTGGGCTACTCTTTGATTTTCCTTTGCTAAACGGATGCAAGTTTTCATACTTTTTCCCATACTTTTTAAAGAGCTGAGTGAGATGTGGTTTTCACAACTTCATGCGTTATCATACAAGTTAAATAGTGAGTGACCAGACCGTGACATATAAACATAATTATGTATAGAAAATTGCTTTAGTGTGTTTAAGGTTAAGGCCGGGTAAGGTGAGGGACTCTGTGAGGTTCCTGCCAGACTGGACACATATGGCAATTTGCATCCCCAAAATAGATCTTCACTCTGCTCTTTTTCACCTGGCTGGAGTAGAGTGAGTATTGTGTGTGAATGGTGTTTTATGAACTGCAAGCAGAAAGAAACACAGCGCATCGTGGCCCATTATCAGCTTGCCCACCGTTACTGGGCGCTGACAACCGGCTGAGGCCCTCAAGAAGAGAAACATGGCGCTCGCTAGGCCTATGGGCATGTTCGGAAATACTGCACCGGAGCACACTCGCCTATTAGTTTGCATAGGGTATAAAGCGTCGCAGTCCCTCCCCCTTTCAGAACAACGAGTGGCCCAGGAAATGAATCCCAATGCATTTTTCCCATAGGCATTTCAAAACGTATTTATTGAAAGACCTTTTAAGCGTCGTACGAAGCCAACTCTTGTCGTGACAAATCATGACAACAAACACAATTTTTCGGGCCAAACAAATAATTACAAAGTAGAAAAAACGGTTGGCTTGGTACGACGCTTAAAAGGTCTTTAAATAAATACGTTTTGAAATGCCTATGGAAAAAATGCATTGGGATTCATTCGTTGTTCTGAAAGGGGGAGGGACTGCGACGCTCTATAGAGTACGTCCTGTATATCAAATCAACCACAATAATTCCAGTACCAAAAAAAAAGAAGAAAGATATCTGGTCTAAATGTGTGGCATCCTGTAGCTCTGCACATGCTTTGAGAAGCATGTCAAAGGGCTGATCGACAGCAGGATGCCACTCTCACTAGACCCCCGGCACCACCAATTTGCTTACCTCAAAACAAATCCACCTTATTCTGGCGTCATAGCATTTTACACTGCCTTCTCCCACCTGTTGAAGAGGAACTATGTTACAAAATACTGATACAGGGCAGAGTTCAACATCACAGTCCCCCTGCACACTTGACTCCAAGCTCAGAAACATATAGGGTCAGCTACATGTAGCTTAAATTTCACAACGCTGGTTTTAATTATTCCTTCTTTTTTTATGTTTTTATTGTGGCTTTCGCCTTTATTTAATTTTATGGAGGGACAGACAGTATGCTGACAGGAAATGGGGAGAGAGATGGGGGGGTGACATGCAGTAAAGGCCGTCGGGATCGGGAGTCCAACCCGCGGCACACTGCCAGACTGGATTACCAGCCAAGGTGCCTGGACCGCTGAGCCACGGCACAGGCCTTAATTATTCCTTTTAGTTATTTATTTATTTATTTTATGTCTTTTTTCCAGTAAGAATTGATGCTCGAATACCTGCACATAGTAGTGGTGTAAGCAATAGGTCTATTAAAGTTAATTACGGTAATAGGTCTTTTATATGATTCATTGTTATCTGCAGTGTTGGGTAAGTTAAGCTACATGTAGCTGGCCTGGGCAGCATTCCTTTTCGGGTTTATGATCCGGCCGGGACTCAGCGGACGATATCGTTACGTCACGTTGTAGTCATTGTTTTGTAGTCATTGTTTTGTAGTCATCAGGTTGGAACCATCCATCTGGAACTTCCTTTTCCCTCAAACCGACTTTTCTCAATAAAAGCTGCTGGCTACGAGAGCTTTCATTGTTATTCTTTCGGTTTGAGGGAAAGGAAGTTCCAGATGCCTGATGACTACAAAAGAATGACTACAACATGACATAACAATATCATCCACTCCAGACCGGACCACACAGCAATTTAGTAACGCAGACCAGGAGGTGGAAAGCCTGGTGACGCCGGGTTAATATAGGTCTCTACCACCAGTTGAAAGATCGTGGACGGTAACGTGGCATTGATCCGACCTCCCGTTATAGTCCGACCATTACTAACACTATCCCAAACCCTAACCTAACCCTAACCTCGCAGGAAGCCACCCAGGCGTCTTACTGGTGTAGTTGTGTATTTATGTTAACATTAACACCTTAAACAATTAACACCTTAAATAAACAGTTAACAACCAAAGTCACAGTTAACTATGGAACGTGCGTTTTTGTCACCTACCTAACCCACAATCCCCGTCACTCTGTCACGACACTCGCAATTCCCGTCATTCACCCCAGCCCCCAGGTCATCGTGACATCACGTGACATCAGCCCCCTTGTCACCCCAGGCAAGCCCCCAGGTGCTCAGGTCATCGTGACATCAGCCCCCTGGTCACCCCAGGCAAGCCCCCAGGTGCTCAGGTCATCGTGACATCAGCCCCCTGGTCACCCCAGGCAAGCCCCCAGGTGCTCAGGTCATCGTGACATCAGCCCCCATATATGGTACCCAGGTCATTGTAACATCACGTGACATCATCAGGGATGGATATATAGTAAATGCAACCTACTGTCGCAATTAATCCCATATATGGAGATCCCTGATGTCATCAATATTGGCCAGCAACTCATCTGACCTCAAACCCTTAGATCTCCATATATGGATGTCAGAACCTGTTCTCCATCCACCATTCCTCTTCGATGTATCCCTTTTGACTTATGCTACTGTATACTGTACCTGTCCATTCAAACTCTAGACAGGCTAGCCCCAAAGTTATTAATGCAGCCGGCAAAACTAGAGTTCTCAACAGGCCTGAAAATTAAGGGCCGGGCCTACCTGGGCCCTCATCAAACCCTGTACACTCAAAAGAATGTCCCCCAGCCTGGGCCGTGGCTCAGCGGTCCAGGCACCCTGGCTGGTAGTCCAGTCTGGCAGTGTGCCACAGGTTCAACTCCCGATCCCGACGGCCTTTACTGCATGTTACCCCCCCCCCCCATCTCTCTCCCAGCCTACTCTCTATCCCTCCATTAAAAATATTAAATAAAGGTGAAAGCCAAAGAAAAACATTAAAAAGAATGTCCCCCCTACCACTCTTATAGGCCTGACTCACACGTGCACAACAGATTGATGTATGCTTGTTGTATTAGACTTGTTTACTGATGCAAGCTCGCAATGCATTTCCAATGGAAATCACATGGTTTGACACAACATTTTTGTTGTATGAGGGGAGGGGGGCAGTCGAAACACAGCCGAAAGCCGTACAACAAAAATGTTGTGTCAAACCATGTGACTTCCATTGGAAATGCATTGGGAGCTTGCATCAGTAAACAAGTCTCATACATCTAGCATGCATCAATGTTGTATGCTAGATCGAAAGGTGTGAGTCAGGCCTTAGCGCCAGCGCTCGCCCAGCAGTCTGCCGTCAACAAGGCGGATGAAGGGCGAGGTTGCTTCTCGCCCTCAGGCGTCTTACTGGTGTAGTTGTGCTGATGTTGTGTATTTGTGTTGACCAACGTCACTCTTGGCTCTGCACTCCGGACTCCTCCCATCCAGACATGCCCAACATGAAGGCGATTGGTTGGCCGGTTCTTGTCTGGCATTCAACATGATTAGAGAGAGAGAGAGAGAGAGAGAGAGAGTCAGTTGGTCAGGTTGACATGCAGTGCTTTGTACTTGTACTGTACTGTTTTTAAGGGCTCAGACATGGTGAAATGCATAATGCATTCCATTCCATATGATATCAGATCCCCATAAAGCTATTAGCTATAAAGACAGCCCTAGTAAAATAAAAACACCCGTGCGAACTGAGCGGTGCAGTGTGTGTGTGTGTGTGTGTGTGTGTGTTTGTGCGTGCGTGTGTGTGTGTGTGTGTGTGTGTGTGCTGCTGTAACCTGCTGACTCACCTGTCAGTGAGGAGCCCCCACCGGGAGGACATACTGTTGTATCCTACTGACTCACCTGTCAGTGAGGAGCCCCCACCGGGAGGACATACTGTTGTATCCTACTGACTCACCTGTCAGTGAGGAGCCCCCACCGGGAGGACATACTGTTGTATCCTACTGACTCACCTGTCAGTGAGGAGCCCCCACCGGGAGGACATACTGTTGTATCCTACTGACTCACCTGTCAGTGAGGAGCCCCCACCGGGAGGACATACTGTTGTATCCTACTGACTCACCTGTCAGTGAGGAGCCCCCACCGGGAGGACATACTGTTGTATCCTACTGACTCACCTGTCAGTGAGGATCCCCCACCGGGAGGACATACTGTTGTAACCTGTTGACTCACCTGCCAGTGAGGAGCCCCCACCGGGAGGTAAATACACAACACCCTAGCTCTTATACATGACAGAAAATCGATCCCATCATGAACAGTGTTATTGAACCAGTCCTTCTTAAGAGAAGTTTCCAGAGAAAATGATGCGATTATAACGTTATACGGTCCAATTCTATTGCGTGTGCAGTGCTCTAAGTTTTAAAAGACAGTCAGACCATAGTGCTGCGAGGTTGACTGTGAAATCCCCCTCAGAAGAACCAGTTAAAGCCCAGTGTTATCAGTGTTGATTTTAACAGCAATTTTTTATTTTAAAGAATCTTCTCTTGAATAGTTTTCATTTAGTTTTTGTCACATTTTAGTTACCTGGAATGTTTTAGTGTTAAGTCTAGTTTTAGTCGAATAAATATCATAAGATTTTAGGCGACTTAAATCCACAGTTGATTTAGTCGACTAAAATGTATTTTGTCAGGCCTTGATGCCGTCGTAATGACTGATTTTACACTTGCTGAAAATAGCCAATGTACAAGCTCAACACGTTGTGAACTTGTGACCAAACACATCATACTGTGTAGTAGATCTCATTTCCCAGTAGATGGCCCTGCCTGCCAGTCCTTTGCTGGGAGGTGCTTGGCGTGGGGTCGGTTGCTTATTGATTTTGGCATTTGAAAAATTGCATGTCATGTAAGTTTGTAACATATTTTGGAAGCACTCCTCAAATATTTATCGCCGGTGAGGTGATGGGTCTTTTTCTTATATAGACGGCCCTCGCTCGGTCTTCTCTCCTCTCCTATTTAATTAATGACCCCAATGCAAATTTGGGACAGCAAAATGGCCCAAAATGACAGGTGGATTTTGTGAATGGGGGCACTTAGAGACTGGGTGGAATGACGTCATTGGAGAGTCACATCCCCCCTGGTTGCGTGCCAGGAGGAGCGAGGGGGGGCGGCGTCCCATTGGCCCGCCGTAGCGGCGGAGACACGCCATTGGCCGACAGTGGATAATTAAACACCTACACGGTCAGCGCACAAACCCGAGTGGTGGGATATATAGGGGTGGTGATGCGTTTGGCGCTGCATGCAACAGAATCAAAGAGTGTAGTTCTTTCAAGTTGGGGAGAAGTCAACAACCGGCTGGTCGAGAGCCCACAGAGAGAGAGAGATATATTTCTTTATTTTTTTGATTATCTTTGAAGGTAAGCAGAGACTTTTATGACACTAAAGAAATGATGAACAATGTACTTAGTGTGCAAGTTGACCGTAGATATTGATTGTCTTTTGTGTGTATGTGGTCAGCAGGATGCAGGCTTGACTGTGATGTGGGAAGTGATAGTGTCCTTAATGGCATTGGAGAGAGCTAGGCTGCAGGGGCCACCACCACCACCACCTCCTTTTGCTTTGTGAACTCTGTTTCTTATTGTGGGGCCAAAGAGAGAAACAAGTGTGTGGCTCCTACACAGGGAGGAGGAGAGTAAAACTGCAAAGAAAGAAAGGCAGAGATGCAGCAGGGTGACAAACAGTGAGATGGTGGGCAAAAAGAGGATAGAGCACAGTGTGTGTGTGTGTGTGTGTGTGTGTGTGTGTGTGTGTGTGTGTGTGTGTGTGTGTGTGTGTGTGTGTGTGTGTGTGTGTGTGTGTGTGTGTGTGTGTGTGTGTGTGTGTGTGTGTGTGCGCACATGCGTGTGCAGAGAGAGAGAGAGAATGAAGCAGAGAAAGACAGGGGGAGAGAGAGAGAGCGCGAAGGAGTGAGTGGTGGCAGCTCATTACACTAATGCACCGCTTCCCAAGGGAGTTGGCAACACACACACACACACACACACACACACACACACACACACACACACACACACACACACACACACACACACACACACCTCACACACACACACACACACACACACACACACACACACACACACACACACACACACACACACACACACACACACACACACACACACACACACACACACACACACACACACACACTATCTCTCTCTCTCTCTCTCTCTCTCTCTCTCTCCTCAGCATTACTTCATACATGCACCACCCAACCACAGTCTAGGACCTCAGGAACTCCTCCATCCTCCTCCCTCCTCCTCCCAGCCCTGTCAGCCTTCAGGAGCTCTGTCACACGACAGACAGCAGCATGGCACCAAAGAACTTCCCGTCCTGTCCCCTCAGTAGGACCCCGCCGGAGGGGAGAAATGCATCAGCACAAAAAGATGATTATTGTGAAAGAGTGGCTGGCTGGTATTGTGCTTCTGAGTCAGTGAAATAGCGAGTTAAGAGCATGGATGTATCTGCAGGAGATCAGAGAAAAGTATAGTGGGCAAAGCTGAGGTGAGTGCTGAGCGGAACTAGAGAGCTGCAGGGAGCTTCTGAGAAAGTGACAGAAAAGGCATTTCAAGTAATATTTCCACTTGTGACTGTTGTTGTTCCCTGTCATCATTGAATGCACGATATACAGGTGGTGGAGGTGTTTGGTTGACTAGGTTGACTGGAGTGTCTCTCTCTGTTTTGCCGTGTATAGGCTCCATGGTTATGTTGAAGATCTCTGCTTTTCTCGTTGCCTATGCGCTGGTCATTTGCCAGATGTACTGCTCACAAGCTGCCCCTGCCAGGTGAGAAGGAATACATCTTTTATTATTTTTAGGCATTTTCAGCTGACTGTCGTTTGTCCATGACATTTGGATCATTTTACATTTTGAGGTGTCCAATATTTGACACAAACAATGCCTGACAATAGGACCGTCAGCTATTCCTGCATGTGTTTCTAATTTCTATATAGAACTTTCGTCATTCTTAAAATCAGACTTTAACAACATCTGGGTTTTTAAGCAACAAAGAATATTTTCAGTGACACCTTTGAAGAAAGTTCAGGCACAAATGGACAGGTTTCCTATTCATACATAGTGGATATACAATTATAATGAGACACTTCAAAATTATTTACATTTTGTATTGTTAAATTATGATACAAATGGCTTAAATGGTCAGGGTTATGGAAACTTATAATAAACTTAAAGTTCCTTTTTTTAAGAGTGGAAGATTAGAAGTATACACAAGGATAATAAGTATAGTAAGTCCCACGTAAGTATGTATACACCATACTGCAGTATATGCATGCTTTTGAACTGAATAACGCAAAGTACACACACTCTTTATAGCCATTATTAACATAATATGATAATTAATAGCAGTTGAGAGGGGAAAAAGAGGTTGAAAAGGAGGGGGATAGACCCTTTAAGACCACTCTAAGTATGTTAAAGTGGTTAACATCCAACTCCCTGGCAGTGTTGATTTCATCTACTAATACTATGACGTCGACTACCTTTATTCACAGATGAAAACTAAATGAGAACTCAGCTACGATGACTAAAACTAAGACTATATATATATATATATATATATAATATATAATACTAAAATGTTAGTAAGGGACTAGTGGAGATCTATAAGTCATTTTACACTTGGTTGTTTGTCGACCTACAAGTGCACTTGTGTGCTTGTAGATCTGCTATTTTCAGCACTAAACTATACAAAAGACTATAACTAAAACTAAAATAAAAACTTGCTGTCAAAATCAACAATGCTCCCTAGTCCCTACACACTGCCTTGTTGCGTAAAGCATTTCTCATGCTGCTTGACAGATCCCCACCGGCTTCCATTCCAGTCGGTCGGTAATTTCACCTCGTTCCTGCTGTCATTGGTCACATCGCTAAATCCATAAAATGTACGACATCTTGTTTGTTAATCTCTTTCAATCCAATACGTTAAAAGTGCCCTCCCGCTAAGTAAAGTGTTGAATGGCGAGCATGATGGTGACATTTGCCAGGGAGAGGAAGGAAAAAGTTTTAATTTAATTCGATTTTAGAGTGGGATAAATGTAATCTATATATTTCTATTAAAAACCCCCATATAAGGCACTCCTTCCATGAAATTATTGATTTTGCCATAAATCTGACGTAAGTCAGTCACACACACACACACACACACACACACACACACACACACACACACACACACACACACACACACATACACACACACGCACACACACAACTGGCTCCCCACCTCTTATCGTCCATATCACCACCCCTTTTAGACACAGGGCACTTTCGGCAGATTGTTTTTTGTGCCTGGGTATAGGGGCCCTATAGCTCCCTCCGCCTTCAGACGTCATCAACCCCCCCCCCTCGACAATGTGACGCGTCAGCCCATCACCGCACGCACCCCTCCTTCTATACTCCCTGCATGCCGTGTCCCATGCAAGCCCCCATCTCAAGAGTTAAAGATCTTTAATTGTCCATTTGGCTACCAACTCTCCATCATTTAGCTGGGGGACCACCTGGAACCGCCTCAAGGACCACTGGTGGTCCCCGGACCACTGGTTGAAAACCACTGGCATAACGCCTCAATGAGATCAGCATAAACGTTATGCTGATCTCAGTGCCTCAACCTCTCTCTCTCTCTCTCTCTCTCTCTCTCTCTCACTCTCACTCGCTTTCTCTCTCTCTCTCGCTCTCTCTCTCTCTCTCATACTCCCTAATCCCTCCCCCCCCACACACACACACACGCACACACACACACACACACACACACACACACACACACACACACACACACACACACACACACACACACACACACACACACACACACACACACACATTCCTCTCCTCCACACACATCACCCTACAACATACTTTCCATCCTCTTCACCTCATCCTGTATAGAGCGTCGTAGTCCCGCCCGCTTTCAGAACGACGAGGGCACGTTTCAAAAAGTATTTATTATTTATAGGCATTTAAGCCTCGGACAAAACGAGTTGACAAATCATGACAATAAACACATTTATTTTGGGCCGAACAAATAATTTGAAGGCAGGGTCCAACACTTTTGTTTTGGTTGCCATTTCGTGGTTGGACAAAAATCCTTTCACTCCATCCAGGACCACTACCATTGAAATAACGGGTTTTTCAGTTGCTTCGTATTGATATTCTGTGCATTAAATTCTTCATTTAAACTTGGTGTCAGTAAAAAACACCACCAATCAGAAGGCTGACAAATGGTGAATTATGAATTATGTAAACCCCCTTCCCCCCCCCCCCCAGACCGGGTATGGAGTCGATGACAGACCACGTCACACTCACGGACTACGAGGCACGGCGGTTACTGAACGCCATCGTCAAGGAGTTCGTTCAGATGACGGCAGAAGAGTTGGAGCAGCAGCAGCAGCAGCAGCAGCAGCAAGCCAGCGAGGGCAACAGGTACAGACATGTTTACACTCAACCTAACCGTTTAAACTAACCCTAACCCTAACAGGTACAGACTTGTTTACACTCAACCTAACCCTTTAACCTAACCCTAACCCTAACAGAAGAGCTCCAGCAGCAGCAGCAGTAGGACGCAACTGAAGCCAGTTTTACGCGATCGCTACATTTACAGTGAAAACGTGTACATAGACATTCAGATTTGAAATATAAAGTACTCACCACGTGTGCCACGGGCGTTAAAAATGTGCTGGTACAGCAATTAGCATTGCTGCATTCCGCGTTGTTTAATAAAAGGCATTTTTATCCGAGCTCGCCGGCAATTTTTCTCAAACGGGGTGCGTTTCGAAAACTCACAGTTGCATACCGGGAGCACACTCGCCTATTAGTTTGTATTGGCAGTGCGGTCAGCGTAGCTTTATCGAACACACCCAGTGTTTCAGAGTGCAACACTCCTCCCGACCGATAGGGGGCGCGTAGTTGAAAGCATATGGCAAAAAACCAGCTCGGATAAAAATGCATTTTACTAAACAACGCGGAATGCAGCAGTGCTAATCGCTGTACCAGCAAATTTCGAACACCCGTAGCCCACGTGGTGAGTACTTTATATTTGAAATCTGAATGTTTATGTACACGTTTTCACTGTAAATGTAGCGATCACGTAACAGGCGGAAGTTAAGCCATGACACTCGTGAAGTACGAGCGTCATCCGTCATGTGAACCATGGCTACAGCAGCAGCAGGCCAACGAGGGAAACAGATACAGACATGTTTATAAACTCAAAGTTTCACTTTGATTAATAACATCCTTTTATTTTAACCATTTCTATAAGGTTCCCTCCTCCTTGTTACAGCAAACACCAGCAAAATGACTTGACGTGTAGTTACATTGGAATGGTAATTAATTAAAAAAGGTCACTTTTTTAAATCCTTAAAAAGAAATACTGTATAAGAAAGAAGGCTATTTTATCAAAGCGAGACTTTTTGTAGACATTCAAAATAGCCAGAGAAGGTTTGGGGATCCTCAAGGGATTAGTAGTGATAATGGAATAGTAAAATATAAACGTAATTAAACCTAAAGGTAAATACACTGCATGGTTTTAGTTAATGAACAGAAATCGTGGGTGCTTATTATAGTGGTCTGTATTCCTTGAGCTGTTCTTCATTCAAAACTCCTTTTCAGTTTCTCAGTTTTCACTAAACATTTACAATTCTACACCGCCTGAAAAGGCATCAGCCACTAACAGACACACTGTAGAGGCATGGCTATAATCTACGGAAGCAATAGCACACACGCAGGACACACATATCCCCAGGAGGAGACCAAACAAACTCCTTATTCTCTGTCATGACTCATGACCCTGCGCTCTCCTGCATGGGTGAGTTTGACTATGACTTGATACTGAATGTATGCCTGCCTGCTGCAGCGTTCATTAGCCTTATGTATGGACCAAACGGGTAAGCATGCATGCTGTCAATTAGACACAGTTGCATGACAGCGTTGGGGCGGCTGTGGGGGAGGTGGGGGGGACAAGGGGGGGTTTCCCCTCTTTCTCTCTGTGGGGGTTGAACGGCTATGATGCGGAGGTGCCTGCCAGGGTATTTGGGGGTGGGTGGGGGCGCATTTGAAGAATGCATGGTATAGAACTGAAGCATGATCTTTGTTCAATAACGTGGATGCATGAAACAGGACATGCATTTTTCTGATCTTGTTTTTCTTTGTGTATTGAGGCAAATGCATGTGAGAGACAGTTAAGCCTGGTGCTGCTGTATACTAACTTGTGTATCTGTGAGAATGTATGGGTGCCCAGATGTGATAGAAGAAGAGAATTAGAATGTGATGTTACATGTGTAATCACATTTTAATTGCATATTAACCCATTTAGGACTGAGACCAGTTTTTACAAAATGTCTTTTAAATCATAGACAGTTTTCCCTATGTTTCTATATCAGTGGTTTTCAAACTATTTAATGTCAAGGACTCCAAAAGATTATATGAAATTGGCCGCTAACTCCCATCAGAAGATATGTTGTTCCAGGGACCTCCCCCCATGTAGCAGCAAAGATTTGAGCTAAAAACGTTCGCTCTAAAATAATATATATTCAAAGATTTGCACCACATTTTCAAGATAAAAAAGCAGATCTACAAGCTTGCACTGAGTGCTTGTAGGTCTGCTATTTTTCAATAGCTAAAGTATAACATAATGCTTTAAAAACACCAAAAGGGGTTCCCCGTCCTGAATGGGTTTAACTTAATAATACTGTAACGGTAATTATGCATGAAAGAAGAGAGAGCGTGTGAGTCCAATTAACCATGAGCAGACCTGCATGTTTTCCCTTATCTATAAGCCTGTTCTCTGCATGTTTTTTGTTTGTTTGTTTGTTTGCATCCCTCCACCCCCTCCCCTCCTCTCTGTGACAGCATGATGGACAGAGCCAAACGGTGCTCCAACCTCAGCACCTGCGTCCTGGGCAAACTGTCCCAGGAGCTGCACAAGTTGCAGTCGTACCCGCGCACGAACGTGGGATCGGGCACGCCGGGCAGGAAGCGCAGCAGTGCCGCTGTGCCCGAGAGCGACAGCTATACAAGCTACGGCGGGGAGGACTTTGACATCAGCGTCTAACCCTATACTGCACTCAACCCCATCTATCTGTCCCTCTCCTCTCCTCTCCTCTCCTCTCCTCTCCTCTCCTCTCCTCTCCTCTCCTCTCCTCTCCTCTCCTCTCCTCTCCTCTCCTCTCCTCTCCTCTCCTCTCCTCTCCTCTCCTCTCCTCTCCTCTCCTCTCCTCTCCTCTCCTCTCCTCTCCTCTCCTCTCCTCTCCTCTCCTCTCCTCTCCTCTCCTCTCCTCTCCTCCAGTCTCCATCGTTTCTTCCTCCTTTGATTGACATGTCCCAGTGCATGTGGATTTTGCCTGCTTGACTGACACCAGAAAGACAAACCATTAACCACGTCAAATCATTCCCCTTCCCACGATATTGTTTTGGCAGAGAAGTTTTCCTCCATCATTTCAATCGGATTACGTTCTCCTAATTGTAATTTGTATACCAGAGAACCAGTCTAAAATATGTTGATTCTGTCAGTCCCTCCGTGTGTGTGCGTGTATAAACAGATCATTTTGAAGGCATCCTGAGGTCCTGAAAATAATAAGACTTGAGACTATAGATCATCTAAAAACCAGCAAAATTACCCATTCATTCAGACATCATGTTTCTTGTTCAATAAACATATTTTTCTACCAGCCGTAGCCTATATTCATTCTTAGGGATACTTTAAATTACTTTTAAACCAGTGGGGAGTTTTTATACACCTGTCAAAAATGGATATACATTGTTGAGCTTCTGATAATGCCTTGGAATATCTACAAAGGTCTCATCGAGTCACAAGGTAAGACATATACTACAGGTATATAGGCTAGAATATTATGTGATTACAGTGAAATTGTAATGTTTGATGTGCTATTATTCTGTACATATATCTTTTGTGTGTGTGTGTGTGTGTGCGTGCGTGCGTGCGTGCGTGTGTGTGTATACGTGCGTGTATGCGTGCGTGCGTGTATGCGTGCGTGTATACGTGCGTCTGTGTGTATGCGTGTATGTGTGCGTCCGTGTGTTCCTGCTTGCTTGTGGCACACAGTTTGACTGTTCATGATGTCAAATACATGTGAGTTGAGTGGGCGAGTGAGTATAATCCTGTAAGTGGCTGTGTGGACTACACAGCTCGACATTAACCATCATCACATTATCCCTTTCCCGTGAAGCAGCGTTACAGCACAGAAGCGAGCGTGCAACACGGCCACATGCGTGACCCACCGCCTGGCGGACTTCCTGAGCCGCTCGGGGGGGATGGGCAACAGCAACTTCGTGCCCACCAACGTGGGCTCCAAGGCCTTCGGCAGGCGGAGGAGAAACACCCAGATGTGAGACCAATTCCAACAACCACCTTCAGGGACATAACGGTGAGTGCACTCTCTTCAACCTGGCTTTGTTTCTAGTAGTACTATTACTAGTACTACTAGTAGTATTAGTAAAATATCTAGTACTATTACTTACACAGTAAAGTCCTCATTTAACTCTGAGGGGCTGTGAGGGCCTTGTTTTGCATGTCTCAAAGCAGTGCTTTTCAACCTATATCAACCTATATCAAGGCCTATATCAACGCCTCTCAGACCCAAAACTAAAGAATATTTTGTTATCATTGGATAAGATTTTGTCCACAATTCCATGCTGTATTGATGGTGGTACCATTAGGAGAGATAACAGGCAAACATTGATCAAAATTACAATTATTTTACATTCTCTAATTGTGTAGACTTCTTGTAAATTTAGTAATGCAGATGTTTAACAATAATTTTACTCTTGAGAGTGTAAAATTAAACCGAATGGGTCCATTTGGTTTCATTTTACACTCTCAAGGGTAAAAGATTTAGAAGGGTCCATTTGGTTACCAACTTTCCCTCATTTAGCTGGGGACCACCTGGAATCCCCTCAAGGACCACTGGTGGTCCCCGGACAACTGGTCTTAAAGGACCACTTCACCACTTTTCTATCTATATCTTCACTAATTGGTCCTCACTAATGTTCATGATAAATTACCACAATTTGTTTCTACTCTGTGTCTCATAGGAGGGCTGTGGGCAGTTCAGAAACCCAACCACCAGTGACATCATCGTTAGGCAGATCTTTTTAAACAACATTTAAAAAATATATACCAACTAAATGGACCCACGGGTCCATTCGGTTTCATTTTACACTCTCAAGAGTTCAATTATTGTTAAACATCTGCATTACTTAATTTACAAGAGGTCTACACAGTTAGAGAATGTAGAATAATTTAGAAGTTATTTTGATCAACGTTTGCCTGTTATCTCTCCTAATGGTACCAACATCAATACAGCATGACAAAATATCATGCAACGATAACAAAATATTGAGGCTAAATCTCCTCAAATGGTGGTTCGTTCATTGCACAAATGAATAATGCCAAATATGAAAAGGGTTGAAAACCACTGCTTTAAATGAACACTCTACTAACCTACTGCCTCATTTATGCCCCGAAACGCAAACATAATGGAGGTTGACTTCATTTGGGTTTTTCATCCACCCAGTCAGTCCTATACAACCATCTTGCTTCAACTAGCAGCGTATTACGGCTTTTAATGCAATGTAATGGAGATCAGCAGATGTCTGGCTCACTGCTCTCTGTGCAGATCAATATGTGTGTGTGTGTGTGTGTGTGTGTGTGTGTGTGTGTGTGTGTGTGTGTGTGTGTGTGTGTGTGTGTGTGTGTGTGTGTGTGTGTGTGTGTGTGTGTGTGTGTGTGTGTGGGTGTGTGTGTGTGGTTGTGTGGTTGTGTGGTTGTGCTGTAATGCGTTCATTGCCCACTTATTAATTATTATTTTCCTCCTCTCTTTTATTCTTTTGAGACAGAGTGAAACACGACATGATGACATCATCAGAACATATCTGGAGGAAAAAAGTAACAAAAACCCAACAGAAACTGAGCTGGCCCTTTATCCAGAAAACAACCTTTATCCACTCTGTCACCAGAAAACAACCTTTATCCACTCTGTCACCAGAAAACAACCTACCGGTATATCCACTCTGTCACCAGAAAACAACCTTTATCCACTCTGTCACCAGAAAACAACCTGCCGGTATATCCACTCTGTCACCAGAAAACAACCTTTATCCACTCTGTCACCAGAAAACAACCTACCAGTATATCCACTCTGTCACCAGAAAACAAACAAACAGAAACACCACCTGTTCTCCAGACTTTAAAGGACTATTCTTTCCATTCCCAACTGTTTTGCTTTTATCAAACAAATTTGGAAAAGAGAGACAGTGAAGGAAAAACAGCACTTTGGTTATGTATATACGTACATGAAGAAAATGAATTCAACAACATTGTTCAACAAAACAATTCCTCCGATTCCTCATTTTTATACATAACGATAAACTGAAAACAGCAGTGCTTATTTATGTTTGTTTGTTTGTTTATTAATTTATTAATTTATTCATTCATTCATTCATTTATTTATCTCTTTAGAACACATTTGTATAGAGCGCCGAAGTCCTGACGTCACTCGCTCATCCCCTGGTTCTGATTGGTTCACGGAAGTAATTTATCTATGGAGAATAACATGGGGTCATCTTAAAATCGTTTCATATAAGCATTGTGGTCCAAAAATAAACAAGCTGTCTCTGGATTATTGTCAGGGAGGTGGCTCTGTATCGGTTGCGACAGTCAGTCACTCATATATAGCGAAAATGTAACTAATTCAGTAGCTGCAGTAACAATAGCGTCAGTCAGTTGATTATTCATATTCATATGAGTGAAACGGCCGGGATGACATGTTTATTTTTCAAACATAGTTATTATATGGGGCGATCTAAACTCCCCCTATGGGGATTACAATGCAAATAAAAAGTACATGAACCCGTGGATTGCGCCCTCTACCGATATTGACGTCAGACTTCGGTGCTCAATAGGCCTACAACTACAATGCAACCTCCAATAGATATAGATTCATAAAGACATGACACATAATTCTCCTTTGGACCCACCCCCTTTCCAAATGTCCCCACGTACCTCTAAGTGCCCCCCCCCCCCCCCCCCCCCCCCCAGATACCCTGTTGTTGCAGTGCGCCAGAGGGACGCCATTAAAGATGAGCCTACTACCCAAGGCTTCTCCACCACAGCGGCTGTTGTCTTGTGCCTTTGATGTAGAACCACTTTTACATGACATGATTGTACAGTTTTGTTCTGCGACAACGATGGTGAAACGAAGACCACGAGTGAGGATGGAGGGCCAGAGTGAAGACCACTACTACTATTGTAAAACAACATTGAGGAGAAGAAAATAATATATATATACAAAGAATTTCAGCAAGATTAAAAATGTATTTTAGATACATTCGGGTTTGGGGTACTTGTGTTATTCTTCAAAGAGTTTTTTTGTTTTTAGTTTTTTTAAAGGAAATTTCAGTGGTTGAATGAAGTTTGTGGTTGATGTTGGGTGTTTAGTAAAAATCACACCTGTGTGAACTGAGTGGTGCAACTCCTCTCTCTCTCTCTCTCTCTCTCTCATTAGCAGGCAACAGTGCAACACTATCTTTCTCTCTGTTTCTGGCACAACAGCGCCACTTTTGCCCCTATTGGTAGACATAGTCACATTGGTTGGGACATAGGGACATTGCTGTTCTTTGTAGTGGTTGCACCACTCAAAAAGGTCCTCATATAGGCAATGGCGTGAGCAGTGAGCACGCAGCTATAGCCTCACTGGAACTTGCGTGATTTCATGCTGTGATCATTCAACAAACATTGGGAACATGCTCTGCGACAACATTCACACGGTTGGATACATATGCATGCAGTGGCATTATTATGACTCACTGAGGACACAGAGAGGGAGATTTGTTTTGTTGATTTATTTCACATGCACAGCGCATTCATCACCAGCATGAGCGAGATGCATCGATCCATACCGCGCGGTGCGGCATGACAATATTATATATTTAAAAACCCATTCTGGACAGGAACCCCTTTTGGTGTTTTAAGCATTATATTATACTTTAGCTATAGAAAAATAGCAGATCTACAAGTGACACCGAGTGCAGCGCTATGAGCTTGTAGGTCTGCCATTTTTGAAAAACCTGGAAATGTAGCACAAATCTTTGAATATGCTTTCAAATCGTTACTTCTGGGGGTCCCTGGAACAACATATTGTCAAATGGGAGTCCACAGCAATTAACATATAATTCTGGGGTCCTTGACATGGAGTAGTTTGAGAATCACTTACATAGAGAAACAAGGTTTTTCAGAAAACTGTTAGGATTTAGAAGACATTTTGTAGAATCTGGTCTCTGCAGTCCTAAATGGGTTAAATCCCTTATTAGTGAAGCAGATATTTTGCATGTTTCACAAGGTCCATTCTTATTTTAAAAGAATATATATATCCCACGATTTTTGTAACCCATTTTTCACCCCTGTGTCAATCATCTAATGTGATCCTGGGCTCTACACAGTACACACCCTCCACCAACCTAGTCCCCCATATATATGGGGGACAAGGGGAGAGCAACGGACTTGAACTCATGCTTCCTTCATGCCTGAGTGTCCAAGTTGCACCTTTACACCTGACAGGGGGGTGTTTCCCTGGTTGGACGTAGCGCGTGGAAGGAACACGTTATACCAACCAGTTCCTTTCCCCTCCATCAGGTGCCCCGGCTGGCCACAAGGTCCATTCTTTTCAAAAAGCACGGTATCCACCCACAATTTCAAGAGGATACACATTTTTCAAGATGGCCGCCACATTAACGTTTAAATTAAAATTTCTCATAGAAATGGATGGAGTTTTTAGATTAAGTGTTTTTTGTGTGTTAGACCAAGATTCAGTCAACCAGAAATTCCAACATGGTGGCCATTTTCCAAGATGGCTATGCAAAGCTCCGTAGAAGGCTCTGGTAAGGCTTGCATTTTTTGCGAGGCAATATCCCCAGCACATAACCTAAGACAGGTAATGACAAGTGACCTGGATGACAGACTAAATTAATGGCATGGAAAGCTGTTGGCTATACTGAGTGGTGGTGATGCCAGGAGCTGAAATACCATCTTATATGTCTCACTGGTCTCTATAACAGAAAGAAATCCCATCTAAGAACCCTTGAGAAAGAGTCATCTCAGGCTCAAACAGAACTAGACATCTTTCCCCTGGTTCTCTCAGAACTGGTCAACTACATTGTAGAAACCAGTCTCAGTTCTGATGGTCTTACCATCTTCCGTCTCGCAGATATGACCAACCTGTACCAGCAGCGTCTGGAGCAACTAGGTGTAAACAAACCTACAGTCAACTCTACCAGATTAAAGGAACAACTGTTGGAAGAGATCTGTGAACTCCAAGCTCACAAACAGGGCAGAGATGTGCTCCTGGCTTTCCAGGGAGATGTAGGCATTGCTCTCTTTCAGCTGCAGAATACTCAGAGGCACTTATCATGGCCAAGGCCGCCAAAATCCTGAGAGGGCACATTCTGGACAATTAGTTTTTTTTTTTATGTATTTCTTTGCAGCAGAAATAAGCAGGAGGCAACAGCATCTCCCACTGGCTGATGCAGCCAGCAAACTATGACAAACAGAAAATATCACCACGACAAGGTTAACAGTCACAAGTTTTTTTTGTTGGTAAAAAAACTCCCTTGTGACTGTTAACCTTGTCGTGGTAAGGGAGCTTGTGTACCTCACTGAACCTTGAGAGCTATGCCGGATGGGAGGCGATTCCTGGCAGGTTTTATCACACCGGACAGGTCAAAGGCAAGAGGTCAGACAAGGCACAGTCATACAACCCCTGTTGACCTTGTCTTTTTAGGAAGAAAAAAAAATCGGTCTACGACCAGGCCTGGAATTTCATCCTTTTAGGGGCAAGGCCACTTGGCCTTTAGTGTGGTCAACTTTTTGAGGGCTCAATGCCGAGTGCCAGGGCATGAAGGCCATCAATTAAAACAATGATTTTAAGTCCCCGGTCATAATTATTTTAGCTTAAAAGTTAAGGATGATTACATTTATTTTATTAACATTGGTTCAGAACAGTGCTTCTTAAAGGTATATTCAGTGATTTCACTCAAAAAACCTTAGGTTTAGTTTTTGGCTGTGGGACCCAGCCTTTCGTCCAATCAGGATAGAGAGTCAAAAACGAAACCTATGGTTTTTTGACCCCCAGAAGTTAACTGGGGACAGGGAGGAACTCCTTATATGGCCAGCACACTCTATAGTAGGGAGGATTATCACAACAAAACAAAAAAATAAGTGATATTTGAATTAAGTGAAATCACTGAATATACCTTTAAATAAATAATCACAGCTTTAAATAACAAAATATAAGTAGCTACTGTTGTAAAATATTGTCAGTGACATGTATTGGGGTCCCAGTCCAGAGATGAAAATCTCTTAGCCTATAGGCTAATTTAGATACATTTAATGTGGGGGTCCTTGAAATTAAAATGGCTGAGGATCACTGGGTTAAACTGTGAGTTCATTCACAGAAAATACAATGACAGCCTACATAACTTTTGAATGAGGGCTTGGTTTAGAAAAGCCTATATTTTGTGCTAAATTAATATATTGTATAACACAGAAATAAGATTTTCCCATTCAGACACAGAAGTACAGGCCTATGTCTGCATTAATTTGTCTAAGGAAAAAATAAATACCTCATGTCACTCAAGCTGCTGCAGTTGTTTCAGTTCATTTTAAGCTCTGTATAGAGATTCAAAATGTTATAGGCTATAGGCCTACACTTTCTGTTGTAGTGTAGTTTGTTAAATTGGGAAGCTTAACGATGTTTAATTGACTACAGGCGATAGAGTGAGAGACAACGCGTTGTCACAACGCTGCATACCCAGCTGTGCATGGGTTGAGATGAGTGGATGCTTTTCTTTTTTTCTTTTTTTAACATGATCACAACTTCAGTTAGTGTTGTTGTTGTTGTTGTTGTTGGAAGCTGTTGCTGAATTAAGGACTTTTCAGATGGAATAATTTATTTGGAACAATAATGAAGACACGTACGCGCAGCAGGAGGACTGCCCAGGGAAACAGGTAGAAGACTATACGTTTGCACCCGACAAGCTCATATTGTTCAACTGTGTAAAACATGAGTGGCTGCGCAGTTTATCAATTTGACCCTGCATTTATAACAGTGAAGGGCCAGTTACTTTAGTATTACCCCGCTCTGAATCTCGTCGGCCATCATCTCCCTTCATGTTTGTTATGAAATAACAGCAGAATAGCAGCGTGGCTGGGGCTGGGCGCTGTGACGTGTTTTTGATTGATTGATTGATGATTGAAATATTTATTAACAGTTTGCTGATTTACAGTACATTTCAAGCACAACTCAATACAAAGACTGTTAACTGTGAGTGGATGACCCAATGAAGCATTACACTTAATTGTTCCACCATGTTCAAATCATCAACACATTTAGAGACGTGCAAATAGACACATCTAGCCAAAGAACAATTCATCATGAGGAGGTAAAAAGGGAAAAGAAACAGGCTATAGTGAGGTGAGGGGGAAAATGGGATTCAGATTCTACGGGGGCCAGTTTCGAATTGCAGCCGTCCCGTATAGGTGCCCTTTGAGAGCAGTTTTGAAGGAGTCAAGGGATGCTCATGTCTTAATGACTGTTGGTAGGGCGCGTTCCACATTTTGGTGGCATATAGACCGATTCACAGAGGGGTGCCCTGGGCGCGGCCATTACTGAGGTGTAATCCATGGAGCAGGTGCTCCGTAGGCCAGGTGTAGCTAATCAGTGCTGCTGCACTCAATGGTACACCCAGGGACGGATTAACCTCCCGAGGGCCCCTGGGCCGGTAATTTTTGCAGGGCCCCCGTAGCGCGCATGCGCACACAATTTTGGTGTTTTACCGTGTTTTTATCATCTTTTTGACCTAAATTTAACAAAATCAATGGCCAATGAAGGGCCCCAGGAGCCCTTTTCAGGGCGTCAAACCTAGTACCTTACCGTCCAATTTCCCTGAAGGGCCCCTGAGAGCCAAGGGCCCCTGGGCCACGGCCCCACTGGCCCAATGGCTAATTTGTCCCTGGGTACACCTCAGTAATGGCCGCACCCAGGAAACCCTCTGTGAATCGGTCTATAGGAGCGGAAATAATTTAGTCCCTTGTTTGTGCCAAATCTGCGTTGCACATGGTTTGTTGCACTCCCTCTGGTGTTGTGGGTGTGGACTTCGTTGACATTATATAAGGAAGTATTTAGACAGGTACATGGTATTGGTGGTGTAGTGAATCTTGTGGACCAGACCCATTGCAAGATGCTGTACTCTGTCGTCGACCCTAAGCCATTCCAGCCTGTCAAAGTGGCCAGGGGTGAGGTGGGTTCTGGGGGTGAGGCCAAGTAGGTGCCTGACCAGTTTGTTTTGGGAAGTCTGGAGCCTTGTTTTAAGGGCCTCTGAGGTGCTGTGGTACCAAGACATTGCATAGTCAAAGAAACCTTGTACTACGAGGGCTCCTGTTAGGGTCTTCAAGGTGTTTTTGTTGACCAGTGAGGAGATCCTGTAAAGCAGCGGTTCCCAAACCTTTTTGGCCATGCACCCCCTGTTACCTCCTGACCTAGCTGATGCACCCACCACATGGAAATATAAATTGCATAAGCTATATAGAGACATATATTTCCTTTTTATCCACATATATGAACCTGAATATGGCATAATATATGCACCATAGGCTATATTCTGCAGTACCATATATTGGCATAATAAGTTAATACATTTAAAATGAAACCATAGCACCACCATTAGACTTTTCATGTTGCGCACCCCCTAGAAGGCACTCACGCACCACAAGGGGTGCACGCACCACAGTTTGGGAACCACTGCTGTAAAGGAATCTTGTTATTGGTTGACTTTTTTGATTACGTTGGTGGCCATTTTATCACCGGAAAGATTAGCCTCCAGCAGGGCTGGACTGGGACAAAAATTCGGCCCGGGTATTTTCGCGTGAATTTGGCCCAGACCGGCCCACCACAACCAGCGCGCTGATAGCAGAAACTCTACCGCCTGCTCTGTCGCGGCACACACTAACAAACAAGCCCTAATACCACCACATTTACAGAACAACATAGACCTAAATGATACAAACCAACAGACAACTACACAACTAATCATGGCGGCCCCCTGCCCCCTGTGGCCAGTCCAGCCCTGGCCTCCAGGATGGAACTTGTAATTTCATCTTTTCTTGTGATAATATTGTCACCAACTCTAACCAATAAGCCATCTGCCTTGCTGAGGTTACTATTTGATCCAAAGAGAATGGATTCAGTTTTTCCCAGGTGTAAAGATAGTTTGTTATCAGCGAGCCAGGTGCAGATTCTACCGAGTTCAGAGCTGAGGGCCTTTTCAACCTGCAGTTTGTTCCTGTCCGAGACCATTTGAAAATAGCCGACCTACAACTATGCAACCATTTGAAAATAGTCGACCTACAAGTGTGAAACCATTTATGAGCTTGTAGTTGGCGAATGTTCACAGCAGAATATAGGGACGCTATAGAGAGCCGCAGTCCCGCCCCCGGCGAGCGGCCCAGAAGACAATTTCCAAAAAATGTTTTCCCATAGACGTTTCAGATTTTTTTTTAAAGACCTTTAGGCCTCGGACAAAGCCAACTCGGCTTTATATGACAATAAACACAATTTTTTGAGCTGAAAAAATAATTAGAAAGAAGAAAAAAAGAGCAGCGTACAACACTTTTTTGAAAATAAGTTTCTTTTTCATGATTTGTCACCATCCGAGTTGGCTTTGTCCGAGGCTTAAAAGGTCTTTAAATAAATACTTTCTGAAACGAAAAATTAACGAGACATTTTTTCCGGGCCGTAATGAAAGGGGGCCGGGACTGCGACGCTCTAAAGGGTTAAAAACCGGACATTGTTATAAGAAAATGGGGTCCAACAGGAGCAGCATGAGGAATGGCTCAATAAATTCAGCCAAACCTGAATCTGGACTGTACAGTATTTTGTTCTTCTATAGCTCCAAATATACCACTTACAAAATGTCATACACTGACCATGCAAAATGTTCTGCTGTCCCTTGCAATGTCATGCTCTTTCAAATTCAACAACACTTGGGGTTCTCTTGTTTTTACTGCATTGCTCCAATAGGTGGCAATCTAATTGCCTGTAAGATGAAGCTGTGCTCAGCTTAGTCTCAAATTCAGGTTCCTCAAATTTGAACGTGACATTAGATCCTATAAAGTTCAGTTTTCTGAGAAAAAGAGAGAGAAAACAATTCTTTATTGTTCTGGAAGCCACGGACATTCACAAGCAGATCAACAAAACAAAGAAAAGAATAGCAATCACTCTTACTTATACATTGAAAGGTTTTTGGAAATATTTGTTCCTGTATTGTGAACACAGGTTTGCCGTTCTATATATTGGGACACAATCATATAGCAAACCAGTCATATGAATGGCAGATACATGCATACTTACATACATTAATGTGCATGAAAAAAAGTCCCCATTGTATAAATCCACATATTCCCCCAGCAAAGACCCAAAGAGAGACCTGAGGAATACCTCAGTTTACATTGAATGGCATCCACTTCAATGCCTAATATTAGTGACAACAAGCAGTTTTTGAATGATGCACATTTGATTTACATGCTAAGAAGTGGTATGTCTTTGTGATAGTCATACTGTTTACTACTGTAAGTCAGCAGAAGTTGACAATCAAACACAACACAACATATCACCATTTAGTATTTTGTATAGGTTTACAAAAGCATTCTACGGAGGAATATGAAACATCAGATACATTGAATTGCAGCACTTGGGAAAAGGGTGGATGCAAGCATGCAACTCCACCAATAATTCAGCTCAACAAATAATGCAGTAGATTGGGAAAGTGGTGGGGTAATGAGCCCATTCAATTAAGCAAATGAAAATGGATAAAAACAGGATGCAGTTGATCCTATTTGGTCGCATGGATGAATGGCCAAGTGTGCAGCGGAGGCAACACAAGATATTTGCCAATGATTGCACGTCACACCCATGTATGCACGTATTGCTCATGCACGCAAGAGAAACGGTCACAAGTTCACCCTCTTTCCTGTCAAGGTCCATTATTAATTTCTTTGGTATTTCAGCCACGGTCCACCATTTTATGACATTTTTATCCACAATTCCATGCTGTATTGATGTTGGTACCATTAGCAGAGATAACAGGCAAACATCAAAATAGATGTTTGCCTGTTATTATTATGTAGAACATTCTCTAATTGTGTAGACTTCTTGTAAATACTGTAAGTAATGCAGATGCTTAGGGGAGAGAGTATAAGGTTATAATAGTTAACTAAAACTAACAAAAAAACGAAAACTAGAATTAAAAAAACATTTTAGTTAACTGAAACTAAATAAAAACTAAAAATTAATTAAAAACGATAACTGAAATGAAACTGTATTGTGTGTTCACAAAACTAACTAAAACTAAGTGAAATTATAGAAAAAATACCCTTAGTTATAGTTTTTATCAATATTTATATGCATTTCGGAAATTCATAATATAAACCTTTTAAATTCATTTGATTAATTTCCTCATTTCTCCAACAAGTTTTACGGCTGTTTTCAGCACCGTACGGCAGCATGTAGCCACACTTTACATTGCTTGTTTACATTCTGCACTGCCTGAAACTGACTGCATGTTACTTGGAAAATCAAACCCGTCTTAAGTGGTACTGTACTGTACTGTACTGTACTGTACTGTACTGTACTGTACTGTACTGTACTGTACTGTACTGTACTGTACTGTACTGTACTGTACTGTACTGTACTGTACTGTACTGTACTGTACTGTAAGCCTTCCTCCCTGGCCTGTGTGTGTCTGTGTGTTAGGCTGTGCAACAGTGAAACTTGGTGGTGAACAAACGCTATTTTCGTGCTCGGACACTGCCAGGAAAAGTTGGAAGAAAGAGACAGTCCAATATGGGAGAGAGACGCAAGGAAGTGCCTTGTGGAAAAGGATGATAGTAAAATATGCGGAGCACTTCGGAAGGGTATAGGCCTATTATATAAGGATCAGGCATTTGTGGAATGAGCAACACAGCTAAATGTGTGGGTAGCACACATTTGCCAAAACATTTGCCAAAATGGCAAGTGGTTGGTATTTATTCACCCTTGCCACAACAGCTTGGTTTGGTATGGAACAGTATCTCTCTCACGGGCAAGACAGAACTTGTCATCATTAAAGGCAATCTCAATGCAGTGAGATTCTGAAGCCAGTGGCGATCTCATATCTTCAGAATCTTGGACCTAACGCCATCCTCCAGGATGCCAACGCTCGCCCCGTAGAGCCAGGATCACAGAGTACCTCCAAAATGTAGGAGTGGAAATGCTGTGAGTCTAGACCTCAACCCAATTGAACACTTGTGGGATCAGCTTGGGCGTGCTGTACGAGTGCATGTGCTGTACATGCAACCAACAGAACCAAGTGTTGTTTTTTCCTTATTACTGTGGGAGAGTGCAATCATCCAATCCACTAAGCAACTCAAAGCAAGGGTTGGTATACCAACCATTTGTATTTTTGGCACATTTTATGGGGGCGCTACCCACACGTTTAGCTGTGTTGCTCATTCCACGAATGCCCGATTCTTACAATCTATACAGACTATACCTCGTTGTACAGGTGACAACGATCAACGATTAAAATGATATAAAACACAATACCAAATGGTATCATCAAAGTGGAGAAATAAAGGACCAAAGTTACGTTTCTGAACTTTTAGAGTTTATATTTTTAAATGGTCTTTTAGGTTTTATTACACAATACTTATTGATCTTTTTTAATCCTATACCTGACAAATAAACCAAAGTACGAAAAAAAAACTAAAACTAAACTAAAACTAAACTAAAACTAAGCATTTCAACAAAATAAAAACTAAATAAAAACTAGCAAACCCGCTCTAAAAACTAACTAAAACTAACTGAATTAGAAAAAAACAAGTCAAAACTAACTAAAACTAAACTATAATGAAAAAAACAAAACTATTATAACCTTCTGTCCGTCCGTCCGTCTGTGTGTGTGTGTGCCACACACTCCTTGGATGCCAACGATGAACCTCTGCCCCAAATTATTCAGAACGGCCTGTTATAGCGCCACCATGAGGCCGATGTTTGTTTCGTACACATTTTATCGATACATCACAGAAATCTGTATACACTATCCCTATCGTCATGTGATCAACACGGACCTGTCCGCTTCCCCATATTCCATCCCCATTGGCTAAGATTGTCTTCCAAAGTTTGCAGGATTGGTCTGTTTTGAACAAAATGCCACAAATCATGGACACGGCATGCGATTTCCGTGAAAATATACACACACATTCCCTGCGAAAATGGAAGCCATCATTCTCACGATAATGAAAATCTAAACATTTTTATAAATAAATCTTGTATAAAAAATAATCTGCCTAATGATGATGTCACTGGAAGACGGTTTCTAAACTGCCCACAGCCCTTCTATGAGACACAGACTGAGTAGAAAATAATCGTGCCATTTTATCATGATTATTAGTGAGGACCTATTATATGAAGATAGGTTGAAAAGTGGTGAAGTGGTCCTTGGACCACTGGTTGAAAACCACTGACATAGGACATTGTCTTTGTACACTGGGACTTGTAAAGCATGACACAATATGGCATACAACAGTGGTTCTCAAAGTGGGGTCTGGGGACCCCCAGGGGTCCTTGAGGGAGTTCCAGGGGGTCCCCAGCTAAAGTTAAATTAACATTGATTTTGCAATAAAAATTGGGATCCCAGAGATAGAAATGCCATTAAATTTACAATTTAGGCTCTTAATCCAGAGCGATTTACATTAGGCAATAACAAAAGCATGGCATACATCACATATATAAAAAGTAGTTATAAATGGGGGGTCCGTAGCCTAATGCTTATCAAACAGAGGGTCCTTGAAATTAAAATGGTTGCGAATCACTGCTAGAGCCGTACAAATATTCTCTTATGGGGGTCCCTGCATGGCATACGTTTTCAAATGGGGGGTTCACTCACTGGCCAATTAGTGTCAATTTGGGGGTCCTTGGCATGAAGACGTTTGAGAACCGCTGGCATACAAACATAAAAGCAGCAAGTAAATGCGGACAGAACTGTCACCAATGAACAGCAGTCTGAGTGACACTGAATGATCATGTTGCTTTGAAAAGGCATGCAGCGTGGTGGGTGTGATCAATTCCTGTCACTGAGGCACCACGTTACTAATAATAAATATATAATAATATATCAATATCATAGTGTAATCAAAGAGTACACCATCCAACCCAATTAAGAACTCTCTCTCTCTCTCTCTCCTCATGCTGGAATCTACATTGAATATTATGACTGAGAAAGGACAGCTCGTAGTCACGATGCCATCAAATCTTTTATTTTTTATTATTATTTATTTGTTGGAAAAATAAAAATGTTGATGGCATGGTGACTACGAGCTGTGCGGCCTCTCTCCTTTCTCAGTCATAGTTGTATCTCCTGCGGGTCAGCACCTCCCCACTACTGGTGTGCGCTCCTACCTTTCCGTTTGTTGGAATCTACATTGAACACATTTCTTGCATGACTGAGGAAAGAGGAAAGGAAGAAATACACAACTTTTCCATATTCTGATAATTAAGGGCCAGTTCAAGGAGTAAACCAGTAAACCGCCCTTTCTCAGCAATCTCACAATCCCGCTGTATATATGCCAATGAGAAAAACAGTCCTAATAGTACACAGCTGCTTTTTCGTGGGGCGCTTCCAGTTGGAAATTAGACGGTTTGTATGAAAGAAGTCCAAGGAGCAAAATCATCCCCCCCGATATCCAAAGTGAAGGACAGCCCCTATTCCAGTTCCCACAAAAGTACACCGCAAACCCAGAGGCCCCTGGAAGCTGCTTCCCTTGTAATATTTGGAATAACGGGGGTCTGAGGTGGGATTATATGCAGACACAGCAGCATGCTTCTCTGACACTTTTGCTGCCATTCCCCCGCTCTGGACTTTTTGCCAGGAAATGAGGTAAAGATCTGTAAGGAAATTGGCTGTTTACACTCGGATTAACACGAGAGCTAATATTTGTTGTCTTTATACAAAATAAAAGGCCCTGTGTGTGTGTGTGTGTGTGTGTGTGTGTGTGTGAGAGAGAGCCCCCCCCCCCCCCCTTTCAGATAATGGCACAGTAATTATTCACTCGAGCATATAGCAGTAATATTAACTGGAGCGATGCAAACCAGCTGAATCTCTTCTCATAATGGGAACCAGCAGCCGCCTCCTTCCCATACACATGATGGTCTTTTTTTTCTCCTTCCCTCCTCCATTTTTAAAGCTCCGTGCAGAGTTTTCCAGTTGGGAATCGTTTTCCGACGGCCGACATCATGAAACCAGACACCGAGGAGCACCGGTGGTTAGCGTCCAGGAACAACACAGCCTGCTGCATGGTCTGGTCAGGGCCTACATCCTTTCACCTCAGTGTAGTGTTCATGATGTCGTCGACTAAAACTATGACAAAAGTAATGTTGGTCGACCTTTTTTCACTGACACGCTGTGAGCTTGTAGATGTGCTATTTTCAGCAAGTGTCATTACGACGGCATCAAGGCCCGCCAAAATACATTTTAGTCGACTAAATCAACTGTAGATCGACTAAAATCTTATATTTAGTCTACTAAAACTAACACTAAAGCATTACAGGTGACTGAAATGTGACTAAAACTAAATTCAATCTAAAAACTATTCAATCTAAAATCACAATTTCAAAATCAACACTGCCTCAGTGCCCAGACCCCCCCCCCCCCCCCCCCCCCTCTTGTGAGCGCTCCCGGGAACGGGAAGGTAAACACCCTTTTCACTGTGTCCAAAATTTCATTCTTGCTGCCACGGCAGTTCCTCGGTTGGTCTGGCTCTCCTCTGTTTTCGACCCTCCCTCCATCCCTCTCTCTGCCTCCCCAACCTCTTTCTTCTCCTCCTCCGCCCGCTTTCTCCCCACCCTTTCTTCTCTCTGTTCCTCCATGTAGCACATCTGGATCCCAGCTCTCATTTATTTATGTGGCTAGCTGCGATGTGTGTTTTTTCTCTTTCGCTCTTTCCTACTCTTTCTATGACTTCTTTAAAGGTCCTTTACCTTGCGTCTCGTTGGGAGTCACTCTCCTTTCTGACGAAGTATACAATTACATCTCTCCATAACTGGCCACTTGGCAATTACATGCTCCACCACAGAGCCCCCCCTCTCCCCCCTTTCCAACTCCCTCCTTCACTCTGCACGAAAAGAAAGAAAGAAAAAAGATCCAGCGCCACTGCTCATATGGCAGACCGAAATAGAATAGTTTCATGTCTGTTTGGAAGGCGGCCCGGGCGGCTGAAACTATGCTTCACCGTTTGACTTGACTGACAGTGGGATGTGGTTGTGTTTTTTCTTCCTTTCTCCCTCTCTCCCCCAAAAGAAAGAAAAACCTTAAGGCCAGTCACATTAAGACTCAGTTGTACTCTGGCAGGCTACGGTGGTGTCTGAGCTGGACGGGGGCTCTGAGGACAGAGAGACTGAATGAGAGAGAGAGGGCTCTGAGGGACAGAGAGAGAGAGAGAGAGAGAGAGAGAGAGAGAGAGAGACTGAAAAGATATAGAGAGAGAAGGGGTGGCAGACAGACAGAAATAAAAGTGGGAGAAAGAGAGAGAGAGGACTCTGAGCTGAGGACAGTCTGAGAGAGTGAGAGAGAGACAGAGAGAGAGAGAGAGTCTTTTCTAGACAGAGGACAACAACCACAACAAACTGCAATGAATCCCCCTGGGAACTATTGACCTTTTTTTAGGAACGGACCAACTGAACAGGGTAAGTCCGGCAAGAAGTCTTAACTACTCACTCTGGAAGTATTATAAAGTATTAGAATTGACAGTAAAAAGTCCTTTGTTCTAGCTTCAAACTATAACATCAGAGATCACAAACAGTGGCAAGGTTTCAGCTAATGTGTCAACTTGAAGGGGAGAAGAGAACAGCCTTGATGTGTTTTCTCAAAGTAGGCCTATCTGGGACAGGTGTATACAATCAGCCCTTTGATTGGTCAAAGCTTTGAGTACTGTGGGATGCAGTACAATAGAATCTCTCAAGGCAATGAACGCTGTCGTCACATGTCAAGGTGCTTCCAGGATTTAAAGGGCATGCTTAAAGGGACACTTCACCCCTTTTGCAACCAGATCTTATTTTAATGATGTTTGGGAGACAAGAAACACTCCCTGGGTTTTTATGTGGGTAATATGTGTTTTTAGATATTTTAGTATTTCAAAGTGTACATGATGTCATGGACACTGTGCTCACTTCTTTCCTGGACTACAATTCCCATAATGCTTTGGTGCACTGCTCCTCCTTGTGGATAGGGGGAGGGCTGTCTTACTGAGACAACATGTAGTCCAGGAAGTAAGTGAGCCCAATGTCCATGACATCATGGACACTTTGAAATATTAAAATATCTAAAAACATATATTACCCACATGCAACCCCCAGGAAAGTGTTTCTTGTCTCCAAAACATCATCAAAATAAGATCTGGTTGCAAAAGGGGTGAAGTGTCCCTTTAGGCCCCCTTTTAATGCAAAAGATAAAGGCTTTATCAAAGGCTTTTCTGATTGGACGACTTCTTGTCATCAGCCCGTGCTGACTCTGAAGATTTTCAAGTGGTTTCAGAGGAATTCCTACTGTAGGTGTTTCTGAATGAAAAGGACAACAATAAAATGTATATGAGCACCAACATACCGATGACATTGCCAGTAGTCTTTACCGATCATATATGAACTTTTGTTGCCATACTAACTGCAAGGCCTTATAACAGATTTGCTGGAACCTTTGTTTACTTTATATGATGGTTTATACTGAGTTTATTATTAGTTTATTATTCTCATGTGAACATTACAATGCCACTTAACCTATTTTGTCTTGCACACACATTAAATTCCCATTGACAATGAATGGAGAAATTACGTCATGTGTCTGAGCAAATCGGCTACTTGGGTGTGCTTGTTGGATATCACTCAACAGCCCATGCGTGCCACCTGTTTTGAATTTGCACATATTGCAGGAGGCAGCAGGAGGTTGCTAAAAACGAGTGCTTCCAAACTCCAATACTTAGAAAATCACCTGCAAGGAATTTCTTGACATGAAGAAGCTCATAACAAGTGTACAGTGGATTTTTATGAAACAAACACTTTGCAGATAGAAAGAGGATAATTCAAGCTTTTCGCACAGCTGCAATATTGGTGAGTTTGATGTTGTTTAATACAATCAGATAGGACATTTCTGTTTGGATGAATGGGCTGTCAATGGGAAATTGCATCTACTGTAGTTAGCACCTTGCTGGCAAGATAGCCGTGGTCTGCATAGTCAATAGCCTGAAGAGAGTTCTTATCCAGTGGGGTTTTATTCATTAGTGTTTGCTTAAGTGTTTATTTTCGGCCTATTTCTATTTTGGCCAGTAATCATTTTTGCTATTTTCCTAATTTTGTTTGTTGTACTGTAAAAAAATCTGTCTGGAGTTTTGGTGGAGGAGGTTTGGGGAACAAAATATAAAAACCTTTAAACTACATGTTTGGATTGTTCTTGGAGCCTTGGCCATTCGGGCAACTTTACACCCTATGCCATACTTCCAGAAAGGCAATAATCCCTCAATATTCCATATACAGTACCATTGACGACCAATGCCAGGGGGCGGTGGTAGTAACCATCAACAACCACTAAATGAATCTGGTTCCTTTGTTGTTTTATTGCAGAAAAGAGGCATTGTTTGTGGGTTTTTTCTTCCCTGAGTCACATTGGCGCTCACTAGTGATCTGGGATGCGTGGGTGCGGACGTTACAGATACTGGGTTTGTTTGCCACGGAAAAGGACCTTAATTACAGTGTGGATGACAGTAATGATGAGGACACTGGTCTCATGTGTGTGTGTGTGTGTGTGTGTGTGTGTGTGTGTGTGTGTGTGTGTGTGTGTGTGTGTGTGTGTGTGTGGCGTGCTTCTTTACTGTTTATATGTTTCAATGCAGCGCATGCTGGTTGTCCGTAAAACAGTTGGATTGTTTGTTTGTGTGAACCAGCAACTGCTAGCTTTAGCCTTGTCTTTAGGTTGGCAGCTAGGCTTCGTCATTCTTAACTGAGGATTTAAGGTAGCTGGATAATGACTAATGTCAGTTCGGTTTGTGAAGGCTTCCAAAAAAACAAACATTTGACAGACAAATTGTATTTTATACTGGCACAGTGACACTATCTCTACTAACCCTAACTTCACACTAATACGGTATTCGGTCACCCAAGATCTCCAGCAGTACAGGCTGGTATTCCCTGTCCAACATTGATGTCTTTTCCTATCGTGGACCATACCATATATGGTCAATAACATACAGTAGGCCTAATAGACTTTTTTTAATGCGTCCTGAGTTCTGAAGACATGGCCTCTCTTAAGGAAGCCTGCGACATTGCCTGTTTTCCTCAGTCTCTCTCCATAGTATCAGGTGAAATATTTCAATTAAAGGCAAGACCACCTTTTAGGGGTCCTAATTTATAGCCTTCCAAAACCTTTCTTAGGATATTTAGAATGATTTTTATGAGCTGTAATATTTTTTACAGAGTTCTTTAATATTTTCATATCCATGTTTGCTGCCCTTGTTCATCTGCAGATTTTTTTTTTATCAAACTGAATGGTTTAATCTTGTTGTGTCTGCTACTGGTCCTGAATAATGTCCATATAATAACATTTCCTGTCTCGGACAATGTTTCAGATCATGCTCTCTTGTGCTGCTCCCTCCATCCCTCCCTCCATCCCGTCCTCCCGCCATCCTCCCTCCATTCCTCCATACTCCCTCCCTCCCTCCATCCTCCCTCCATCCTCCCATTCTCATGCTTTTAATTCAAAGTCTGCTCATCGTTCAGCTCATAGACCTTGGGGTATGTCTGCTCTTAAAGATGGAGTGCCGCGATTGTTGCCTTTTTCTGTTTTCTGTCTTGTTATGTGTATTACGCTAAATAGGTGTGGTGTGGTTATAATATTCAAAGATGTCTTCCCTGTGTATTTTTGGTTTCTTCATGAAAACTGAAAGACTTTGAGTCAAAAGGCCCTGCACATAGCACAGTGCTAACTCTGTTAATGTTCACCAATGATTTATTGCTTCCCTGAATACTCCTAGATATTGACTTAGATATTGGCTCTGCACCTGATCATCCAATTTTAATCAACCGCCTGGTAAAATGGGTTGGCACCATACAGTATGACTGGCTCTGCTCTTATTGCTTCACTGATAGTAGCTCCGTTTGGAACCTCAATATCTATGCTGCTACTGTACGCTTTAGCTCCGAGATGAGGTTCTGTCCCGTGATATCCCTGCACAGGTCGAAATGGGGTCTAGATGGGTCGAGCCCGTCCACAGTATATTAACCCTTTTCGCAGTATTGTTCTCAATGTACATACATGTCTTCCCTTGGGTCACATATTACTCACAACCACAACACCCATTTTCATTGTTATGCAGATGATACACAGTTATACATCCCACTAAAATGTAGTGATGCATGCAAATGATGTCCCGGATCCTCACGTCTTCCTGACATATTACACTGTGTAATATTCATTTGAGTACCTTGAGACACCTTTGGTAGTGAAATCTGCATGAGATCCTCCTTTGGTCCCCAAATTCCACACTCTGCCAGTCACACTTTGGCAGCTTGTCTATTATCGTATTATGTGCTTATTTTTTACTCTGATAGTGATGGCTTGTCCTTCGATGGTCAACTTAGATTTGCTGCTATTTCAACAGCCCCAGTTTATTGATCATTTCCACCAACCTACCTTTGTTTTTATTTTTAATATTAGATTTTTACTCTTTAGTTCTTTTTCCCCTTGTGGTATGGGATGTTTATTACCGCGGTTATTATTAAAAATAAATAAATGGTGTGTGCGATAATAAACCCTGTTTGGGTCCATTTGGTTCCATTTGTACACTCTCAGAGTTACAGGGTCCATTTGGTTCCAAACCATCATTTCCCTGGGGACCCCCTGGAACTGCCTCAAGGACCCTGGGGGTCCCCGGACCCCGAACCCCAATTTGGGAATCACTGCTCTATGTAATCTGATCTTTATAGTCTGATAAACTATTCTCACGTAAATAAATCTTGTTTAAAAAACAATCTGCCTAACGATGATGTCACTGTTGGCCGTGGACGGGTTTCTGAACTGCCCACAGCAGTGAGTGTGTGTGTGTGTGTGTGTGTGTGTGTGTGTCCGTCCAGCTGATGGTCGTTAATGTCAAAGCAATGCTGTTTATGCACTGTCAAATAGCTCTAGGGCTACATCTATTCTAAGGTAGCATATACCTGTTTAGACATATTATCCTGCTCATTACTGTGTATGACATGACTGACTGAGCGTCACTGTTTATTATGATAAACTTTTCATTTAATAAAAAAAAAACATATATATTTATTTATTTATTTTTTAACCGCGGTAATGAACCCGACACCGCGGTATGCGTTACATACCGGCGGTATGGCGGTATTGCGGTTATTGCAGCCAGCCCTAGTGTGTGTGTGTGTGTGTGTGTGTGTGTGTGTGTGTGTGTGTGTGTGTGTGTGTGTGTGTGTGTGTGCGTGCGAGAGTGAGAGTGAGAGCCGGGTCTGTACACAGTAGGCTATGTGTGTGTATGACTAGGTCGGACATGTCAATTATATTAAGATTTAAGCATTTCAGTGAGTGAATTTGGTTGAATATAAACATCCAGTACCTCTGCTGTAGACTGGGTTGCCTAAAGTGGAAATTGGGAATATCCACATAGGGATCAACATCAATATGGTTACAATACATAGGCTATTGGTGTTAAATAGTGTTTTCTGGCTTTACCATCTTATGTTCTGACTACAAGTTGTCTGTTCAGCCCAGCACCTTAACTATCGTCCTGCGGGGTCATATAGATAAAACACTCACCCACCACCACAGAAGCCTGTGCCATTTACCATGTACACAACAAGGTGTGTGGAGAAGCAGGGTTGGTCTCAACATTGTGACCAGTGGCTGCATGTCTCCCGTACTCTCTTCTGCCAGCTGTCTGCTGATCTGCTGGAGAGAGAGAGAGAGAGAGAGAGAGAGAGAGAGAGAGCAGGGCTTGACTTTACTAATGTGAACCACACATGTGGGTGTGGCCCTGCGCTGCACTGACACACTGTTTAATTACATTCAGTCCACAGGCGGGGGTAATTGGGGGGTTTCCGCTATAAAAAGAGAACCTCTCCTCTCTTTCCAGTCACACCCCTATACATCTATTGTCTGGCAGTCATCAGGAGATTGCTCCCATGGACAAGATGTGGTGAGTTGTGACAGTGAGTGCACGTGCATGTCCTTGAGGGTGTGGCTGACAGAGCTTTGTAGCCAGAGCTAAAGTTGGAAACATGAAGCTATCCTTGCGGGTCCCTTTGTCTGTCATGTGGGCGCACAGTAAAATCCTCTTAATTTAATCACTTGAATGACAACATCCATATTATTGGGGGGGGGGGGGCTACTTAAACTTAGAACATATTACAAAACAATAAAGGCTCACAGGGAGAATAAACAGTACAATGATCCAGCACAGAGAGCAGTCACGGACAGTCTTTAAATTGAGCGTCACGACGATGCACGATGCAGCTTAGAGCATCTTTCCTGGTTTTTAAACAACTGGTGGATGGAAACGCGTTTACATTTTTTTGCTGACGCTTTCCATCTACCAGCTGTTTAAAAACCCAGAAGAGATGCCTGGAGGACGCTAGGCGATCATTAGGCCAACAGTTCGCATCTGTGAATCCGGGTGGAGCCCAGACTGTCAATCATGGACTCACCAGGGGGGGGGGACATCAGGTGCCGTGTCATTAGTCAGAAGGTTCATTGTTCCGAAATGACTATCGCTATCTCTAACCCTAACCTAAACCTAACCGCAAGCACAGGAGCAAACCTAAACCTAACCGCAAGCACGGGAGCAGTGCATGTTCGGACTAACGGGACTTCGGATCTATGGGTAGTTCCCGGACATCACAGGGGAACAAGGGGAAAAGGCGACACAGGCGTGGCACACTGGGCACGTTTTATTTTTATGTATTACTCGACGACACTGAAAATGAGTTTGATTACTCAGTGTAATTTCGAGAATAAATAAAATTTGAATGAATGAATGAATGTTTTAGAGGGTGTAAGACTGCACTGACCCTGGGTTAGAGTTATGGACACTAATGCTGTGCTTTAGCTTTGACTGTATGAGCTCATTATAATTATAATGGTTACAGCTGTAGAAGACTAGCTCTCATGCTGAGTAACTTTCTTACAACATGGACACAAATTAACCTGTGACATATACTGCCCACTTTCTGTATGAGGTCATACAATTAGCACCAATAAGAAAATTGTTAAATGGAAATAAATAGTAAAAAAATCACACCATTGTGAAGTGAGGGCGCGCTCTTATCATCATACTTCATCTCATTCTGACCAATGACAACTTGCGTCCTCACCTTCGTCTTCAATGTTTGTGTTTACGCAACGTTTACACTCAAAACTGGCCATTCATTGTCAATGGCATTTAATGTTTGTGTTAGGACAATGTTTGTGTTTACACAAACCCTCAAAGCTGGACATAGGAGGGGATAGCGCCAATCAAAAAAGGTGCATAATAACAGAAAACTGGCAGTTCTGCAAGTTCCCCCGTTAGTTAATACAGTCCGTGTTGAGGTCCAGGTCCTAGTTGGAGTTCAACGTGGCATAATGTCCATTGTTTCCCATCAGTGGTTTTCTTCTTTGGGGTGAGGTAGTTTCTTTCTTTGTCCGTTGCTATTTTTCCAGCCCTCCTTCTTTCTCTTTCTGTGTGGCCGCCGTGCTGGAATCGGGTCAGATTGGGTTCTCTGACTTCTCTCCTCCCTGCAGTCTAGCTCAGCCTTTCTCTCCTCCCTGCAGTCTAGCTCAGCCTTTCTCTCCTCCCTGCAGTCTAGCTCAGCTCAGCCTTTCTCTCCTCCCTGCAGTCTAGCTCAGCTCAGCCTTTCTCTCCTCCCTGCAGTCTAGCTCAGCTCAGCCTTTCTCTCCTCCCTGCAGTCTAGCTCAGCTCAGCCTTTCTCTCCTCCCTGCAGTCTAGCTCAGCTCAGCCTTTCTCTCCAACCTCTCACTCTCTGACCAAAGCCTCTGCAGCTATATAGCTTTGGAATTAATCCGTCCATATAATTTCCTACTAAGACAGCTGATCCAATAACGTTGATAAGCAGAATTCAACACAACAGAGGCAATGACATAATGTTGCATGTAGGCCTAATTATTTGGCAACAATGACTGCTATCTCCTAGCTTCAGTATCAAATGTGACCAGCTTTGACTGAGGGACGGCCATTGGATCTTTTTTCATATCATATGAATGCATAGCTTCAAATTGACATACTTGGTTGTTCAATTTGACCCACCAGTTTTGGAGATATGAAAACAGCGAGTTGAGAAAACAGGCTTAAAGGTTCACTTCATTACACCTATAGCTAAGTATTTATTTCATAATTATTTTTCATGTGATTTCATGGCTTTGATATTTATTTCAGACATGCTCTAGTAAGAGTCTGCCTAACTCATTTTTGATAAAAAAATAAAATATATATATCATTGTGGAGGGATTTGATATCACAGATGCTAGCAATTTTACCATACCATACCATAAGGCCACCATCAATAGCTCTGTTGGCTAGCTCTGAGCTGTTGACCTATATGACCCCAGTAAGAGGGGAGCCATGGTCCCCAGCATGGAGCCAGCAGCCTGTCTCTGACACTCATCACAGCTACCGTGTAGGACACAACATGTTAACCACTTAGCATGCCAGGAATAAGGTAGATGAAAGCTAACACAAAGCAGATGGAATTGTATTTGTTTTGGAGAGGCGCTATCCCCTCCTATATGTCCAGCTTTGAGGGTTTGTGTAAACACAAACATTGCCCTAACACAATCATTGAGTGCCATTGACGATGAATGACCAGTTTTGAGTGTTTGTGAAGACAAAAGTGAGGACGCAAATTGTGATTGGGCGGAATGAGATGATGTATGATGATAAGAGCGCCCCTTAATTCACACAGGTGTGATTTAATTTTTTGAGTGGTGAAAAACTCAGTGCATGTCTGATATTATATGTTGCCGTTAATATTGGAGGTACTCCGGTCCGTGTAGGCTACATGTGATGATGTGACATGGGTGTCGATAGCCACAGTGTGTGCTTTGAAACTGTGCAAGATGTCTATGCTGGGGTGCATACTTTGGTCCGATGTGTAACAGTCCAACACCTGTGTGAGTCTAAAACTCCCCCACTGCTTCTCTGTAAGGCAGTGGTTTCCAACCTTTTTCATGTCAAAGACCCCCAAAATGACACTCATTAGCCTGCGGACCCCCCATTTGAAAATATATGCCAAGGACCCCCATATAAGAGAAGATTTTTTTCAGCTCTAGCAGTGATTTAAAACCATTTTCTTTTCAAGGACCCAACAGTTTGATATGCAACAGTCTACGGACCCCCATTTAATGGCATTTCTATCTCTGAGACTCCAATTTATATTGTAAAATCAATGTTAATTTAACTCTGAGAGTGTACAAAAACTATCATTTAGCTGGGGACCCCCTGGAATTCCCTCTCCACTTTGGGAACCACTGCTGTGAGGTTTACAGTTTGGGGTAGGTTGTCGGACTAATGCCTGTCGGGCTGTTAGTACGTCGGAACAAACATGCACCCGTTATTAATATCTGCACCGCCATGACAATGTACGTATTATTATCACTTGGTGAATTAAAGTGATCCTGGTGGCTTTTCCGTAGGTGGTATAATGTACAAGATACTTAACTTACTACTTTCTTTCTTCACAAAATATGGACCGGCATGTGCGTCACACTTGCGTCTTCGGGGGCTGCATCATTGTGGGAATGGTGTCTGTTGACACATCAGTGAGAGACTGAGAGACACTCAATTAAGAAAGTGCAGGTATAAATTTTTGCGTAGGTGGGCCCAATATGGCAGCCACTCTGGGACCCTGAGGCTGTGAGATAAATCAATATCAGACCAGTTGAATTAGAGCCTATGGGCTCCGACCTCGCGTCATTTCCCTCTCTATCTTTCCCTCTCTTTCCACCCGTTAATTGGAAGGGAGGTTTCTGCTAGCTTGTTTGGGCTTCGCTCATTCTGTCTGTCTATTTCTCCCCTGTGATTACGTCGACTGTATAGGCTCTTTGTGGGTGTAATGGTTCACCGGGGAGATGGGGCGGAGTGTTAGGAAATGGGGAGTTCCGGCTCTTGTTTGGTGTCTGAGATTCTCACAGCAGAGAGAGAAAGAAAGGTCTGGATCTGTTTTCTCCTCCAGCCCTGAGTGTTGATGCAGTGAGAAGACAGAGTGAGAGGATAAACAAGCCTATTGCCAACACCATTTATGCAAATGCCGATTCCCATTCGGTTAGGAATGCATGCCCCACCGGGGCCCGTTGTACCCAAGGGTATGCACATGCACAAAGTGATTGGCAAATCAAGTGGCAAAGTGAGTTTAAGGCCAGAAAGTAGTTTTTTGCCACTCAATAACGCATAACGTCCGGGTATGACGATGATGTCATGTGCATTGTGCATACCCTCTATATGTCACATGACTATCCATTATCATAGTACTTTGGGCATATAAGTGTCTGTGGACCGCCACCGCCACAACTTGAACTTCACTAGTAAGAGACCACACCTTCTGCTAGAGTTTAACTGTATTTATTGCACAGGTGAGATGTAGGTGTATTGATGAGGAGCCCCAGGAGGGGCGAGACTCAGGGTGGGGGCGTGGCCTTGGGAGCCTGACGACCGCCGTGCTCTGCTCGGGAGCGACAATGCCCCCCTCAGGGCTCCTAGGAGAAGGGGAGAGAGAGAGAAGTGTTCGCGGGGCAAGGCTGAGGATGACGGGGTTTGTTGGGGAGGACTGGGGGGAATTTGACGGCACGAAGCAGCATCCAACAGCTAAGTGACGCGATAACAGGTATATGCTGTCGTGAATGTTACGTGATTGGCTGTGAGACTAGGAACGCAGGTGTAAATTATACGTTTTTAGGGAATGGGAGTGATTGAGATAAGCAGAGGGTGGTCTCTACTCTTGAAGCGGCGTTGAATACAACTTCAAAATAAAGCTATTTGAACATAATACCATTGAGCAGGTTGGTGCCTTGCTTGGTTGCCACCACCGTGTGTGTGTGTGTGTGTGTGTGTGTGTGAGTGTGTGTGTGTGTGTGTGTGTGTGTGTGTGTGTGTGTGTGTGTGAGAGAGAGAATCGGTGAATGTAACCCTCATTGTAAAGCACTTTGGATAAAGGCCCTAATACAGACCATTGACTCTCTGCAGACCAACATTTTTTAGATGGTGGATATCTCACATTCGGATTAAATTGTTTCATTTATTCCTGTTTAAGTCAAATGTGACATGGCAGACTGCACTCCAGAGACCCAATTACACACCTTCAAACGTGTTTACTTTGCAATACCCATGGTGGAATAAATAGCACGGAAATGGCTTTTGAAGTGCCACGTGTGTGCTCAGCCAGTCACATGTGGAAGACTTTCTTGCATACCTTGTGTGATTGTTGCTGCCGATATTTACTTATCGCACTGACCCCACGTGTGTTCCATTTACCCCAGGCAGGCTCTACTGGTTGGGTTGTGTGGTGGTGAGTTAAACAGAAAACACCTCAAAAACACTCCCGTCCTGTCCCAAAGTATGGGACAGGGAGTCCGTGTTTCCTGGCTTATAGAGCTGCATGTATACTCATCACATACTAGAGCATGTCTGAAATAAATGTCAGAGCCGAAATCAACATGTAAATATGAAATGTATTCTTTAACATGTAGCTATAAGGTGTAATGTTAGAGTCCACAGAAGTGAAAAAGACTGTTTTCTCAACTCGCTGTTTCTCTGCAAGACATTACTCTATAAGCCATATCTCCAAAACTGGTGGGTCAAACTGAACAACCAATATGTCAATTTGAAGCTATGATTCCCTGCTTTCATGACATGACAATTTTTTTTTTTAATTCAATGACTCCTCAGTCAGAAACGGTCACATACTGTATTCTCTCTCTCTCTCTCTCTGTCCCTCTCATTCTGTCTGACACACACATTCATATGGACTGAACCCAACCAACTCCCCCCACCCCTCTCTCTAATGTTAACCATCTGTACTGAATTGCTGCCGCACAACAAAGTTCCTCTTCCCCAGCCTCCATCTCCCTGCCGTCTGTCACTGCCTCTCTGTCTTCCCACGTGCGGGGCAGCCAAATGTCAGCGAGCATGCAAGGCCCAACCAAAGGACCAAGCAAGGCCCAACCAAAGGACCCCTCAACATTGTCTCTCAATCCCCGTATCCAGTCAACTGCGGAAATATTTACGACCCTCGGCATTGCATGTGAGGTCAGTTATTTACATGACAGGTGGGCGGAGATGGATACATAGACAGACAGCGGGCTGTAAATTGTGATTATGGATTGCCCTCCGACGCCTGTGCGTGCGTAGTTGCTATGGGGTCTCTCTCTCTCTCTCTCCGACATGCGAGGCAGTGACTTTCCAGTATAGCACTCTATCTTTTTTCTGCTCTGACACGTGCACACACCCGGTGAGATCATTCTCTTTTTGCTTGATTGACAGGTAGAAGATCAAGCTTATAGCGATGCTGCTGACAGGGGAAAGCTCCCGGGCGGTGCTTTGTTGTCGGGAATTGGCTTCAGATGATTGTTTTGGCTACGTGGCCGCATGTGGTCCAGCATGGAGATTCCGCCGAGCGTCTCTGCCTTATAGGTTGTGACCAGGCTTTTCTCTTACGGCTCTAGCAGTGATTCTCAACCTGTTTATTCTCAAGGACCCCCACTTTGACAAGCATTCAATCCAATCCAATCCAATCCAACTTTATTTATATAGCACATTTAAAAACAACAGAGTTGAAGTGCTTTACATAACATGAACAATAAAAGTGCACAAAATCGTCAAAAACATATTATAGAAAACAGAAACAAACAGTAAAACAAAAAATAAATACAAATATCTCACTCTGGGGTAAAAGCTTGGGAATAAAAAAGTGTTTTAAGACGGGATTTAAAAATAGCGATAGAGGGGGACAGTTTTACAGAGAGGGGGAGTTCATTCCAAAGTTTAGGGGCAGCTACAGAAAAGGCACGATCTCCCCTAAGTCTCAGTTTGGACTACGGACCCCCATTTAATGATATTTCTATCTCTGGGACCCACAATTTACATTGTAAAATCAAAGTTAATTGCCATACTTCGTCTGGAGAAAACCTGAAGACTTGGTTGTCTGACTTTTGGTTGTCTTGAGTATTGGCTGTCGGACTATTGGTTGTCTAAGTATTGGCTGTCGGCTCTCAGCTTCCCAAAAAATTCAGCTTCCCATCATGCACTTGTGCACAGTGTGAAGCTCACCTGTTGGTACCCTAAACAGACATAGGGACCCTAAACAGACATAGGGACATAGGGACACACATTGCTGTTCTTTGGAGTGGCTGCACCACTCAAAAAATTTTGGTTTACTACTATATCGCCGCAGTAGTAAACCAACTGTGGCAGTTCCTCTCAGTTCCTCTCCTTTACTTTAATGCTGCCTTGTTATACCGGTGGCGGCCTCTTTAGAGGCAGCACTGTTGTGGTGACTGGTGGTGTTGTGCAGGATTTGCCAGTCATGTCTCCGGGCTTTCCTTGCTATAGGGTGAGGGTAGCAGCCTCTCGTCGGAGGCCGGCCGGGGAGATTCATTCCCACAGCGCGCCGAGGGGCCACGTGCGGTCGCACGTGTGCCTGCGTGTGTGTTTGTTTGGCTGTTCTTAACCCTGGACAGGTATGGACTAGTCATAATAATAATAATAATAGTTACCATTGTGTTGTAGGCAAAACTAGCTCTTGAAGTTTATTATTGATGTCATCATCTCCAACTACAGTATACATGTATTGGGTTCGCAACCTTTTTGTTACCACGGTCATGACCTACAGCATATATGTCAAACTCAAGGCCCGGGGGCCAAATCAGGCCCGCAAATGAATTATCTTTGGCCCGCGGGATGATATTTAATTAGTATTAGAACTGGCCCTCTGGTATATTGCACGGACCACCATAATACTACAATAAGTCCTACAATGCACCATAATACTAACATAAGTCCTACAATGCACTGCGAGTGCATTGTCACGTATCGAGGGCCCGCAAGCGCAAGCATGCGTCTTCTCTTCACTATTGATCAGCAGTGAAAGTATATCAACTTGTGGTCAACTTTCAGCTACCCCTCTCCCCAAAAATGGCCCGTGTGTTGAAACACAGTCCGGCCCTCGACTTGTACCAATTTCTTTATTTTGGCCCAATGTGTATTTGAGTTTGACATCCCTGACCTACAGTATGTCTGTGACCATACAACCTTTATGTCACCACGGTCATGACCTACAGTATGTCTGTGACCATACAACCTGTATGTTACCACGGTCATGACCTACAGTATGTCTGTGACCATACAACCTGTATGTTACCACAGTCATGACCTACAGTATGTCTGTGACCATACAACCTGTATGTTACCACGGTCATGACCTACAGTATGTCTGTGACCATACAACCTGTATGTTACCACGGTCATGACCTACAGTATGTCTGTGACCATACAACCTTTATGTTACCACGGTCATGACCTACAGTATGTCTGTGACCATACAACCTGTATGTCACCACGGTCATGACCTACAGTATGTCTGTGACCATACAACCTTTATGTCACCATGGTCATGACCTACAGTATGTCTGTGACCATACAACCTTTATGTCACCATGGTCATGACCTACAGTATGTCTGTGACCAACATCCACTATGCAAAAAACGAATGGCCGGATTGCGGTGCACATTCCTGCCACTAACAGGCTAAACATTAATCTATGGAAATAGACACACAATCTGCTGTGCACGGTCACTCATGGTCCCAATAGGAAGACATTATACTATTTTGTCGAGTTCTACCTACAACCTGGAAACCCATCCGATGAAAATAAAAATAAAATGTCTTAAGATAACCGCTTTTGCCGCAACATCAGGCCAGCCTTTCAAAAGAGGGAGATTATTTTTTACCAAGATTGTGTCTATTGTCACTTTTATAGAAATGATTATTTCCTTACTAAACTACTGGTACATGTAGGCTAATATACACCCAAGCAGTATGCCGCGTGGAAATGATTCAACAAAGTGGTGACAGAGAACCTTGTTAGCACTTTGTGTCAGGTTGCCCCCATTGATTATGGTGATACACCCTACTTTTACCTGGCCACACTTTAAGCCTGTCTCCACTTGTGTCAGCATGACTCCCTATTAGCCATGTGGTGTGTGTGTGTGTGTGCGCGTGTGCGTGCGTGCGTGTGTATAGTCAGGGCTGCCATGTCTCACCCTTTGAGTGTGACAGTCACGCAATTTAACCCTTTACCACGCACCACGCCACACATGCCATTTCACACGCATTATAAATAACAATTTTCTCCGCGGCTCCGCCACGTAATAACGCGCACTCATGTGTACGGTAAAATAGCCGATCTGCATGCAGCGCTGATATATCATATATGCAGTAGGAGGAAGAGGAGGGTAAACAGTGGACCTGGCCAAATCGTCGGCAGGGTCCCTGACTGTGACGCATGGAAATGAGCCATGCGGAGTTTAACATCGCTTCGAAATATTTTTCATGGAAGACAATATAGCCCCCACAAGTTACAACAAGTGAGTAAGTGTCAAAGTGACCATCTCTCGTCTTCTATACTGGTGTGGCGTCTCTTGCGTGATATGAGGAAGTGGAACGGTGCCAGTAGCCCGTGCACATTATAGGGACAAAGTCGTGTGTGTGTGTGTGTGTGTGTGTGTGTGTGTGTGTGTGTGTGTCTTGTTTCTGTTAAGAGAGAGAGAGAGAGCCCACAGATGTGTTTGAACTAAGAAAATGTAAAATTAGGCATTATCCCACATTCCAGTTTTCTGACTTTTTATTTCACAACATATTCCCCAATTTCCACTGAGATTATGGGGTGAATGAATGTGAATGAATGAATCTCTTTCTGTCATAGTGACATTGTCCTGCATCAGATCATGTCCAAATCAGGTTCTCCAATCTCCAGTAGCCTCTTCAGTTTTTTGAAGATTTTTTGAGTGGTGCAACCACTGACCACTCCCTTACGGAGCTATGTGTGTGGCTGGCTGGGTCTGAGCAGTGAGCACTATGTGTGTGGCTTGCTGGCTGGCTGAGTCTGAGGACTATGTGTGTGGCTGGCTGGCTGGCTGGGTCTGAGCACTATGTGTGTGGCTTGCTGGGTGGGTCTGAGCATACATACATACATAGATAGATAGATATCTTTTTCATTTCTACTTTAAGCATGAGGAGGCTGTCAGTGCAGGGAGAGCAGCTGGCATGGAGGTGAAGACATCAGTGTTAAGGTTAAATATCAACGTTAAAACGGGACAAATCCACATTAAAAAGGCCAATTTTTTTCGCCGCCGCCCTTCGGACGGCGTCGAACGCATTAAGACACTAGAGTCTCACTCTTGACATTTTCTGAAATATGGCAGCCCTGGTATAGTGCATACATAAGTGCACAACGCGCATGTAGCCTACTATGCATGTTTAAGTGTACAGTATGTGTGTCTTCATGTGCCAGTAGATGTGTGTTTGTGCACGTGTGTGTGTGTGTGTGTGACTCAGGGCTGTTGTCTAGGCCCCCCAAGTCATTCATTATTTACTGTAGCAGGCCGTAGTGACTCACTAGCCGCCATACAGTATAGCTGTGGTGTCAGGTAGACTCTTCAGTGCTGTGCCACCTGAGGGTCCGATTGCAGCCTCTTAGATCCCTTTGTAGACCTTCCTCCCAAAGTCAGTCTCACACCAGGGTCCTTTTTTTGTTGTTGTCGTGAGTGGATCTCTTCCTTGGCCTAGCTCTCACTCACTGATATTTATGAGGCTAGCGAGCTGTCAATGGACGTGGGAACCTTAAGATGCATCTGGATGTTTCTTTTGGCGTGACAGCGGGCGTTTCTCGGCTCTCAGGAGGTATGGTGTCGCCCGTCATTTGTTTGCTTTTATATTGCCATGGAAAGAAAAGAGTTGTGGGTGTTTTTTTAATGACTGACTGTAGAAATGCCAAGATGGAGAACTGTTCACTTTAGCAGACTTGTGTGGTGAAGAAGAAATGTTGTTTATGAGGTTGAGTTAGGGTTTCTTTTAGCGAGGGACAGAAATAAAGATGGTGTCTTGATTATTTGAGGAATCGGAGGTTGTTGGTTCTGGGAGATTACTGTTGCCTTGTAGCTGAGTGTGTATCAATCGTATAATGATCTGTCCATTTGTTATTAGTGCAAGACATTTAAAAGGGTATAGATGAACTGAGAGGGTCAGGGTTTACAAGCCTGTGTGTGTGTGTGTGTGTGTGTGTGTGTGTGTGTGTGTGTGTGTGTGTGTGTGTGTGTGTGTAACCTGACCCCACGCATCTGATCTAATTGTGCATTGCATGAAGGCAGCAGGTTGCCTTGGAGACCTCAGGCACAGCATTACACTTCCATATCATGATGCTTTAGGAAAGAATTCTCCCAGACCCCTAACTAATACCCTGCATCTTTTTTTGGTCTACCCACCGTCACCCTCTGTCAGACTTTGGCCATACAAGGACATCTTCTTATTTGGTCTAATTTAGTCTAACCAGAGTTATGAGCTACCATCTCCAAAATTGGGACACGGAGTCGAGTGGCTCCACATGCAGGGCAATTATGGCATGTTATGGAAAACCAACGACTGGCACGATCTTTATTACGGTGACGTTTCACAGTAGGAACGCACAAGACTGTGTGTGTGTGTGTGTGTGTGTGTGTGCGTGCCTGCGTGCATGCATGCGTGTGTGCGGGTGTGCATGCGGGCGTGCGTGCGTGCGTGTTTGTATCCCCACAAGGGTAGTACAAGGAGAGGAAAGAGTTATTTTTATGGTTACAGAATATTTAGCATTATAATTATTAAAAAAGAAGATTCCGGTTAGAGTTAATATTAAGCATCAAGGTTTAGGTTGAGGGCAACGGGTCAAGGCTTGGGTTAGGTTTAGGTTTTAATGACAATTAAAACCTAACCCATATACATGCAGGGTTAGCAAAGTGTGCTTTGTGAAACTGTGTGTGTGTGTGTGTGTGTGTGTGTGTGTGTGTGTGTGTGTGTGTGTGTGTGTGTGTGTGTGTGTGTGTGTGTGTGTGTGTGTGTGTGTGTGTGTGTGTGTGTGTGTGTGTGTGTGTGTGTGTGTGTGTGCGTGCGTGCGTGTGTGCGTGCGTTTTGTAAAACTTCAAAGTTGTGCATTCAAGACAAGGCAGGGTTGAGACTGCTATTTCAGCTGTAAGTCCATTTCTTCTAGGCATATTGTATTCAATTGTTTCATGTAACAGCCATGTCTAACCAAACAACGTTCTTTCAAAAATGGTAGTACAGATGTCAGAAAGGAACTAAATAATGCCTATACAGTATACAGTAGGTGTCCTTCAGTAAAAATAGCAGATTGACATGTGATGCGTTGTGCTTAAATATCTGCTATTTGTAGCACGGGACACCTTTGTATGACTAAATATAAATCAGCCATAAGGCATCAGTGTTTGGGTAATTCTGTAAAGAGTGATCAATGTCATTTGCTAGTATAGAGCTAGCTGTGTGTTGTTCACATCTGAGAGTTTGGGTGTGGGAATTAATGGCCAATACCTTTGGAGCCAGTTGCCTATATAACTTTGGTTCACATTTAACTGGGAACTGCAATTGTTATTTTGCTAAATTCATTAAAAGATATATAGAAAAACTCTTGCGACAAACCTTGCTTGCCATCCTTCTACACACTGCGTGCGTGCGTGGGTGCGTATTTTTGGTTTATTTATTAATCTCATGGTCATGGTTTAACAATGCAGTTGAACATGCAGAATGACGTTTACATTCACGTGTGTGTGTGTGTGTGTGTGTGTGTGTGTGTGTGTGTGTGTGTGTGTGTGTGTGTGTGTGTGTGTGTGTGTGTGTGTGTGTGTGTGTGTGTGTGTGTGTGTGTGTGTGTGTGTGTGTGTGTGCGTGCGTGTGTCCACCTGTGTGTGTGTGTGTCCACCTGTGTGTGTGTGCGTACGTGCGTGCTTGCGTGCGTGCGTGTGTCCACCTGTGTGTGTGTGCGTGTCAGGTCTTCCAAACTGCGTCTCTTATGACGGCCCTGTCAGCACCCCCACCACCACTCACAAAGCCTTCCACCCACACCTTCTCCCTCCATCTTGTTAGTCACTGAAGCTGTCACTCTGAAAGATGTCAAGTCGTTGACACTGTCCCATTATTTGCCACCATATATTCCTAAATCTTTGCGATTGTGTGGCTTCAAATGCACATTTGGAGCTCCTCTTGCCACTACAAAACCCCAATATCATTCATTGTTTAGTGATCAAAAGTGATCATTTTTGAGTTCAAGTAACTTTATCCATGAGTTTATGTCAACAGGATTCTGATATATCATATGCACTATTATGCAGCCATCGATCTTTCTTCAAAATTGCCAAAATACTTCCCACTTCAGGTCATGTCTGAACATTTTGACAGTTTGTTGTCAAAGACATGCCTGTATTTATATTTGGTAGCTGATTTCATTCACTCTTTCTAAATGACAGTGCTGCTACAGCCATTCCCAGTTCCTGCAGTCTGTTAACATACCATACATAGTTATTTTAGCCTAGTGTCAGCATGGCAAAACATAACCCAAACCCGAAATGAGTTGGCCCCTAGTGTTATCTGAAAAATGCACCACATTTAGACTCAGTGGAGATAATTGGCAGTGGGGCGCTGGTGTCCAGGAAGCACTTTATAGACCTTTTCACCTCCCCGATTGTTTCAGGTACTTTAAGCATTTAATTGAGACTCTCATTCCGAGTGACTAAAAAGAAAGAGTGGAACAGTAGGTTCAAATTGAATTCTAAAGCTGCCAACATGACATATCCCAGACAGACAGACAGACAGACAGACAGACAGACAGACAGACAGACAGACAGACAGACAGACAGTGTCTGTCTATCCATTTGTCCTTCCATCTGCCTATTTATATCTACTATCTACTCCATTCATTAATTTATTTGAGCGTGGCCATATAGCTTAGTGAGAGGCCGCCTGTTAATCAGAAGGTCACCGATTGGCCTCTCGGCCTGCCCCATGTTATTTACGTTTACGTGTTGAAGTGTTAACCCCAATGTCACGCTGTGACCCGGGACAACAGTCATTTATACTCAAACTAATAACATAACAGAAGCACACCTCACAGGGCGAAAACCATGGTACTAGCATTAGCAAAGGGGATCTCCATTCATGTATGTTGGAGATGAAATTCTGTCTTTTTTTATATTACTCTCTAATGCATCATTGTGCTTTTGTAAGTGGTGTGGTGTGGAATACCACGATTGTATCAATATATGCTGTGATACCATAATGCATTATGTGATTACATTTTTGGCGAAGCCACTGATTGATTTTCAAACTCTTGTAGCTATAGTTTATTACAATAACAGTGAATTCACTGTGAATGCAAAGGATTCATAAAGTATTTTATCATGCAACATGAAAAGCTTGGAATTCTTTGCCTTGGAAAGGTTCGTTTACTGTGTATGTCATCTACAGAATTGAGTAAATATACTGTAGAGACTTAGAGGCTCTATGGCCACAAAATTGACATGTAATCTCATCTGGGGAAACTTGAGTGAAGTGAACCTAAACTGAGCTAGCCTTTCCTTCCAGCTTTACAAAAGTTTCTCTGAGTGCGTGGCAGGGTGGGCCTCTCTTTCTCAAGGACAAATAAGGCTCACATTGAGCAAAAATGCTTCTGTGCAGGGGATTTTCATTGTCAATTATTTAACATCGTTGGCATAAAAATAATAATTTCCTAACAGTAGTATTATGCATGGCAGCTAGCCTTCTTTGGCTGCATCATTATCTGGCCTGGCCTGAGTGGGTGTCTGTCTTTGTAAGGGGTCTCTATTAACCTTCTGTGTGGGACTGGAATGTACAGTAGTGTATAGTGGCCGTTTCTCCACTGAGTGTAGCATGTTCCCATACAGCTACTCTAACTGTACAGTACCAATGTAGCATGTTCCCACCCATACAGCTACTCTAACTGTACAGTACCAATGTAGCATGTTCCCACCCATACAGCTACTCTAACTGTACAGTACCAATGTAGCATGTTCCCACCCATACAGCTACTCTAACTGTACAGTACCAATGCTAGTGTAGCATGTTCCCACCCATACAGCTACTATAACTGTACAGTACCAATGCTAACCAGTCTCCCTCTCCACAAGTCCACATGACAATTTACCATTTGTCAGACTTCTGATTGGTCCCTGACTGACTAACCAGTAGGCTCTTTCTGCCTGGTTTTTGGAAAAAAAGAAAACTAAAAACAAACATGATATGCCCAGTCACCATGCTGCACCTGTGATGTTCCTTTTTACTGACACCAAGTTTTTTAATACGAATTGAATGCACAGAATATCAATACAAAGCAACTAAAAAACATGATATTTCAATGGTAATGGATGGAGAGAGAGGATTTTTGTCCAACCACAAAGGGCAACCAATGGGTGCGAAGAGGGGCACAACCACGGGCGGGACTTTATGGGGCCACTGTCTCCTGCTCTGATCCCTCCCTGTCTTGTGCTCAATGAGAGGACAGAGGAAATACCGCCGTGTCATGCTTTTACTTTTGAATTATCTCTATTTAAAAGTCAAGGCTGAGCACAGATGGGCTCTTGAATGCGACATTTCCTGGAGCGGCTAAAAAGTCACTTCTGGGAAGGAGGTGGCATATTATAGCGATAACCCAGAGGTACTTTTGTGCTTTTGAGAGAACTATTTCGGAATGTAGGCAGTTTTGCCATGTGTGGTTGTGTTAACTGAGATAACTGGCATTTGTGAGTTGAGGAGTCTATTTTTATAATATTCAAACTGAATTATGTAAAGTTGTGTGAAATGTGATAATAACAGGCATGTTAAGTGGCTCTTTTGTTGACCTCACTGTAGTGGCCAGTGGGTAGTGACTACACTGACTAGTGACTAATAGTTTTCAGGTTGCAAACATTCAGATGTTTTTTTTTTTTTACACTTGACAATGAGAGCTATACTGTATACTGTGTATACAGAAGTTGAAAAAAAAATACTTGAATCAATTCAGTTGCTACAAGTTTACAACAATGTAAGTGAGCAAACATACAGCAGGCCTATATAATACTGGTACTTGGAAATAATTGTCTCAACAATCCTGATGACTTGGTGGTTTTGAATTAGAAATGTGAATGGGGCTGTCTCTTGGAACATGAAGATACTGGTGGTTTTGAATTATAAATGTGAATGAGGCTGTCTCTTGGAACATACGTCTGTCTCGCTCACATAGCTCTGAACCTCATTACAACACATTCCATCTGGTTTTGGCCTCTCAGCATTTGGTGAGTGCTTTATGCTTATTCTCCTCTGGTTTCCTCTGGGTTTAAAATTTCCTCTGTTTTTGTCAAACAGAAATCCATTGCCTTTGGCAATTGGTAATATATAGCAAAAAAAAAGCACAAACACAAATACTCCAGTGTGGTGTTTGTTTTCTACAGAACTTGCATCCATTTGGTGGTTTTACACACAAGCTGCAAGGGGCAGTCGGGCCATTCCAACACATAACATATTTTTTTACGGTGACCACAGACAGTGAGGTCAGTAGACAATGAAGTCTTTGTCTGGAAGCAGTTTACAGTAACCTGTGCACCGTACTTAATACGTATAGTGTAAAAAATGATCTCAAAGCTGTCTATATATCTGGTGGACAGTGCTGATTTTGACAGCAAATTCAAGTCTCTTGAATAGTTTTCATTTAGTTTGAGTCACATTTTAGTTGACTAAATCTACAGTTGATTTAGTCGACTAAAATGTATTTTGGCGGGCCTTGATGCCGACGTAATGACTGATTTTACACTTGCTGAAAATAGGCGATCTACAAGCTCACAACGCGTCGCAGCACGACGCGTTGTGACGTGAGCTTGAAATCACCTATTTTCAGCATTCAACCAAGTATAACATGACTTATACTGGATCTCTTGTCCACTAGTCCCTTCCTACCATTTTAGTCTAGTTTTTATTTGTTGGAAAAATTGCCAATATATTTAGTCTTAGTTTTAGTTTTCATTTAGTTTCCGTTTTTCGTCAGTGAAAAAATGTAGTCGACGAACAATCTTCGTCATAGTTTTAGTCGACAAAATCAACACTGTATCTGGAACAATAGTAATTTGGGTACGATATAGGTTTCGGTGCTGTATTTGTATAATGGTAAACTATACATGAATAACAATTTCTGCTTCTGTATCTTGAATCCTGGGCAATATGTTTCTGTCTAAATAATTTGTTTGGAATAATGTAATTGCCCTGATGTAGCCTAGTGACCTCCCTGATGTAGCCTAGTGACCTCCCTGATGTAGCCTAGTGACCTCCCTGATGTAGCCTAGTGACCTCCCTGATGTAGCCTAGTGACCTCCCTGATGTAGCCTAGTGACCTCCCTGATGTAGCCTAGTGACCTCCCTGATGTAGCCTAGTGACCTCCCTGATGTAGCCTAGTGACCTCCCTGATGTAGCCTAGTGACCTCCCTGATGTAGCCTAGTGACCTCCCTGATGTAGCCTAGTGACCTCCCTGATGTAGCCTAGTGACCTCCCTGATGTAGCCTAGTGACCTCCCTGATGTAGCCTAGTGACCTCCCTGATGTAGCCTAGTGACCTCCCTGATGTAGCCTAGTGACCTCCCTGATGTAGGTACACATCTGCTGTTTGATGTATTTGTCTTTATTAGTACCAGTAGGTTTGTTAAGCCTTTCTTAATTGCTTTGAATGATCTCATCTCACATTTTAGGGTATGATTGGACGTTGCATTCATTATTTTTGCCATTCTTCAGTTCACCAATGTCATGAGCTAACCTTTCTGGACACCCTTGTGGAATGTTATGGCATCCAGACCAGGCTTTTGTGAAACGCATGCACGCACGCACGCACGCACGCACGCACGCACGCACGCACGCACGCACGTAACCAGTCAATCTGCCACATCCTCCTCCGCTCATGTAAAGAGTAACTGCAAGTGTAGCAGTAAATCCTGAGTGTCCTACTTGAACGATTTCCCTTTAGTGGTATTTAAACACGAAAGCCGCTGCATGGACACCTGTAATCCTAGCTGGCGTGTGACACACTGACACAGGGCCCAGACAGAGGTGTCCTTTGTCTAGCATGAAGAGAACCATGCAGCACATTCTGTCTAGCATGCACGGAAGAGAACCAGCACATTCTGTCTAGCATGAACAGAACCAGCACATTCTGTCTAGCATGAACAGAACCAGCACATTCTGTCTAGCATGAACAGAACCAGCACATTCTGTCTAGCATGAACAGAACCAGCACATTCTGTCTAGCATGAACAGAACCAGCACATTCTGGACTGGAGTGGCCAACAGCAGGAACGACCTGCGACCCACTCAGGTTTCCCCAACCAGTGTTGATTTTGTCGACTAAAACTATGACGCAAAATGTTCGTTGACTACGTTTTTTCACAGACGAAAACTAAACGGAAACTAAATGAAAACTAAGCTGATTAAAACTATAAGAATAAGACTAAATGTATTGGCAATTTTGTCAACAAAGACTAAATGTTACGTTGTGATTGCTTGCAAAAGTCCATTGTGGTCATTGTGAAAACCCAAAATAAGCGATGTCAATGTTAATGCCACATCTGACCTGGCACACAGTACAGTACAGTACAGTATAGTACAGTACAGTACAGTACAGTACAGTACAGTACAGTACAGTAAGACAATCATTGCAATCTTTGACTGCTTACTGGCACTACTGTTTGTATAGTACAGTACATTTACTGTATCAATGTTTGCTATAACAAAACACTTAACAACACTCATTTGAAACAGGTTGATGACTAAGTATTTGGGTTCATATATATCTTCTTCGCAAAATGACTTTCAAACTAGGAAGGTTATGGCCTGATCAGCCTGCAATGACATGCATAAGATCTGGTCATCCTGACTCGAGAGACTCAGTAAGGGGTTCAAAGTAAAGATATTTAGGACTACAGTCAAGCCGATTCTACTCTATGGCTCCGAGACATTAAGAAATTAGAGAAACTGGATGGCACTTAACCCGCCTTCTAACGAGAGCGGAAAATCTCTCTTGGAAGAGCCACCCATCGACTGATCTAATATACCGCAACATTCCTCGTGTTTCTTATAGTCCGATCCAGAAGAACACACTTTGCCGGCCACTGCTACAGAGCTGATAATGAGGTTATATCTTCCCTTCTCTGGAGTCCTGCCTCAAAGCAGACCAGAGGTAGAAAACTGTCGTTCCCTGATGTCATCGCTAGGGACATACAGTAAGCATCAGTAAGCAGGAACTGGGGATGGCAATGAAGGACCGGGAAGTCTGGCGTGGCATTGTGAAATCCATGATCTCGACCGCGGTCGAAAAAAGATGATGATGCTGTAAGAATCTTTATGCCATCTTAGATCTAATAACATGTACTGTAACTATAAAGCAGGCAGCCGCTCACTGTGTGAAGAAGAGGCACTAAACCCGCCTGGCCGTGAAAGCATGCCAATCTAGAAGGAATGCCAAACCTGCTGTAAACCGTCCGTAATGCTCACTATGACACCAGCACTACACCGCCACCCCCACAACCCACCCACCGTACCCCCCCCCCCCCCCCCCCCCCCCCCCCCCTCCCATGCATCATTTGCCTTGGTGGACACTCTCCTGTTAAAAGGAGAGATTTGTTTCAATACGAGGGTGCTTGACACCTGCATGGCACTTAGTTGCACACTCTAAGTGCTGGGGCTGAAATGGCTTGATTGGACACATTAGAAGCCTCATCTCAATTAGTATGATAATACACAGGAGAGCGTTGGAAGGAGACGGTCACCCATGTAATGGGATCTCCAGGCACCGTCTCGCACCTTTTGACCCTGTGGTTAAATACTGTATCTGGTCAGAATAAGCTATTGCATGCCAATGCCATCAAGAATAATCTAATGGTGCCATAAAGTTAGCGGACAGACTGGTGTGTGTTCCGTTCTGCTGTGTCCTATTCCATTAGTTTCTGTCCTGACAGGATTGCCATGTTGATATTAAACGCTAGAGCCAATGGGGCATAGCACAGTGTGGGTATGCCTGGCCAGGCTGTCAGGCTCCTGCCACAGTACAGTGTGGGTATGACAGAACAGGAACATTTCTGGTCCGGTCTCTCTGAAAATGGTCCCAGAGGAGCAATGCCATGCAGGGCTGACGTTATAGAGCAAATAGCATCCCTTCCCCCTAGCTCCTTCTCTCTTGTGATCTATCTCTCTCTCTCTCTGTCTCAGACACACTCTGTCTCTTTTTCGATCTCGCTTACTCAAAGACCCCCTTCCCTCTCTCTCCCTCTCTGTCCACAGATAGGTCCCTTGTTGCTCATAAGTACCTAACCCGGGGTATTTTCCGAGAAGTATGAGAGGCCGTAAATCATCAGCAGTGACTTCCCTAATGCACTGACTTCACCATCTTCTGTTTCTCTCCCGTCCCTGTTCTGGCAGCTTTTGATATTACTATTAGTAAGTAAACAACATCAGGAAGCAGGAAGCAGGACTCAACCATCAGGATTCCATTATTTTATTGTATATGTCATCACACCGGAGAGAGACTAGTGTCTCCCTCCAGAGCTTCCCCCGGCACGCCACACACATGTCCCACACATATTTTATACTGTCAGCAGTGTACAGAGTTTCAGGAGTAACAAGAGAAGGTCATTCCTTAAATGGACTCTATTTTATAGTTAACTCACACAGTTTGAAATAGGTTTACACGAGTCGGCTGCAGACTCTAATGAGTTTGTCAGTGAAGAACAGGTGCGGTAATTAGAGTGTTAAGTATCATCTACTAGTAGGCTACATTAAATTAATCAATACCATAGTGTTTATATGCATTCTCTCCACCACATCCCGGTCTCTGTCCCCAAGATATAGCCGAGGCTTCTCTTGCTCACGATGGTATTTCAGTGTGGAGGAACGTATAGAATACTGCGATATCAAGTGCAAGTCACGATCAGATGATGCAGACAGTGACGTCCGTATATGCACACACACACACACACACACACACACACACACACACACACACACACACACGTTCTTTAGATTCCACTTCCTTGTACTGTGAGTGCTTCTGTTGGCTTTGATCGACCCCGTAACACTCTCTAAGCATTTAATAAAAGCTGGTACATTGCCGTGCCAAAACTTGCCCTGCAGGATATGGAGCGTTATCTCTGTGGTGTGCGAGTGTCTGTGTTTGCATGATGTATATGTGTACAGTACGTGAGAGTATACAGTAGGTGTGTTGTAGTGTGTGTGTGTGTGTGTGTGTGTGTGTGTGTGTGTGTGTGTGTGTGTGTGTGTGTGTGTGTGTGTGTGTGCGTGTGTGCGTGTGTGCACATGTGTGTATTTACACAGACACATGCATCTGTTTTCTATACATGTGCATATATGCATGTGTGTTTCCCTACATTTCCGCACAGCGCAATTTGTATCTGCTATACGTGCTAATTAGACTCCCCATAAACATGACATTAGTAACCAAATGGACCCGTGCAGCATGACATTAACTAAATGGATTAGAGCGCAAGACGGCTTCCGCAGCTTTTGCCCGAATGGAAATGGAATAATCTAAAAGGAAAACATCAATATAAAAAAAAGAAAAACGGAATAAAGTTGTGGCGGGCACTTAAGAATGTTAGCCCCTTTTGCTTGCCCTCAGAGTAAAGAGAGAGAGAGAGGGAGAGCTGGCTGGCAGCCAGCCAATAAATTAGAAGATAAGAAATATTATTCCACTGGCACAGAGCGGGCCTGTGGCTATTTAAAACAGGGAGCTTTATTGATAATTGAATTACTTGGAAGGAAAAAAAGACAAGACGAGAATAGAAGGCTTTGCAGGAGCAGATCAATAGGGGTGATGCTGTAGTGGATAACACTGCAGTGGCACGCGACACAGCCACGAGAGAGAGAGAGAGAGAGAGAGAGAGTGTGTGTGTGTGTGTGTGTGTGTGTGTGTGTGTGTGTGTGTGTGTGTGTGTGTGTGTGTGTGTGTGTGTGTGTGTGTGTGAGAGCGTGAGAGCGTGAGCGCATGTCCACTCCATGCCCCATGTTCACCACGCACACACACACACACACACACACACGCATGCACACACACACACACACACACACGCACACACATGTTATGTCCATTCATTTCCTCTAACCATACTTGACTTCATTGCATTTCTCCATGAAGATGTCGAATTCTTAAGTCACAATACACTGATAAGCCTCGACAGAGTCGATTCGGTTTCATGTGATGACGTCAGTATTGAATGCTTTTCCTTGTCTTCCAGGTTGTGTGCTGAAGGATAATGTCCTCAGACAGAATGGCCACTCCACAGAGCAGCTCCAGTATTGAATGCTTTTCCTTGTCTTCCAGGTTGTGTGCTGAAGGATAATGTCCTCAGACAGAATGGCCACTCCACAGAGCAGCTCCAGACAGAGTAGCTCCATCTCATCTTCTTCAATGAGGCAAGTGAAGTAGTAACGACTGACTGGGGCCTGGTGGGAGTCATTATGGACAGGGAGCATTTAGGCCCGTTTACACTGGCAGCCAAATCTAGCCTGAATCCAGGCTGAATCTATGCCACATCCAGAATAAAATATGATTTGTTTAATTAAGTCTAAATGCAGACTGGTCACATACCGGTAGGCTACAAGTCACATGGAATCAGATTTTTCCCAATGTGACTTCAGTCACATTTCGAATCTGATTTGAGGAGATCCGTCTCAGTCTGAATGCAACAACCTGATCTAAATCAGATTCCATGTGACTTGTATGTGACTTGTTTGTGTTTAGACTTATTTAAGCAAATCAGATTCTATTATGTCATGTGTTACAATTAAGACATTTAGCAGGCACTCAGAGTGACTTACAGGTCAAGAGGGTCAGAGGAAAGACTGGTGTCTGGTGGATGAGAAGGAGCTTTATTTATTTTTATTTCCTTTATTTTTTAAATTAGTTCTTATAAAGGAGTAGTATAGTTGCGAAAGCTTCAGCAGAGGTGTGGGAATCGGTGTAGGGGGTTGAGGAGGGAGAAGTTACAGACAGACAGACAGACAGACAGACAGAGAGGGGTGAATATATGTTCCCTCAGCTCAGAGGGTTTCAGATGACCAAGGAGCTGGTCAAGCTGAACTTGTATTGCCACTACCAGCTCGGAAGAGACAGGACAGTATAGTAGGGCTGTGCATGGTGAAATATTGTGTCACTAAAGTTCATGATATTAAAATGTTATGATATTCATAACCGTGATGAAAAACTGAAGCGCGATATCAGACATTAATAAAATAATAATACATCTTGTGCTATAGTGCTTTGTTGGAACTGATGCGTCAGCTTCCACAGTTGAGTGCAAGAGCCCCAACGATAATGAGGGGCGTTGGCATTATCATTGCAATTTGCAGGAGACATGAGGCTATTTTCTGTGGTGAAAATGGAATGGAAAATCAAGGATTTCGATGACATCTCCATGTGTTCCCCAATTAGCGGCCCGCGGGCCATCTGCGGCCCACGGAGCGCCCCCTTGTGGCCCGCGGAAGAATTTCAATTATGGGGGGGGGGGGGGGGGGGGGGGGGGGGTCCCAGCTATAAGTGGCATTAAATGGGGGTCAGTAGCCTCTGCATGTCAAACTGGGGGTCCTTTTCAAATGGGGACTTGCCCTGATCATTAATTTCAGGGCAAGACCTCGACCTCGCACGTGCCGACTCAGCCCCCAGCCTGGTACCGTAGTCAAAATATGGCCCTTGAGGAAAATTTATTGGGGAACCCGACTCGATGGCCAATATCATACAGACCGTGAAAGTGGCAGATTGAACTATAGGGCAAACAACAGCATTGTTCTGCATTTTGCTTTTTTTTTTTACTTTTGTTTAGTAAAATATCAAATGTTTTCAATATTGTGAACCCATTATGTCGTATTGTATCATACCGTGTGTGTGTGTGTGTGTGTGTGTGTGTGCGTGCGCGCACATGGGATGGGAAGAGGGTATGTGTAATGAGGAGGCAGATTATATGAATTACACTTTGGAGGTGTAAGAATTTGTACTGTCCCAGCACCTTGGGTATAGGGTATCGGTGAGGTCAGGTACAGATCAACATCAGAATATGAATCTCTTTTTATTGCCTGGTATGTTTGTAATGTCTGTACTTGAGTAGGCTATATAGCAAAACTAGTAGCTCACTTCTAGAGTGTAGGCTAGTGGCTACACAAGTTGTCTGCAGTGGCAATACACACAAAAAAGCCCTCACGCACGCACGCACGCACGCACGCACGCACGCACGCACGCACGCACACACACACACACACACACACACAGACACACAGACAGACAGACAGACTCATAGACTAAACACCTGTGTCTGGACAGTATATTTGCTTTAGAAGGGAGCTCAGTTGATGCCAATTTTTCCCGGAGTGCTTTACTTTCATCATCCTGTCTACAGCAGTGATCTTCTCCAACTGCCTCAGTAAAGAAAATACGAGCTGTTATTTTTAGCTTTTTCAAGGGTCCTCAAGATTAATCTCAGCTGTTTGAAGCCAAATCGTGACTTGCCTTGAAGAATTCTTGCAGACACAAACTAGAAAAGTGTGCTCCTTGGAGCGTGGATCTCTGCCAGGCCGCAGGTTGCCTACCCAGGACTGTGTCAGTCGTGGTGTGCAGCTGTCAGTATAGTGGTTCCATTTTAGGGTATGATTGGACGTTGCATTCATTATTTTTGCCATTCTTCAGTTCACCAATGTCATGAGCTAACCTTTCTGGACACCCTTGTGGAATGTTATGGCATCCAGACCAGGCTTTTGTGAAACGCACGCATGCACACACACACACACACACACACACACACAGACACACACACACACACACACACACACACACACACACACACACACACACACACACACACACACACACACACACACACACACGCATGCACACACACACGCACACCTAGCACGCATGCACTTTCTCTCTCTCTCTCTTTCTCTCTCTCTCTCTCTCTCTCTCTCTCTCTCTCTCTCTCTCTCTCTCTCTCTCTCTCTCTCACAGTCTCACTCACCCTTACCTTACACCCTTACAAGCCACTGATATCATTCCAGCAGAAAATAGAACATGGAGCCCATGCAGAAGCATGTGCCACTTTGGCCCCCTGGTCGACTGTCTCCTTGTGATAATGCCCTGGAATGGTGACAATGTGTGGCAGACACTGGTGACATGCAGGCAGTCCTTCTCATACAGTAGGGAATAAGATATACAGTCAGTGGTGAGTGACACAAGGTGCTATTATTATTATTATTATTAAATTGTTGTCGGGACTGTAGATTGGATCAGTGAATCATAGTGCTGCTATTGGGGCTTATATGCTTAGCTTATGTCGTCTTTATTGTCTCCACCAGTCGAAGCCATGTATGGAAGAGATATGTTTTTCGCCCGGCTCGTATGCACCGTCCCAGCCAACCCGCCACTTATGATGCGTTTGCAAATAAAACAGCAAATTGTGCCTGATTTGTTGGACCAGATTACATGGTGTGTATATGTCCATCAAATTGTGCCTGATTTGCTGGGACCAGATTACATGGTGTGCGCAAGTAACCAGCTCTCAATGATGACGTAAGAAATATGTGTATTAAAGGACCCAATGCCAGAGTGTAATTGGTCTTCGATGGTGACGTAATGACGATATGTTTTAGTGTTGGGAGGATTAAAGGTAATGCTCCTGTGTATACATGTATGTAATCTGGTCCCAGCAAATCAGGCACAATTTGCTGTTTTATTTGCATACGCATAAAAAGTGGCGGGTTGGCTGGGACGGTTTTGGGCGCAAAGTAACCACAGTATACCGCTAATCAACTTACAAATTATTATGTATAGTATATGTATAACTAGCTCTCAATGATGACGTAAGAAATATGTGTATTAAAGGACCCAATGCCAGAGTGTAATTGGTCTTCGATGGTGACGTAATGACGATATGTTTTAGTGTTGGGAGGATTAAAGGTAATGCTCCTGTGTATACTTGTATGTAATCTGGGCCCAGCAAATCAGGCACAATTTGCTGTTTTATTTGCATACGCATTATAAGTGGCGGGTTGGCTGGGACGGTTTTTGGCGCAAAGAAACCACAGTATACCGCTAATCAACTTACAAATTACATATATATATATAGTATATGTATAACTAGCTCTTAATGATGAGGTAAGAAATATGTGGATTAAAGGACCCAATGCCAGAGTGTAAATGGTTTTCGATGGTGATGTAATGACGATATGTTTTAGTGTTGGGAGGATTAAAGGTAATGCTCCTGTGTATACATGTATGTAATCTGGCACCACTGCCGTATCAGGCACAATTTGCTGGGACGGTGCATACGCATAAAAAGTGGCGGGTTGGCTGGGACGGACAAATTACATATACATATACATAGTATATGTATATGTAATTGGTTGACAGTTTGTAGCGGTCGAAAGTACTTGCGCGCTCTGCTTGCGCACTAGTTGGCCATTTATGGCCTACTAGTGTGCAACAAGCAAGTATGCACTCGACAGAGTGCAGTTCTAGTTACATACTGTATTGGAAAATGTAATAGAGCACCCTTTGTCCTTTATTACATTGTCCAACATATTATGCTGGTTCTGTAAAACTGTGGGAGATGACCTTGCATCATCAAAATTATTTGTGATTTCATAGCATGGATATTTGAGGAAAACCTATTGTATTGGTTTGAATGTGTTTGTACTGCATCATGTTTGATTATGAATATGTTGAGCTGAGTGTGTGTGTGTGTGTGTGTGTGTGTGTGTGTGTGTGTGTGTGTGTGTGTGTGTGTGTGTGTGTGTGTGTGTGTGTGTGTGTGTGTGTGTGCGCGTGTGCGTGCAGAGGAAACACATTGTTCAGACAGTTCTGTTGTGAAATACTACATCTACACGAGTGCAGGCACACATGCATGCACTGACGCACACATGCTAACTCGATTGACAGACACACACACACACACACACACACACACACACACACACACACACACACACACACACACACACACACACACACACACACTGTCTTTGGCTCTGCATGGCTTTGTCTTATTCTCCCAAACAAACGCATACTGTACACAAGCAACCTGCAGAAATACACATGGACGCAAGGACCAACACATAGCATAAATACTAAATAAACACACACACACGCACACACACATGCATACAGTACGTTTACTTAGCAGACTTTGGTGACGTTACTCACTTGGACAATGACATCGAATGTTGATTGGGTATACATTCAATGTCATTTCCGGTTGGGCTGTCACCCATTTTAATGGGTGTGATTAAAAATCAAAGAATGCGAATAACTCTGAATCTAAATCAATGATTCCAATTCTAACAAAATATTGTGTTTTTGACGGCCCATCGTGGTCCTGTCGCTAGTCGCGTTAGAAGTAATCATACCTCTGGTGGTTGGCGATCCTCCACAAGGTCTTTTGGCTAGATGCTATGCTAACTGCACAAACATGGGCTCTGAAGCTGCAAATCACTGGGCACACTGATTTAATGGTTCCAACTGAACCTGGGCGATTAGAGTGTTAACCCTAGCCCTAACACTAGACCTACTAACGTAGGGGTGTGCCAATATATCATCATATATCACATTTTGCGATACTTCCTCCCGTAATATATTGTATCAGCCAGAGAGAGAGAGAGAGAGAGAGAGAGAGAGACGGACAGAATGAAAAAAATAAGGATCTGTAAAAAAACTTAACGAGAGACAGAGGCAGGCCGAGAGAGAATTCACAAAAAATGGAAAGAAGACTGGGTGAATGTGGTCCTGGCTGAACATTGGGTAGGATCAGTGCGTTCCTTCTGAAGCCGAGCAACACATCACTGAGCCATCTGGAAGTCAGATGTCTGACCCTGTACTTACCCATGATCCCCTCCACCATCCCAGACGAGAGGCCCTGATATCCCCTTACCCATCGCTACCTCAGGAGAACTCCTGCAAATCACGCCGTGGCTCGCACACTTAAATCACTAGGGGTCTAGAGCGACCCATATAACCACATGCTTTTCACATTTCACCTCATGCTCATCCCTCACCTCTCTACACAGTGAGGTTCTGTTTTTATTGTATTTGGTGATACTCGTCCTTTGACCCCTGAGAGGTAGATTTGTGTTGTATAGCCTTGCCTCTTGCTACATGGAGGTCAATGAGAAGGTCTTTCAAATCAAGTTTTTTTTATTGAAAACCAAATTTCCCTTTAATCCCGGTCTGATTTCAATGTGATTTTAGTGTCCTTGCGCCTTTTATTAGTACATTTAACATATTTAGATGTAATGCACATTCTTTTCCCCCTGCGTTGCATATTTTTTACTTTACTGTAGTAGGCCTATGTCTTATTTGTTATTCCTTGTATTCTGCTCTGTTGTTATTTTGTTTTTATTGAGAACTTCAAACTCCAAACTAAAGACTGATCTTTTTCCTTTTTTCTCTTGCGTTTAAAACAGTTTGAGGTCATTGTCATTTGTTCTTGCATTGTGTCTATTTGTTTTTGACAAACATTTCATGGTAGTCAGTGCTTGCTTGTGGATTTTTCTCATTTTAAAACCCTCCAGTCTGTTTTTAAATGTGCTAAATGAATTTGACTTGATATATTTGACTAGACCATAGTGTATTTAGTAACTACCGCCCTATTTCTGTTCTCCCATGTTTCTCAAAGATTCTGGAGAAATTAGTCTTTAACAGAATGATCGAACATCTGCAGGACCATAACATACTGTACAAACACCAATATTGATTTAGGAAAAATCATTCTACAGAAATGGCTATTCTTCAATTAGTTGATAAAATTCATACTGCATTCAATAATAATTAATACGCGTTGGGAATTTTTCTCGACTTATCTAAAGCATTTGATACTGTTAATTATGATATTCTTCTTCAAAAGTTACTACACTATGGATTTGCTGGAATCACTCATACATGGTTTTTAAATTATATTCATAACCGTCAACAATTTATCATCAACGGTAAATCATCAGAGAGTGCAACCTTAAAATGTGGGGTCCCCCTGGGGTCTATACTAGGACCACTCTTATTTCTGATTTATATTAATGATTTGGCCGCATCTTTGTCCTTCTTGTTTCCTGTACTTTTTGCAGATGATACTAATTTATTTATTTCACATACTGATTTCTCAGCTCTAATGGCAAAGGCTAAACACGATCTTGAAAATATTTCAAAATGGTTTAAATTAAACAAATTATCACTGAACATAAAATCTAATTTTATTATATTTACATAAAAAAATAAAAAGTATTGTAATACTAACACCTGTCTGTCTATAGGAGATGATCCAATTTCTCAGGTTACATCAACAACCTTCCTTGGTGTAATTATCCATGAAAGACTAAGCTGGACAAACAACATTAGCCATGTCTGTAAGAAAATGTCAAAATCCATTGGCATTATTGGTAAATTCCGTAGTCTGGTTAATCAAAACTGTCTCCCAACTCTTTATTATAGCTTAATTTATCCATATCTTATATATTGCAATATCATTTGGGGAGCTACTTATAATACACATCTTCACAAACTCCACATTTTGCAAAAAAGATTCTGCAGGATTGCCACATACAGTGATTGGTCTGCTCATTCTGCCCCTCTTTTTAAACAACTCAATATTTTACCAATCTTTAATTTAAATACATACCAAACCTGCAACTTTATTTTCAAAGTATTGTTCCAGCCAGTTTCATTTCCTTTGCCATGTAAAGACTTTTTCCAGTTCAACAGTGATGTGCACCACTTCAATACGAGACAGTCAAATCATTTACATCTCCCAAAGTTCCGTACTGGTCTGTGTCAGTTCTCCATCAGATACAGCTATGGAACACCTATACAGCAATATCATCAAATTCTACTTCATTAAAAAATATCAAACATAAGTTTAGGACCCACTTAATTGACCAGATCACCTAATTATATTTCTTTGTATCATCTATTCTTTTCTCTAATCATGTAAATAACCAAAAAGTTTCATTCTAATCATGTTCTTGTTGTGTTTTTGTTTTGTTGTTTTGTTTATGTTTTATATACTGCAATCATGTTTTCTGGATATTCTATATCTCATGTACAATGTTTCATTATAATCTATATAGGTAGAGGCCTCGTATAAGCCCCTTGGGCTTTTTTACCTCAGCCTAGCACCTTACCCTTCTCATATTTATATGTTCACTGTGTTGTTGTTTTTTTATACTGTGCTAAATAAATAAATACAAATACAATAGATTTGACTAATACTGCATTGTAACAGTTTGTTGCTTTGATTAGAATTTTGCTACATATACGATGTCTAAAATCTTATTATGAAGCAGAGCTGGTTGGGGACTTAATATTTAGTTTGAGGATATTTATGCAGGGCATATACTTCAGATCCCAAGGGGAATTGAACCTAAAACTCGCCAGATACAGGAATATCTCTAATACAGTTCACCAAATCAAAGATCATCAAATGAGATGATCTGCTTGACATTTGAAGTTGAAATCTCTCATGATAAGCATCGAAGTCTCAAGTGTGAGGAAATCGGAAATTTGAATATTTTGGGGGGTTCTGTGTGAGAATAATACATGGCGACATTTGACACGTGACTTTGTAGTTCATTATTTGAGGAACAAGAGTCCCCTTGTTCCCTACTGTAGTCCGTTCCAAATAAGCCACAGTCGCCCGAATCCTCAAAGTCTCGCAGCTCATTCCACCCACATTTCCATTCGGTTCCATGTTCAGCCACTTATACTGTGGTTCTGTTGTGGTGCTGCAGAGAGATTTCCAGTATACTCCTACAGTATGTGGCAGCACAGCGTTACAGACAGCAATGCTCATGAAAAACAGACATGGTGGGATTTAAAAAAAAAACAGCTTGTTGAATCTAAGGGCCGATTCATATATTTTAGAGCTGAATAAAAGTCGGTTCGGCGCTGTAGAGCCTACAATGTGATGTCATTTGAGGTTCGGGGGGGCGGGTACCGTCCTAAAGTCGGCTCTTCGGTGCTACTGAAAATTTCTGACGAGCCAAAATCATTTCGGCACTACAGCGCCGAAACAATGGTAAAATAGGAGTATGAGTCGGCCCTATAATACTAAATGATGTTCTTATCAGAGATCTGTGTGGGACAGAATATTCTGGAATGAGTTTCTGTGTCTTAGTTTGTGTACTGACACCAACTCAGGGTCACCTTGGAGTATAAGATGAATAGAAAACATTATATGAAGTGTTGGGTCCACTGCGACTTAGAAGCGTCATGTCCAGGGGGTGTACTATAGGGCATCATGGCTGAAACAACAAACAGGAGAGAGGCTCCTGCCCTATACATTTGTCACACTTTTAGATCATATCCGTGGTCGTCATATCTATGCCAAAACAATGGGAACATTATTAAAAAAATCCCATCTTTGTATTTTTATATCAAAAGTCCATACAATTCCAAATTGAATTACTTTCTTTGAACGAAAACGTGCTGCATGAATAAAAAATGTATCTTGATTTCATTCACCGTCCAAACACTGCTGCTTCTGATTACAGATCAACTACTCAGTTTTTAATCTCATTCAAGATGATATCCAGACAGTGTATTACTCGTTTCAAAGAGAATCATCACGCTAAAATATTTACTATACTGTACGTGTACGCGCATGTAAAGGAGCTACGTCCCATACTCTGAAGGGATGCGACATTATGATTGGTTCAAAAACACACAGCTTTTCGTTTCAGAGTAAAACTTCTAAATAAAATGCTTGAAAAATACCATTGCACATGGACATGCAGAATCAATTAGGCTACACACCATGGGACATGTCAGGCTTCTATCAGTCTCAAATATGTTGCCAATTATGTAAAGTCCCTGAACACTCATAAATGTGTTTTCATTTACTCTTACTGATTACACCTCGAGTCAGGTCGAAGCTGTAGGTCAAGCTGCTGACAATTTCTTCATGTCACAGACTGCAACAAAACAAAAACAAAACAGCTCTCAATCTAACCCACACAACCATGAGGTGTAATCAGCCAGAGTAACTGAAAACACCTGTATGAGTGTGCAGGATATGGATACACCCAGGCATACGTGGCAAGAGGCGACAAGATGCCACCTAGTCCAGGCGTCTCTTACGGGTTTTTAAACAGCTGGTGGATGGAAATGACGCTGGCGCGTGGCTGCAACTTGTCGCGTCGGCCAAAAAACGGAAATGCTTGGCTTTCCCGATCTTATTTTAATGGTGTTTAGGACACATTTAGGAAATATTCTAGTCATGACGCCAGGTTCATGACCAAAATTTGTCATGAAAAAGTGGTCTCGCTTCCTTCCTGGACTATACAAGTCACAACTCCACGCAGCCTCCCCTCTCTCCACGAGGAGGGGCAGTGCAACAAAGAATCATGGTCATTGTAGGAATTCAGGCCATAGGGTGCAAATTTCAAATTGTGCTACTGTTATCTACTACAAATAGTATTAACATTGGGTGACTGCAGTTTCTTCCAGCGATGAAATGTCCCTTTAATCCTCCGTTTCATCCATTGTTCAGCAATTAAAATGTTCGTCTCCCAAGGCCAGTTTTTCCCACTTTGTCATGACATAATTAACCTCAGTTGATCACTACACCGTCATTTTATTCAGCTATAGTGTAGATATTTTTGTACTAACACAAACATTAAATGCCATTGACCATGAATGGAGAATTTACGTCATATATGTAGACGAGCAAATCGGTATTTTTGTTAAAATCCCATTGACAATGAATGGAGATATTTACGTCATATAATGTTTGAGGAAATTAATCTACATGTTACATCATGTTGATTTTATTCACTACAGTTTTCATTAACAACTAAACGCATCCTCTCTTCTCAGCCATCCTATATTTTACTCAAACTAATGGGAGGCTTAATTTTTAACCAAACATGTAGACATTTCAGCCTCTGTGTGTGTCTGTTTTGTTTTTCATAATGAATCATTTGAGACCTGGTGTAGTACAACTCCTGCTGTGGCCACCCACCCGCAAAGAGAAAATTTGTCCCTAGTCCCTCCTGCCCAATTATTTAACAGCATTACGCTGTAGTTATTTTGCACACATATTATATTATTACATTTTTTTTTTGTAAAATTTTGACAAATTGGAATGGATTTTATTTGATGGTTTTTACATTGGACGACATACTGTAGTGCTGCATGGCGTTGCATTGACATCAATATGACAGCATTTGGACAACATTGTCTATAGTCTATAATTGACTCCAGAGCAGAGGCTCTGGTGGATTTGAATCAGGCATGCCAGTGGGGATAATGGTGCCTGTCCATATGTAGCAGAGCAGTAAATAAGAGCAGGCACCTAATATCTACCCTATTATATGTTTGATTTCCCATGTGGGAGAGCCAGGTTTGAACTCAAGTCTTGATCGCATTGGGTTTCCCCGAATCCCCTCTGGGATCAAAGCTGGATAGGCTCTAGTATGCACATCAACAGCATTATTGGAAGGATATTGGGTCTCTTCCTTCGTTTGTAGGCGTCACCAATGTTTCTAATGAACACTCTGTTACATTGTGGTCAAATAGAGTCATGGTGTCGATATGGTGCATGGTTGGCTCAATGGAAAAACTCTGCTATAGATTTGGGCTTTGGGCCCAGGGAGCCTCATGGTTCCTGAGGGGGTTCCAGATGGCCCTGTATGGGAGTGTAACTCTCAGCATTGTGGGGGTCCTTGAAATAAAAAAGTTTGAGAACCACTGTGCTACACTAAATAGAACAGAGCCTTCATTAGTATCATTGGTAATTTGATCATTAGTTATTGGAACTTTCCAATACAAGTTAGCTAGAGTAGCCTAATGTCTTCCTTGGCCAGGATGAGATTCCACTTTGGATCAGTGGCAACAATTTACAACAATTTACAATTTAGGCATTTAGCAGACTCTCTTAATCCAGAGCGACTTACATTAAGCAAGAATTTGTTCTTGCCAAGAACAAAAAGACATGGGAATACATCACATATAAAATGCATTTATCATGAAACATGCTTAAGCTAAGAACGTAACTAGAACATATCTATATAATGACACTATACATATAAACTATACACATATGTATAGCATAGTGTCATTAATGCACGCCTGCGGTGCTGCAGCAACTCACCTGCAAAGGCAGCGCAGAAGTGCATCAATGACGTTAAACTACCCCATTGAGTGCAATACAGTTACCATTAAAACTAATATACTCACTAAAAAAGCTTTATTTTTTGAATGACAGATATAGCCACTACGACTACAATGAATGAATGAATTAATGAAATGTCACAAGAAACTCGTTAGCCAGTCTGCTGCGCTCTGGTAGAACAGGGCAGCTGATTTATTGGTTTTGATTAGGTGTTACATCATGCTCGTTTGAAGCACGGCTAGAAGTTTCAACCAAGTCTATGCGTGGTGTGTGCATAGCCATGCTAAACTATATTCTCGTGCTGTATTTTGCTCTCCATTTCATGGTCATGGAGGGGCGAGAGAGAGGGGGTGCAGAAAGAGAGAGAGAGGTGTGAATGGTGAGAAGAAAGTATATAGTGGGTCGCCGTGCGCAAATATGTCACATTTCTCTCCTGTTTAGGTAATAAAGGGCGCACCCTTGACTGCATTTGTCACTGTGCCTGCATGCCGATAATGTGCGCATGTGAACTTTTATTAGCCTACATTATAACGTGACATTTATTATACACCTCGAAAATATAGCCACTCTACAAGCTCACAACTGGTTGTGGACACTTCTATAGGTCTGACTCTGCTATTATTTTCTGTGCAGGACTTGCCATGTCGCCAGAGCAATGGTAAAAAAAAACACTTTTAAATTATATGGAGAGAAAAGTCGAGAGTCGGGATTTGGAGATTTACGCACATAGTGTGACATGTTGACAGACAATTCAAGAAACATGTTCCACTTCCACTGACAATTTAGGTGGCTTTTAAAATGCGGTACTTATTCCTTCATTAAAAAATATGATTGGCACCTCATAAGTGTAACTAGAAAAAGTGCCCTTCTGGGCACAGGTCTCCACCAGGTTATCCACAGATCCGTGCAGTTAGAGGTAAAAACACTTTTCGGCCAGTTATAGCGCCACCTTGAGGCTGAGTTGAAATTGTTCATGTGGCATTTTGTCCTCGGCCTAGTGGGAATGTGGGTGCACAATTTCACGGAAATGACGCGATGTGTTCATGATTTGCAGCATTTTGTTTGAAACTGAGCACTCCTGTGAACTTTGGAAGCCAATCTTAACCAATCAGGATGGAGTGTGAGAAATCTGAAAGACCGGTTTGGTTGAATGGCACTATAGTCTAGCGGCTAGACTATAGTGTAAATACAGTCAATTCAATTCAATTGAAGGAGCTTTATTGGCATGAGAAAACATACGTTTACATTGCCAAAGCAGGTGTCAAGATATAATAAAAAACAGTTGAAAATGGGGAAAGTGCAGTTGTAGGCTACAGCATTTTGAGTATTTAATTTAAATAGCATACAAAAAAAGAAAGAAAAAACGAATAAAAAAAAGAAGTCAGATTTAAGATGTGTTTAAAGGTAGCAGCTCTGTTTACATACAGTATAGCAGGTCTAGCGGTCTACTTGGTACAGATAGTAGTCACACTGAGTTAACAATAGATAGTCAGAAGCATATATGATAAATCATGATGTGCTTGTCTTTGGCTGTGAGATCACACGCTAGTGGCAAACATGCACACACACGTACATGCACACACGCACACGCACACGTACACGTACACACATGCACAGGGTGAGAGAGAGAGAGAGAGAGAGAGACATAGATATAGATAGATAGATAGAGAGTTTTTATCATACTATGCATAATGCTGACAATCTCTCACATTGTCACACATCGACGCGCTCATCTCCATAGATCTCCTGACGGGGATAACGGAGCTGTTGTAGTCTGACCCGTCCATGGCCCTGCATGTAAATATTTGTTATGCACTGTGAGCTGGAGATGACCTCTTCCCATCCCTGTTCAGAAAACAAACCTAAAAAAAGAAAGAAAAAAAAGACAAAGCTATTATCATCATGTTTGTTTTTTTCTCCCTCTGGTGAGCAGTGGTTTAATGTAACTAAGTACATTTACTTAAGTACTTTACTTAAGTACAATGTTGAGGTATTTGTACTTGAGTAGTTCCAAATTTTGAGTAGGCTACTTTTACTTCTACTCCACTACATCTCAGAGCCAAAATCTTTACTTTTACTCCACTACAATTATTTGAAAACTTTAGTTACTACTAGTTACTTTTGAGATTTTAATTTTGATTGGAAAACATACAGTACAGCCCTATATACTGTACATATACTATATACCCTATATTTCAGCCATTTTAAAATAGCAGTTGTAAATGCGACACATTTTGAACTTGAAATGAGACATTCTGCAATATGAGTATACTTTACTTATACTTTAAGTAGCCTACATTTTGATGCCGATCCCTTTGTACTTTTACTTGAGTACATTTTGACTATGGGACTTCTACTTGTAACGGAGTACAGTACATCTACATTGCAGTATACTTTTACTTAAGTAAAACATTTGAGTACTTTTTCCACCACTGCATTTCATGGCTCTATGTGACAGTTCTGGGTACGTACTCTCTCCAGATTGGCTGAAATTGGCAACCCACCTGAAATTTTTATTTAAGAGCTGGTGAGACAGGGAGTGTTACTTAACACTCTTTATACCATTTTCAACCCTTTTCATATAAAGGTCCATTATTTATTGGGCATTTGAGCCACGGACCATGCACCTTTTGATGACATTTAGCCTCTCAGACCCAAAACTAAAGAATATCTTGCGTCGTTGGATGAGATTTCGTCCAGAATTCCATGCTGTATTGATATTGGTACCATTAGGAGAGCTAACAGGCAAACGATCAAAATAACAATTCTTCTACATTCTCTAATTTGTGTAGACTTCTTGTAAATTAAGTAATACAAATGTTTAATAATAATAACCAAATGGACCCATTTGTTTTCATTTTACACTCTCGAGAGTTATAGATCTTTATTACAAGGTTTTTGAAAACATTTGAGCGAGAAATAGACGAAGCAGTACCCGCGTCGGTGGTTAATCAGTTTTAACCATTTAACCAAAATATTTTGGTAACCAACAAATATCACTTACCGTTCCTTTAACAGTTTTGCTCTTGCATTTGCTCTTGCATTTTTCACTGCATACTGTACTTTTTAATAACATTTAAAATTCTAATTTCAGGATTTGTACCAGCAATATAATAATTAAGGGACTAAGAAGTCACGCAGTGACTTTGGTCACTTATTGTTTTTGTGTTTATTTTTCTTCTCAGGTAACGACAACTCAGCCTGTCTTTCTTATTTGTGCATATTGTTCTTGTTGCGTATTGTCTTCTTTCTTGGTCCCGCCTTATCGCTGCTTGCAGCTATATTGTTGATTGTTATTGTCCACTTAGTCAGCTTGGGCACATACTATTTGAACTACGTAGGACCATCCTGTATATCCTATATTACGGCTTTTTGCTGACCAACTACACAGTGATTCTCTTTAGCAAACATATACAGCCTCTATATTGTTTGACAACTTAATTTGCAGCCACACCTTCCTAATATCTCAGCCTGTTTAGCCATACGGGTATAATAGCCGAAACCCAATATGTGACCATGAGCAAAAATAAATTCAACATAAAGGTTCTAGCATACGTCTGTGGGCCAATAAACAAATATGCATGTCTCAAAGGCACTCTATCAGGCCAAAGGGAAACGAGGTTTACCCTTCCGAACACATTCAATATGAGCTTTGTTTGGAGTCCTCGTGCGATAACAATGCCTCCCCTTTCATTTAACAACTAACACTCGATGCCGACGCAATATTTCGAATAGAGTCTCCATTGACATAGCATTTCCATAAAATGAAAAAACACACCAGACAATACCATTGGAGGCGGAGACGAGAAGCTTCGTTAGCACACCCGCGCTGCTTGTTTGCTCAGAGGCGGAGGAGGGAATCACGACAATCGACCCATCTTCCCTCTGCCAGGGTTTGCCTCATTGAGTGGTGGACCGTGGAGACCCCCTTTAAGCTAACGTTCAGCTGGGTCAATTGTAGCTAGGATTTTAGTGGCATAGTTGGTCTCTGAACTGTTTGGTTGATTTGACCCAACGATATAACACCAGCCCTGAGTTGATGGTGAAGGTTTGACTAACGAGCATAGACAACTCGCCTGTGAGATACTTGACCTCTCACCCCCAACATAGATCTTTTTTTAGGAACGCTGTGGTGTTTCAAATGTATCTTTGGAATATGTTACTATATGTCACAGAGGAAAGACTCTCTGGACCTATAAGTGTACTATTTACGACGCATGTTGAGTAAATGTATCTGCTTTGTGCAGGGAATTGGATCCATCAAGCGTACACAAATTGAGAGCAAACTGGATGATCAATACAGGTCCATTAAGCACGTGTGAACTCACAGTGCTCCAACCCATTGCATTACAAAGCAGTCAGACCCTATTTGATTTCAGCAGATGTCATCTGCTTTATTCATCCTTGTATACTGTGTTTGATATGATATTGATGATATGAAACTCTGCAATCTGTTAGTCTGTGCTATCCCCCAAACAAATCAGTTTGGGCATGTCATTATAGATGACAAATATTTGCGATGCATCATGATTCAAATTCTAGTATCCTAAGTTCTATATTTATCTTCTATTTCCTCTGTTCATGCTTTAGTAAGTAAGTTTCTGTGTTGTTCATGCTTTAGTAAGTGAGTTTCGGTGTACATACATGATGTCAATATTCACAGCCTGTGGTACTGACATCACTTGTGAGCACCAGTGTCAGTAAATACAACTTACTGTAAGACTACATTATCTTGTTTAAAAGTTCTAAAGGGGGTCTCAGGGGGTCCCCAGCTAAATGATTGATAGTTAGCATAGCAACCAAATGGATCATTATGGGTACGTGTAACTCAGAGACTGTACAAAATGGTTGGTTCCATTTTTACTTCTTTACGTCTTCAGAGTTACATGAACTTGTTACATGTTACATCAACGCGTCGCAGCGCTGCGACCCGCTGCGATGCGCTGCGATACGTTGAGGTTGTGAGCTTGTAGATCGGCTATTTTTCAGCAAGTGTAAAAACAGTCATCAAGGCCCGCCAAAATACATTTTAGTCGACTAAATCAGCTGTAGATTTAAATCGACTAAAATCTTATGATATTTAGTCGACTACAACTAGACTAAAACTAAAACATTTCAGGTGACTAAAATGTGACAAAAAAAAAACACTAAATGAAAACTATTCAAGAGATTACGACAAAACTAAAATCTAATCAACACTCTCTCTCTCTCTCTGCCCCTCCTCACAGCAGCAGCAGCAGGATGCAGTCCCTGCAGGTGGACTCGGTGCAGCGCTGGATGGAGGACCTGCGTCACATGACCGAGGTGGAGTGCATGTGCGTCCTCCAGGCCAAGCCCATCGGCGTGGAGGAGGACGCCCAGCAAGGGGAGCTGATCGTGGGCTCGTCCGTGCTCGGCGTCGGGGGTGGTGCAGGTGGGGGCAGCGGTGTGGGGGGGGGAGGAGGGGACCACGTGGCCAGGAACAACCTCCAGACGCTGCTGCGCCGGGCGCTGGTGGTGAGCACGGAGCTGGGCAAGATGTTCCAGAGGCTGGAGAAGGGCCGCTGGCAGAGGGTCCACAGCACGGCCGTGCGCGCCAACTGCCACGTGCGCTCGCTGGTGCACGAGTACGGAGCGGCGCGCAACACGCCGCCAGAGATGCAGAAGGTGTTTGTGTGTGCGTGTGTGAGTGCGTGCGTGTGTGTATTAGTAGTAGTAGTAGTATTATACAATAATATAAAATATAAATCCCATATGTTGACAATTGACATCAATGCTATAGAAGTCAAATTCGATTTACCATCATCCTGAGGACTCATTTCTAAACAAAGACTTTGGAAACCTGTCTGTATAAACCTGTCACTTGTTTAATGTCACTTTTCAGCATGAGAAATCTCTCCTTGATAAGTGCATGGAGCTGACCAATATCACAGAGAGGTAAACACACACAAACAGACGTATGGTATGGAAGTATGTTAAAAAAGTGCTTATGACTAAACCTCCTAACTCCATTGGATCCATCGGTCAAACCACATAACTTTTTTGGGGCTTGGAAAGTCAAATCTCCACATCCATTTTCCAAAACCTCCTAACTCACTTGAGCTGGGTACAGTGAGGACAGAGGACACATTCATTGTGTTGTTCTAAAAACACATTTAACGAAAAGAAAATATTTTGGTGTCTGCCCGACAGCAGAGATATAAGATTTAAGTAGTTAAATAATACAGTTCAGGAGCCACTAGCTAAATGTACAAAATATCTCATTCACATCATGTTCTCTGCCATCTCCAGATGCCTTCACACATTGACATGTTCTCTGCCATCTCCAGATGCCTTCACACAGAAGATGAATACTTCCTCAAGTCCATGAGGGAGGCCATTCATGAGATCCTCACTGATGTCAGTGACTCCTTCAGCAACATGATCGACATGGCCTTGGCCAATGAGATCCAGGTATGATGTGAACCAATCCGATATATAGATTTTTATCATAACCTTCATACAAAGTAAACCATTATAACTTCGTCCGGTTCACGTGATCAATATTGTCCTTCTAATATGAGGAGGCCATGGTTTTTCAATTACTTTTTTAATTTATTTTATTAAAAAATATCAAATTTCCCAAATAATTAGTTTTGAATTACATTTCAAGGTTCAAATCATTGTTTTACGTATTGTAAGTCACACGTGACTAAAATGGTACGGTGGGTTCTTAGTACTTCGCATTATCACAGACAATTAAAAACCAGCCAAGTTCATTTCTAAACCAATTTACATTCAAATAACTCTTGACAATTAGGGCTACATTATGGCTCAACCACTAAATAGGCTGACCACATAATCACTATGGTACATCCAGGGTCTGACAATGAGACTGGCGCAGTATACTGTAAAGCCCTCAGTGTTAATGTACACTCTGAAATAAAGTAGAATTTTTCACATCAACAACTTGTACACCGGCAAGATATTTAGAGCAAAACCATGGCATTGTGGACAAAATCTTATCCAACAATATCAAAAGATTCTTTAGTTTGGGTCTGAGAGGCTAAATCTCATCAAATGGTAGTTCTGTAGCTCACATGCCGAATAATAAATAATGAGCCTTGACATGAAAAAGGTTGAATGTTTGTTTCCCTACAGGTGCTGATCAGACAGATAGAGTCCTCAGACAACGTGTACACCATCGGCAGTGCGATCAGCAACCTGCTGTCCCTCACACAGGATGGTCCTCAGCTGTGCAGCATCATAGCCAAGGTGCAGGGGCTCATTTACTGTATTCTTTTGTTAACATTCAATGCAGGCGTGCTGATATGACAGCGAGGCCTTGAGGCTTGTGTGAGGAGCACCCGAGCGAGCTGCCAAGCGAGTGAGTTCCCAGCTGATGGCCTTGTGCGACAATCCCAGTGTCTGATTTGACAAGCCATGGTTGAAGGAATCATTTATATCATGACTCAAAACGAGCGCAACCTAGGTTCCCTAGCTATCCTGGGAAAAAAATGAATCGCTGTATAATCCTGCAGTGTTTATTACTTGCGCAAGCAGAGCGTGCAAGTACTGCCATCGGCTGGATATGTACAATATGTATGTCGGTGTACTCCACCGGCCAATAAGGGGTGTTCTTGATGACATAACTAAAGTACGTTTCAAGGTTGCTTCTGGGGGGGTCCCTGGAACAACATATTTTCAGATGGGGGTCCGCGGCCAAATACAGATAATTCTGGGGGTCCTTGACATGAAATAATTAAGTTGAGCGCCACTGACATAGAAACAGTTTTCCTAACAGAAAACTGTTAGGATTTAGAAGACATATCTTTTTAAATCGGCCCCAGGTCTAAATGCATTTAACCCATTTTGGGCGGGAACCCATTTTGGTGTTAGCATTACGTTATGCTTTAGCTATTGAAAAATAGCAGATCTACAAGCTCATAGCGTGCCACCAAGTGGCGCGCTTCAAGCTTGTAGGTCTGCTATTTTTGAAAAATCGAAGAACCACTGACATAGAAACATAGCTTTTTCAGAAAACTGTCAGGATGTAGAAGACATTTTTTTAAATCTGATCTCAGGTCAGAATGGAAAACTGTCAGGATGTAGAAGACATTTTTAGAATCTGATCTCAGGTCTCAGAATGGGTTAATGGCATTCTCTCTCCATTTTAAGCGAACCCCTCTGTTGTGTATCTGCACGTCTGCCTTGCTCCCGTTTGGTGTACTGAGCACGATCCTTCGCAAACATCCCAGTCATTTTCACCATAGACCAAATAGATGACCTCCATGCACTCTGAAGGTCCTGAACTGACGTCAACACTGCGAGGTCTCTATATCTATCCTTCAGCCATCCTTCTCTATCTATCCATCCAGACAGTCTCAAACGGCCATTAGTCCACTGACCGCTTCCAGGATGCCCTGATAAGACCGCTCCTGATGGCATGCACATGCACATGCACATGCACATGCACATGCACATGCACATGCACATGCACATGCACATGCACATGCACATGCACATGCACATGCACATGCACATGCACATGCACATGCACATGCACATGCACATGCACATGCACATGCACATGCACATGCACATGCACATGCACATGCACATGCACATGCACATGCACATGCACATCGTACACAAAGCTATACACACACATATACCGCCTTAAATATCCCCTTAAGAGTCTGTGCGCAGCCTGATCGAGGGCCTCAGGCGTAACCCTGCTGGTTGTTCCTGAGCTGACTTTTTGAGCGTTGCCTCCGCTCCACTACGCAGCTACGTGTGTCCCTATGTGTACGTGTCTGTCTGTCCAAGCAGACGGACCGCTGCAACACCTAAAGTGGCCAGTGGTCAGTAGAGTACAGCACAGAGTATAGTGGCACAGAGTACACTGTACAGTACGAGCCCTGGGCCTTCCTTTTTTTCGTTTTTCAATTGACTTTTTATTGGAAATTAAAATCAAACATACATGTAACGAAACGACTATGATATGTGTACAATACACACAAGGGGAGATATCTGCCTCTCTTCTCTATTGATGATCATGATACATACAGTACAGACATGAGTAATCCATCTAAACCGGTTATCTGTGAAGACTTCAACCTGACCTCTAAAGCTCAATGTAATTCTCTCCATAATAAATATGGCCCTCCTTTGTTAATCTCTCCTTAACCCTAGAACACCAAACCCGAGGGAGGTATGTGAGCAGGGAAATAAACCTACTTTCTATGATGTCACTGAGCATCATGAAGGTACAGAAAGACCCACCCACCTCAGACATCAGCAACATTATGAAAAATATATAATTGTCCGGGTGAAAATCACCCGTGTTTAGTGTTCTAGGGTTAAAACATATCTTTATCTGGAGCAGGTTTAGGTGCATACCACATCCATAGGCTCAAATGCGTCCTGAGAGCAATTGCGTGTTACCCCCTGTCTCTATTTTGCTGTTTCTTGTCTCAGTCTCTTCTGGCAGCAAAGCCCAAAAATAAATCTAAACTCATTTGGCGCCAAAATCACCTTTTGATGCCTGTTTTCCAAAAGCCCCGGGCGCCGAGATCGCCTTTTGATTCCGGTGATCAACTGTGTCCTGTACTCATAACGTAAATGAACCTGTGCCCTTCTGGGCACAGGTCTCCACCAGGATAGGAATGGACATTGCAGCTTGCCTTCATCTGGTGGTTGGATAAAAGGGCAACAAAAGTAAATTAGAGGTAAAAACACTTTTCGGCCAGTTATAGCGCCACCTTGAGGCTGAGTTGAAATTGTTCATGTGGCATTTCTTCCTTGGCCTAGTGGGAATGTGCGTGCACAATTTCACGGAAATCACGCGATGTGTTCATGATTTGCAGCATTTTGTTTGAAACTGAGCACTCCTGTGAACTTTGGAAGCCAATCTTAACCAATCAGGATGGAGTCTGAGAAATGTGAAAGACCCGTTTCGTTGAATGGCTCTAGAGAGACTGTGTACCAATTTGCGTTTGGACAAAATCTGTAGGTGTACTGTGCAAAAACTTGTTTTGCACAAAGCGGCCTCCTGGTGGCGCTATAACAGGCCGTTCTGGAAATTTTGGGGCAGAGGTTCATCGTTGGCATCCAGGGAGTGTGTGTGCAAAATTTGGCATCGACCGGGTTGTTTTGCACAAAGCGGCCTCCTGGTGGCGCTATAACAGGCCGTTCTGGAAACTTTGGGGCAGAGGTTCATCGTTGGCATCCAGGGAGTGTGTGTGCAAAATTTGGCATCGACCGGGTTAACGGTGCCGGAGATTAGCTGCTCACGGACACACGGACACACGGACGGACGGACGGAGTGCAAAACATAGGGCCGATTCATACTCCTATTTTACCGCTGTTTCGGCGCTGTAGTGCCGAAATGATTTCGGCTCGTCAGAAATTTTCAGTAGCACCGAAGAGCCGACTTTAGGACGGTACCCGCCCCCCCGAACCTCAAATGACGTCAAATTGTAGGCTCTACAGCGCCGAACCGACTTTTATTCGGCTCTAAAATAGGAGTATGAATCGGCCCATACTCTCCCCCCATGCCTTCGGCCTGGTGGAGACAACAAACCTTAAATACAAGATCAGTAAAAGTTGAAAAATAAAAGGCAGACATAAACAGACAAAACAACAGTACACAACATCCTATATAAAAATACAAATAAACATAGGTACATTATACATCCATAATCCAATACAATACAATCCATACAATACAATCACAGTATAAGCTACTTTTAAAACAAAAGTCCAGCAGACCTCACTCATCCCCAAGCAGAGACGGATTCAAATTCTGAATGAATTGAAAGAATGGACCCCATATCCTCCCAAACCTATCGGAAGAACCATTCAAGGAGTGTCTAATCTTCTCCAGTTTTACACAGTACAAGGTGTCCCTAACCCAATGAGTGTGAGAAGGGGAAGTGGGCGATTTCCAGTTGGTCAGAATTTGTCTCCTCGCTAACAAAGTGACAAAGGCCAAAACATCCCTCTCTGGTTTAGAGAGCGACGGTATTGAGGGAAAAACACCAAACAGGGCCCCCAAAGGTGTGGGCTCCACTCTTTGCCCGACTATCTTTAATAAGGAATTGAAGATATCGGTCCAATATTTGTGTAGAGAAGGGCAGAGCCAGAACGTATGGATGAGGTCTGCGGGAACTCACGGTGGATTTTTATGGAAAAAACACTTTGCAGATAGAAAGAGGATAATCCAAGCTTTTCATGCAGCTGCAATGTTGGTGAATTTAACATTTCTGTTTGGATGTATGGGCTGTCAATGGTTTGTGTTGCAACTCTAGATTAAACAAATCTAATGTTACAAGTTGTTCCTAGGGCTGCTGAAGCCCAGTTCAAACCCGGAATCTTGCGTTATGTGACGTTAAAGTACCTCCTGAGACAAGAGTCTAGACTCTGGTCCATTCTGTCACTGAGAAAATGTGGTTTTCGATCTGTATATTACTACCCATCTTTGGTGTAAAGACAAAGCAGCATCAGACGACTCCCAGTGGCTAATAATGACGAATGAGGCTGCTGCTAAGAGCTCCAAGAAAAGCTGTGCTATACAGTACCTTGTACAGATTTATGTGTAGGACATCTGAGTCAGTAAATGACATCATCACTGTCATAACGGACCCTACACAAAGTTCTGTCACGTTTGTATGCCACAAACTGAACAATGTGGGCTATAATTTTATTTTTATTTTCCTTTCTGTTATTGAGTTGTGTGTTTAATTGTGACATGGATCTCACTGGGTCTAAAATAAAGGGCAAATTGAAAAACCTGACAGAGAGGGATTTTGTTGGGTGATTGTGTAATGCAGTAGTAAATAGTCCAGTGACATGCAGGCAATATATCTCATGCCCCGTTTAAAACACCTGGGAGGATCGAGGTGGAGACAGTTCAGAAACATTCATAAATAGAATGCACATGGACATTTAGAAGAGAATTTCTATTACTCTGATTAGATCATCTAAGGACACTGGTCTGTCTGTCTGTCTGTCTGTCTGTCTGTCTGTCTGTCTGTCTGTCTGTCTGTCTGTCTGTCTGTCTGTCTGTCTGTCTGTCTGTCTGTCTGTCTGTCTGTCTGTCTGTCTGTCTGTCTGTCTGTCTGTCTGTCTGTCTGTCTGTCTGTCTGTCTGTCTGTCTGTCTGTCTGTCTGTCTGTCTGTCTGTCTGTCTGTCTGTCTGTCTGTCTGTCTGTCTGTCTCTCTCTCTCTCTCTCTCTCCCTCCTTTCCTGAATGTGTATTTATTTGCTGCCTGCTATTTGTGCTGTCTAATATACTCGCTGCTGTATGTCTTGCCCTGTCCCTTTACACTTGAAGGATGGTTATTCTGTCTGGCGAGTGGCGAAGAAGGTTCATTTTGGTTTATTATTCTCTCTCTCTCTCTCTCTCTCTCTCTCTCTCTCTCTCTCTCTCTCTCTCTCTCTCTCTCGCTCCTCATCAGGAACTTTCAACGGTCTTCCAATTTTGGCTGAAATTTGTTTTTATTTATTTTTTATAATGAATGAGGAATACAGAAATCGTCCGCCTATCCATTACAGCTCATTTCCTCTAGTCACTGTAATAGATTTCCTCTAGTTTTCTCTTCCACAAATTTGCTCCTGCTTTCAGAATTTCACAACCTGTTGAGCTTGTTCCTATTGTTTCACATCAGAAAACCGCAGTTCTATCATTTCCAATAAACCCTCCTTACACAATTGAACAGTTGAACAAGGCAAGTTTATAGTCATTTATCACATCCGCACATTTGCAGTTGGTTGTCTGTTGCAGTTTATTCTATTGGAAAATCTGTATTTGCATACTGTATGGGATGATCTTTCCAGGGGGGATTAAGAAAGGCACTTATTCGTTTTTTGACAGCAGCTTGTGCATTGGATTTTGTATTGCAGTAGCAGGCAATTAAAGTGAGTGGCTTTGCAGTTACAGATCACCTAATTTTATCATTTTGTGTCCGAACTGTTGAAGACATCCCTGAAATGCCACCAGTGCCAAAATGTTTAGACAATATTGTATGTTTGACTGAATGTAAGTTCAAGGAAAAGTTCACACAAACATTCCTTTTAAAAATATATATAATGGCCCATTGTCAATGGGCCATTGACCCCATGACGGCTTGAATACAAGGAGCATTTTCATTTCATGAAGAATCCCCAAAAAGTCAAATGGAGGCCAAGATTAACAACAGTAAAACTATATACTATATAACTATATTTCAGATTTCAGATATTTCAGACACCAGCTGTCTAAAAACCCGGAAGAGACGCCTGCCGCTCGCAGCTTTTAGCATCTTCATGACTCCACTGTCTGGATGCAGTGTAAGACAGCCCTGCCCCTATCCACAAGGAGGAGCAGTGCACCAAAGCATTATGGGAATTGTAGTCCAGGAAGGAAGTGAGCCCAGTGTCTGTGACAACATGGACACTGCTAAAATCTAAAATATCTAAAACCACATATTACACACATAAAGACCCCAGGAAAGTGTTCTAAATCTTCTAAACATCATTAACAAAAAGGGTGAAGTGTCCCTTTAAGAGCAGGGAGATAGATATACAATAACAACCCCCCCCCCCCACACACACACACACACCTTCCCTCACGGGGAACAGAAATAGCAGAGCCCACCGGTGGTGCTGGGGTGGTGGGAGCAAACAGGAACCATATGGCAGGAATAATCCAGACCTACGTATAGGTGAGCATAAAGGGGAATTCCACTCATTTTGAACCGTTTTCATTAATATACCTTAGAGCTGAATGACTGAACAAACTCTGCAAGCTACATATCATTAAAAAAAAATATATATATATCCTCACAATGTTACCCAAAGTCATACAAACTAAAATTCTACTTGTGTTTAAGCAATGCGTAAATGATGGGGGGGAAATGCATTTGAGCTGCAGTGCCTGATTTGTCCAATCCAATCCACTTTATTTATAAAGCACATTTAACACAACAGAGTTGAAACAGATTTGTCAGATTTGTCAGAACAAGAGAGAGAATACTCCAAACTGACTTTTCACTCTGGAGATTCTCCAGTCTGAGGCTTGTCAGAGTCTCTGTCAGATATCATCATTTTCCCCGCTGGCGCTAAACCAACATTTGCGTCACAGAAAGACAACGAGGCCACCACAGCAGCTCTAAGGTATATAAATGACATAAAATGTTGAAAATGAGTGGAATTCCCCTTTAAATACCCTGCCCGATTGGTCAGCTGATTGCCACGTAGGCGAATGACATATGGTCTTGCATAACACTGAATGACTGAACTAACTCCGCAAGCTATGTATCATTAAAGAAAATCTGTTTATATACTCCAAAACCATCCTCACAATGTTACCCAATGTCATACAAACTAAAATTCTCCTTGTGTTTAAGCAATGAGTAAATGATCGGGAAGAAAATGCATTTTTGGGGCAAACCACTTTATTTATAAAGCACATTTAACACAACAGAGTTGAAACAAAGTACAGTATTTGTAACTTCTGTTCTGTCAGATGTTTAACAAGAGAGAGAATACTCCAAACTGACTTTTCACTCTGGAGATTCTCCAGTCTGAGGCTTGTCAGAGTCTCTGTCAGATATCATCATTTTCCCCGCTGGCGCTAAACCAACATTTGCGTCACAGAAAGACAACGAGGCCACCACCAGCCTCCGTCCGTAGCTTATCATGTGTGATGCTCTTTGGAGTTTAAAATGATCTATCAAAATGTCTCTCATGGAGGAGAGAGACCTGCACCTTTGCTGTTTGTTTTTTCTCTCTCTCTCAGGGATGGCAAGCCTGATGTGGGAGAAAACAGGAGAGGGAATGGTCAGATATGACATATGAGGGCAGTATACGATTAGCCACTTCAAGGCTAGCTGCGGCAGCGCAGCCTTAGTGGTGTATATATATGAGACATTCCAGCTTCGCTATAATGGCCTTATTATAGGATAATGGTGGTAGTTACAGAGCCTCTTATTTATTCGTGTAATTCTACCTATCCGCAGTGAATGGAATTCAAACCCAACCTGCATGTTTTTTTTGTTGTTTTTTTTTGTCCGAGAATGGCTCTAGTTTTAGATTATGCTATTGTTGTTTATTTATACCATGCTAATCTACATCCCATGAGAAATATGTGTGTGGGCCTTTATGGATGGGAAATGGATTTATTTTTCTGTTCACTATTTTACTTTCCCAGCAGGCCCTTGTTTTACCATGAAGTTTGAATTAACTGAATCATTTATAAAAGGCACCCGGCTGGGTCACCTGAGTGAGGGGTATGATGTTCAAGAGACCCGAAACCCTGATGACCTTGGGATACATCACTGAGGATACGTCCCAGGTGCATCCATGCGATGTTTTTTGTTATGCTATACTGTAGGTCGCTTTGAGTTAAGCTTGATTGAAAGGTCTAGCACAGAGTCATTTATTGAATATATTCAATAAATTATATATTCGCAGAGTGACGCGTTTTGAGCTTGTGGCTGTTTTTGCTACATTTGTGTGACACAGAATGACGAAGTATAGGGCATTCATTAACGAAAACAGTTTCTGCCCGTCAGTATATGGAATGTGGCCCTCATGGAGTGAGTATGGAGATATAGTGACTCTCTCCATCATCACATGTTGCCCACCCCTGGTTTAAGATAGTGAATGGCAAGAGAAAAGCAGCCCCTTTACTACAATGTCCACCCTTTGGCATTATGACGTTGAACAGTTGAGGCACTCTGTGCAGCAGTAGAAGAATGTGATCAGAACATTGCTATTCATGCAGTTTGTCGACGTGAAGGTTGTGTACCGGCGTACATGTTGTTGCTCGAAGTCTAAAAGAGCTTGATTTGGATACATGAAAATTGATCATAATATCCCATATGATAATATAACTTCATTCCTCTATGCCAGTGGTTTTCAACCAGTGGTACAGCTAAATGGTGGAGAGTTGATAACCAACTGGACCCTTTCTAGATCTTTAAGTCTTGATTGTAAAAATCAATCCAAATGGACCCGCATTACGTAATTTACGTAAGAGGTCCCACAATTGGCCCAGGCCGTAGCGTAACGGTCTGGGCACCGGACTGGTGATCCAGTCGCGGTGTGCCGCGGGTTCGACTCCCGAACCCGACACGGCCTTTACCGCATGTCATCCCCCCATCTCTCTCCCGTTTCCTGTCAGCCTACTATCTGTCCCTTAAAAAATCAATAAAAAGGCGTAAGCCGCAAAAAAAAAAAAAAAAAAGGTCCCACAATTGAATGTAGAAGAATTGTTATTTTAATCAACGTTTGCCTGTTATCTCTCCTAATGGTACAAACATCAATACAGCATGGAATTGTGGAAATCTTATCTTAACGACAACTAAATTATTATTCTAAGTCTTGGGTCTGAGAGGCTAAATCTCATCAAATGGTGGTCCGTGGCTCAAATGCTGAATAAATAATGGACCTTGATGTGAAAAGGGTTGAAAACCACTGCTCCATGCAGCAGATAATTATGTCCATAGACTCTCACTCAGAATCATAATCTTTGTATTTTTTTATTTTCAGGAAGGCGCGGTGGTGGCCCTGTTTAAAATCTGCCGACAGGACTGTTTCAGTGAGCTCTATGCTCACGCCCTGCGGACTGTGGCCTCCGTCTGCTGTGTGGAAGAAGGCATCAGCCAACTGGACAAGGTGCAGTCACGTACACACTCACATACACATGAACGCACAAACATAGTATAGACTTACCTGCAAGTAACGCACGCACGCACGCACGCACGCACGCACGCACGCACGCACGCACGCACGCACGGACGCACAGTATTTGTAACTCCTGTTTGTCAGATGTTTAACAATGTTTACTCCGAACTGACTTTTCATTCTGGAGATTCTCCAGTCTGAGGCTTGTCAGAGTCTCTGTCAGATATCATCATTTTCCCCCGCTGTGACATTTGCGTCACAGAAAGTCAACGAGGCCACCACAAGCCTCCATCTGTAGCTTATCACACACACACACACACACACACACACACACACACACACACACACACACACACACAGTACCCAGCTATCTCCACACTTCTATCTATTTCACTTCTCTCTCCCAAAAGCAGATAATGCGTGCCATTACTTTATTCACTTATTCTAAAAGTTAGTTTTTGTTGTTTTTACATAAAAAATGTTTGTTGAAGAAAGTCAAAGTGTATATGTGTTGTTGCGTCCTGTAGTGATTCTTTGTTGTCATCCTCCTCTTTGTTACAAGTATGGTACACATTTGAACATGAACACGAGACATGAGTTCAGAGTGTGTTTTGGAGCCCTAAACTTTGTAATGCGTCATGGCACCTGGATGCGGAACTATAGTGTAAAGAAAGCTGACACTATGGGAGCCGAGGGCAAAGCCAGGAAAGGGAATTAAGCGCACCACCTATGTACTGTAGATCATTGGTTTTCAAAGTGGGTCCGGGGACCCCTACAGAGGTCCTTGGGGGAGTTCCAGGGGGTCCCCAGCTAAATTATAATGGACTCTTATGGGTCTGTAACTCAGAGGTTCCATTTGCACACTCTCAGAGTAACAGTGATTCTACAATATAAATTGGGGTCCCAGAGATAGACATGCCATTAAATGGGGGTCCGTACTCTGTAGACATGTAATGCATGCATGCCAAACTGGGGATGCTTTAAATTAAAACGGTTGAGAATCACTGCTACCTAGAGCCGTAAGAATCTTCTCACAAGGGGGTCCCTGCTGGCATAGCTTTTCACATGGGGGTCCGCGGGCTAATAAATGTCGATTTGGGGGTCCTTGACATGAAGCAGTTTGAGAACCACTGCTGTAGATGCACTGTGGGGAGACAGCCTATAGCTAACAACACTGTAGTGCTCCAGACCCTGAGGCTGCCGGTATATAAGTTAGAAGAGTGCACAGCAATTCAGGAGTCCTGAGTTGGTCTTGGCTAGACTACACTCAATTTAACTCTATTCCTAACCTTAAAATCCTGATCTCTAACCTTAAAACTAACCCTAATTTAACCCCTCGTCCTAGCCCACGCACGCACGCACACATGACTCTAGTTTTTTTGTTCTTTATTTGCTTCTACTGCCCCCTGGCCTAGAGTGGACTGTATCCCCTCCTTCAGTTAAAATGATTCAGCCCATGTTAGAATTGGCTCACAGCGAGCTATTCCATGCTGAGTTGCCCACATGTGTCCAATCCCTCTCGCAAAGTGTTATGGCTGGAATGTCAGTTTATTTTCACAGGTGAATACGCTAATAGCAGCAGGAGATGCAGTCCCACTCCCATGGCAGAACTATTCCTGTGATCACAGAGTTCGAGGGATCAGTAGTCAGACCGGGGAGCTTAGCAGACAAAGAAACACTTGTTTCACTTGTGAGACTTGTTTCGATGGAGCACAAGTTCTCCCAGGGTTGGGAAATTAATACCAGCAGAAAGCTGAATGCTGGGAAGATTCAAAAGCACACTGTGAATTACTGTATAAGTGTTAACAATTGTTATGACACATTAATATGACTGACAGTTAAATTGAACTTGCATATACAGGCCACAGGTTTCCATTCCAATGGAGGGGGTCACAGCCGGAGGCTGGGGGTTCTTGACATGTATAAGTTTGGGAAGCCCTGATCTAGGCTAGTCAATACTGTCATGTCCTACATACGAACATGACAGCCACACATCCCTAAAACAGCAGCTTGTAACGTATACCTATGGTGAGCAGACTGAGCACAAATCAAGTTGGTTGGCCTAAGCAGTGTTGGGTCAGCTACTTCGAAAGTAGCTCACCATGACAGTAGCTTGATCAAGCTACAGTTATGCCCCTGGAGAAATGGAGCTGGAAAAGCTACAGCTACATAGAAAAAGTTAAGCCCCATTGCCCCCGCCGGCGGGGGCAGCGGCTCAGAACCTCTGAACAGCGCTCAGCGGGTCAATGGAGACCCAATTGGGACTCTCCGGTTCCAACTCTGATGTTGCAGATTTTCCCCCTGGACCCCACTGGGGTTTATATTGAGAACGTACAATGACGTGGTGTATATGAAACAAATATTTATCCTACAAAAATAGTCACATGGCAGCAGAAATATGCCTGTCTCAATTATTGAGTTTTATTAAAAAATTAAATAAAAAGGAGGATACTGTTACATTATGACATTTGATCGTGAATGTTACAGAATGTTACAGATATCTTAACTGTAAAATCTGCCAGAGGTGACTGTTACAGAATGTTACAGATATCTTAACTGTAAAATCTGCCAGAGGTGACCATAATAAGTAAGTGTTAATACTCATATCACTTTCTCTTAATTGGAACAAACAATACTACCTACAATCTTGTTTAAAACAATGAAAATAACTAATTATATTTGTATTGGTATGACCATGACGGGCCGCTGAACAATGTTCAGATTGACATAACTAATTATATTTGTATTGGTATATGACCATGACGGGCCACAGATACATTAAGCAGGGGCCGCTGAACAATGTTCAGATTGACAGAACATAAGTGCATATTTTAAAACAATGTAGGATAAAACCCACACTTGCACATTCTCTCTATCGAGGATTTTTTAGAGTGTCAAATATGTTTTTCCAGTAATGCAAACATCACTTCGTTATGCAAATAATGATGCCACACCGGTGTGCTGTGTTCGTACTTCGTGCGAAGAGCAACTGGGACGGCTCGTAAACCGTCCATGTGTAAAGACAACGATGCAGCGACGAGAAGCGGCCAATGGCATCCCAACAGAGACCGCCAGGGAAGTCTAAACTCACTCAGGCTTGAGAAAGACACCTGTCAGTCACTACTGAAGGGTGACGCACAGGAATGGGGATGCCCCTGCTGCCTTGCTCATTGGTGGATAAGATGTCGTTCGAGTCTCTGTTGGTCCTTTAAGAAATCCCAACATGGAGAAAAGTAAGGACCCTGCATCTGTTGATCAAATATAATCACCTTGCACACATAAATTGCAAAATATCCTATGTTAATGTACTGCATCCACCATTTGTAACCAAATGTACCTGTTAATCCTCACTAAGGATTGTACTGTGTAGACTCAGAGCATTTAGCTGATAGTCATAAGACTCGAACAATGCCCGTTGGGCACCGACATACTCGTGAATGATTGGAAATGCATGGCACACCCAGCTATGTAATGATTTTCTTATGCATAATTATGTGTGAGTTCCTTTTCTGGCCATACAGTATATGGAGTTCTGTGATGACATGAGCATATGCCAGGGGTCCGCAACTTTTCTGACATGAACGGCGATCATTGTGATGTCAGAACATCATTGTCAGAACAGGCAGTCAGAACAGGCCAGCTCCATATACAGTATGGAGATCTAGGGGTGATCTGGTGTTGGTGTGATCGGCTATCCCACGGACTCCACACCGGGCAATGCACACGGTTTTCGAGTTATGTGGATTACAGACGTACGTTCACACACACACACACACACACACACACACACACACACACACACACACACACACACACACACACACACACACACACACACACACACACACACACACACACACAGATGTAGGGTTTCAGTGTTTTTGCTGACACATCTGGTACCTAGTCCGATCATCACTCCAAGTGACTGTAAGGCTGTCATAATTCTTTTAGGTATTTCATTGTTCTTATATTTCTAGATACTGCTGTACTTCAGTGTCTTTACTCTCACTCTGGCATTGTTGATCTTTGCCAGCTGGTCAGTTTCACAGGAATGAAGGGCAAAAAGTATGATTTGGGAACTGTAGCTTGTGTGTGCATACAGTACATGCATAATGTACGTGTTTTGGTAAAGTGCTTACCATACATGCAACAAAGATGAGGACAACAATGAACAAAGACTCATTATGCTTTGCCACTTATCACTTTAAAATGCCACCCACAGGACACACTATCTAAGTGTGTGTGTGTGTGTGTGTGTGTGTGTGTGTGTGTGTGTGTGTTTTTATGTAAGAAGACAAGACACTGTTAGACATTACCAAAGAACAAATGAATGAAATTATGATAGACAGACAGACTGTGTGTGTGTGTGTGTGTGTGTGTGTGTGTGTGTGTGTGTGTGTGTGTGTGTGTGCGTGCGTGTGTGTGCGTGTGTGCGTGCGTGCGTGCGTGCGTGCGTGCGTGCGTGCGTGCGTGCGTGCGTGCGTGCGTGCGTGCGTGTGAAAAGTGGATTGTTCCACGTCAGCGGCATTGCTGCTGACGTCGGTCGGAAGATATAGGGATGCAAAACCTATGCATCATGCGTCTGTCTGTCTGTCTGTCTGTCTGTCTGTCTGTTGGACGGACGGACGGACAGGTGGACGGAATTACATTTACTTATACTCCACTACATCTCAGAGCCAATTTTACAAGTAACGGAGTATTTCTACATTGCAGTATTGATACTTTTACTTTAAAGTAAAACAATTGAGGACTTTTACCTCTGCTGCTTATGATGCAGAATGTGATTCTATAACAGTATAGTTTTCAGCCAGTGGTCCGGGGACCACCAGTGGTCCTTGAGGGGTCTTCCAGGTGGTCCCCAGTGGTCCGGGGACCACCAGTGGTCCTTGAGGGGGTTCCAGGTGGACCCCAGTGGTCTGGCGACCACCAGTGGTCCTTGAGGGGGTTCCAGGTGGACCCCAGTGGTCTGGGGACCACTGGTCGTTGAGGGGTCTTCCAGGTGGTCCCCACTGGTCCGGGGACCACCAGTGGTCCCAAATGGACCCTTATACGGTTGCAACAATATGCACTCTCAAGAGTTGCATATTGTTAAACATCTAGAATTTTTTTTATTTTGATCGTTTCCCTGTTGTCTCTCATAATGGTACCAACATAAATACAGCATGAAAATGTGGACAGAATCTTATCCAAGACAACATATTCTTTAGTTTTGGGTCTGAGAGGCTTAATGTCATCAAATGGTGGTCCGTGGCTCAAATGATAAATAAATAAATAATGGGCCTTGATTATATGAAAAGGGTTGAAAACCACTGTTCTATATCAGCTCAGCAGCTATGAAGGATTGTACAACACTGCCACCATGTGGACTGAGTGTCCTACTGTTTTTCAATCCATCTACTTGTTCTAACACACGTGCACGCACGCACTGACGCACGTACACGCACGCACACACGCACAGGGAGGCCGCAGTCACTTCTGTGACACCCAATCAAAGCTGAGATGTAGGTGGAACCTACAGATTGAGTCACTTCTAATTATAAATGTGCTCTCGCAGCACTTTTCAGTGCCTATAACACATTTTATTGGATTGGCCCTCCGTTCTCACTCAGATATACAAGCAGGCTTTTTATTTTATCATTATTATTATTATTTTTAATACATCAGCATGCATTACCGGGGGTCCCCGGCCAAAAGCGTTGAGAAGCCCTGCTCTAGAGTTACTTTTCGAAGCGCCAGGCCATGGGCTTTCAGGCATGATGATGCACACACTTTGGGAGGGTGCCAGAGAAATGCACTGATGAAGGAAAAGACACCTCTCAGTGTAGTCCCGGGCACTCACAGGCCCGGTCGGTCGGGGGGCTATTAAAGACACCTCTCAGCAGTGCAGTACCACTCACACCGGTCGGGGGGATATTAAATGGGGGAGTGTTGCTGTTTTAATTACTGTGGCTTTATGGGCAGACTGCACTAAAGTGTCACCCGGGGTGACCCCAGCAGGACACTTTACTATCTACGTCTGTGAGGTTTAAAATAGCTCCGCATCTCATTGTGGTGATGCTGCAGTTGTATACTGCCAGGCAGAATCGGCACAGTGCCCACTCAAAGTACACTGTGTGAACTATAATATTCAGTTGTATACTGCCAGGCAGAATGGGCACAGTGCCCACTCAAAGTACACTGTGAACTACAGGCAGAATGGGCACAGTGCCCACTCAAAGTACACTGTGAACTACAGGCAGAATGGGCACAGTGCCCACTCAAAGTACGCTGTGTCAACTCTAATATTCAAGCTGGATGGTAGATAGTTGGTTTACTATAATGTTAAAATAAATGTGAATTTACAGTGTTTCATTTGTTGATTTTGGTTCTAGATTGTGTTGAATGTCGAACACGTGTTCCAATGGATGGAGTCAGGTTTTAAACATTATTAACCACTTACGTGCTTTAAACTTGATGAATACCAAAAATAGTTGAAAAAATAAGCTTGCATATTGAACTTGTAGTTAAGCTATTTTGTTATTGTTGGAAAAAAGTACAAAAATATCCTTCCAGTCCCCACCCGGCTTCCCTCCCAAACACGGACCAGTTGTGTAGACCTGCATGTAGTTTTAACTTTTAAACCTTTTTCATATCAAGGTCTATTATGTATTCGGAATTGGAGCCACGGACAACCATTTGATGAGATTTAGCCTCTCAGACCCAAAACATGAACCTCTGATGTAGACGCTTGGCCAAGCCGGATGCACCGCTGTGGATTCAAATCTCTAGACTCTGCTCTGCGGCGGTGGGCCAATAGCCTGCTTTAGGCCACAAACATATGATCTTTAAATAAAATAAAAACAATTGTTCGCGCATCTGTACATCCCCTAAAATATGGAAGGCGGTTATGAAACATAATTAAAAGTGATATGAGCCACATGATGTGACGTCTGTGTTTCCTGGCGTTGCAGGTGGATGGGATTCTGTGCTTGGCGGACATCCTGACGGACGAGAAGAGTCCGGAGGCGGCCAGGGCGGAGGCGGCGGCAGTGGTGGCCCAGATCACCTCCCCTCACCACACCTCCACCAATCACCTGGCCAGCTTCCTGGAGAGCATGCATGACATCGTCACCGCCCTCATCAGTGAGTGGACCAATACTGTGAAGCATTATTGGACAATTACAACTACAATTTAGCAGTGTTGGGTCAGCTACTTTACATACATGCCTAACACTGCAGTTAACAATGAATCATAGCTAATAGGCCTATTAATTAACTTTAATAGACCTATTGCTTACTCCACTATACGTGCAGGTATTCAAGCCTCAATTGACATGGCTTTTGAATTATATTTCACAATTCATGTGTAATGTGTGTGTGTGTGCTGTAAACAAACAGGGATTTAAGATGAAGGAAGCCCAAGGTTTCTCTTAACAGTAGTAGGCTAACTGCTTATAATTGGAGTTTTTTGTTTTGAAACACTGTGAAGACCATGTTTTGCTCAATACGATGATTGCCAGAGCATGTTGAGACTTTTATTGGAAGTAGTGCGTAGCTGTATTAAATGTACCATACTTATCCGTAAGTGACAAAGACACTCAAGTAATTTAGGGCGTGTTCGGAAATTGCGCACTGAGCGCACTGTGCAATGCAAACTAATTGGTGAGTGTGCTCCGGTGCGGCATTTCCGAACACGCCCTAAATGTAGAGTTCTGTTAAACTCATCTATTTTTATCCATATCCATTTTTGTGAACGCAGTGATTGCGAACGCAATGAGCACTAACTATGAGACCCTGCAGATCATGTCTGTGTGTGTGTCTGTCTGTCTGTCTGTCCCGCTGTGACACCACCCGCCCGCCACCAGAGGGCGCAGCTGTAGCACACACACACACACACACACACACACACACACACACACACACACACACACACACACACACACACACACACACACAAATTACTAACTAAAAAGAGAAAAGAAAGTACGTAATTTATTCTAATTGTTGTTATTGCAATTTACGAGCTGCGTTCGCTTCCCGCGTTTGCGCGTCTTACTTGTTGTATTATCTATGTGTTGTCTCACATATCATTGACAAAGGATGATAGCAGTCTAAAGTAGAAAAAGAAAAATATATATTGAGATTTTATTTTTATTTTTATTGATTAATTGATTTGGGGTTCTGTGTTTATTTCCCCACCTCCAGAGTTGTGTGAGACCGCCTCCTGTGGTGAAGTGTTCCTGCTAGCATCAGCAGCGTTGGCTAACATCACCTTTTTCGACAGCATGGCCTGTGAGATCCTCTTGCAGCTCAACGCCATACACATCTTACTCGAGGCCTGTAGGGACCGCCAGAGAGTTGACACGCCCTACTCTAAAGACCAGGTAGAGGAACCATCTATGACCGTCTGTATCTCCATAGACATAGAAAGGTAGACGCCTCCTTCGGCTCTGGGGCGTCTGTATTGCCATAGACAGAAAGGTAGACACTTCCTTCAGCTCTGGAGCGTCTGTATCTCCATAGACATAGAAAGGTAGACGCCTCCTTCGGCTCTGGGGCGTCTGTATCTCCATAGACATAGAAAGGTAGACGCCTCCTTCGGCTCTGGGGCATTTGTATCTCTATATAGACATAGAAAGGTAGACACCTCATTCGGCTCTGGGGCGTATGTGCAAAAGTGAGGGCAAGCTTCCGTGTTGGTGCTTCACTAGTCTCACGTAGTCAGACAACTATTGCAAGAGGCAACAGTCTGGCAACACGAAGACTAGTGCTTGTGTGCTTCACAGAAGCTTCCGTGTGCGTCAAGGAGTGGACGTGCATAAAAGGAGGTAAAAAAGAAAAAACATATACAGTGAGGGGAAAGGGGGGTGGGGGGCGGATTCTGATTTTACAGGGGCAAGTTACGAATTGCAGCCGTCCGTAGGTGCCCTTTGAGAGCAGTTTTAAAAGAGTCAAGGGATTTGCATGTCTCAATGACTGTTAGTAGGGCGTTCCACATTTTGGTGGCATAGGAGCTAAATTAATTTTGAGTCCCTTGTTTGTGCCAAATCTGGGTTGCACATGGTTTGTTGAACTCCCTCTGGTGTTGTGGTTGTGGACTTCGTTGACATTAAGGAAGTATTTAGACAGGTACATGGGTATCTTGGTCGTGTAGCAAATCATGTGGACCAGACCCATTGCAAGATGCTGTACTCTGTCGTCAACCCTAAGCCATACCAGCCTGTTAAAGTGGGCAGGGGTGAGGTGGGTTCGGGGAGTGAGGCCGAGTAGTAGCCTGACCAGTTTGTTTTGGGAAGTCTGGAGCCTTGTTTAAGGGCCTTTGAGGTGCTGTGGTAACAAGAGGTGCATGCATAGTCGTCAGTCGAAGAAACCTTGTACGAGGGCTCCTGTTAGGGTCTTCAAGGTGTTTTTGTTGACCAATGAGGAGATCCTGTATAGGAAGGTACTGAGAAGGTAGGGTATTGCTGAACTGGATGCATATGGTCAGAAAACCTGGATAAATGATTTTGACATGCATGGATAAACCTAGCCATTTCACATACTGTAAATGTATGAACTATGAAGTATGTTTTAGGGTTCAGGCTATATCACATCTTATTTGTTTTGCATGTAGTGCCATATACCTTCTTGTGTCATTCATTTTCAATATCAGGTGGTGACAATTCTGGCAAACCTCTCAGTCTTGGAGCAGTCAGCCCCAGAAGTCCTTCAAGAAAAAGGTACTGATCTCTGACAAGTTTTTTGTATTTCATTCTAGTAGCATAGTAGCCTATAACACTATGATGTGCGTGCGTGTGTGTGCATGCTAGGAAGAGTCTTGCATGGATTAAGGAAAAAAACATAATTCCACTAATCATGATTCATGAATAATAATGTATAGTGCAGTAAGATAAAATTGGCGCATGTCAATGCAATGTTTCATCATGTCACAAGATGGCAGCAGCGTCTCATATCTGAGGCACACAACTGTTGACGCTTTAACTGAAAATCATTGCTGTGGTGAAATGGTATAAAGTAGTGTCTTGAATTCCTGTAGCCTTTTATTGACACAAACGTATCATACCACTCTCTTTCATTGCTGCAGCCTTTTTCTTCATTTGTCACTTTTGTTATTTGTTTCTGTGTGATTTGTGTGTTCTTATTCGATTACCTCTTGGTCTGTGCTGATGATGGCTGCAGGCCCTGTCATGTCTCACATAGGATGGGAATTATCAATCAATTCATGTATTGATAATTTAAGTTTTGATAACCTTATCGATTAATTTCCCTCAATGTCTAACATAAAAATCTGCATTTTGCTGATATACAAAAAATACAAAAGGCTATTATATTCTTTAATCAAATATTTATTTGACCATTTGACACAGGGCCAGGCAATGGCATCTTTGGAAAACAATGAAATGAAAAGTGCACTGTCTTGTTGTCTGTCACATCACATGCAAAAGCATCAATCATTATTGAATGATTATTTAGTATTGATTGAAAGGTGGTGGGAGCAATAAGCCATGCTTCTTCTCACTCCTTTTGAATATGCTTTTATTTTATTTATTTTTTTACTTTTTTTATATATTGTTTTAAAAATTGCTTTATTCAAATAAATATTTCAATCAATCAATCAATCAATCAATCAATCAAGACGTTTCTGGGGGGACTTTCTGGGTCAAGTTTATTTTTATTTTTATGTCAGTGCCTGCCTAATCTGGTGGATAGAATTAGCCCTAAACTATATAAAAAAAATAAAAAAAAATGAACGGTGTACTTGACAGGACAAATTAATCTGATTCCGAATACTCCACACTCTCTCTTACTCCAATATGCTCACATACACTGTTACTCAATACATTCACTGTTATGTGACTGTTACTGTTATGTTATATGTTGAGCTTCAAGCTGTAACACTAGCGTTTGTTCGCTGCTGCGTCTTCCAGGCATAGAGAGACTCCTCCTGCTACTGGGAGAGAGGCCCTCCTCCGCCAGTCCATCAGAGGGCGCTGCATGCGAGCGCGTCCAACAGAAAGCTGCCGTCACCCTGGCCCGCCTCAGCAGAGACCCTGATGTGGCTCAAACAGCCATCCAGCTAAAAGGTACTCAAAGTAGGATCCAATAGGATCTCGGCCACTAACTCACACACTTCAGCATGGCGGTGTAACAGTGAAATTGGTGACCTGCCGAAATATGTGACCATCTTGTGGGGACTTCACACAACTTACATGGAAGTCTTTAAATACGTGGCCTGAATACTGCTAGATTGAACTCTGCTAATAAACAAACTGCAACGATTTATATTCGGACACTGACGTTATGTGATTGTCTACAGTATTGTCACATATTTTAGCAGGTCACCAATTTCACCATAACACTACCATGCTGGAGTGACCGAGTGTGAGTGAGCGAGTGGCCGAGATTTTGTGTATTGGAATTTGGCTAAAGAGATTTAACAAGAGTCGCTATCTTCGGTTTACTTCCTGTATCTGCATTAAGTGGGCAGACACATTATTAGGACACGGGAAGCAGGTTGGAGAACTTGGAGTCTATTCATTTCCAATGGGAGAGTGAATGTGAACACAGCTTATGAACCATTCCTTAGCTCCATGGTCATGGAGGACATGGAACTAAATACTGGACTCAATCATCACAAGGATTTCCAAGATATTCACACTAAAAATTGCTTTTTTTAAGTTAGTCAAATCGGGAGAAAATCTACTCTGTTATCGACCTTTCTTTATCCCAGCAACAAACTCTCACGAGATTTGAGGGGAGTCTGGAAGAGTCTCTCTGTCCATCTGCAGTCTGACGGACGACACATACAGCATGGGCACACTTGAGCCGACAGGCGCGACCAAAGGAAGCTGACTCCCGACGTCTTTCCGGCTTTTTAGACAGCGGGAGTCAGCTTCCTTTGGCCGCGCCTGTCGGCTCAAGTGTGCCCATGCTGATAGAGTCCCATATTATTATTTTTTTATTGAAGGTCGGGGGAGAAGCAAACCACGCCTACTTTACTTATAGGAGACCATTTGTAGGCTTTGTGTACCATTTCGCCTCTATAGTGGCTCCAACCGAGCCAGGCACACAAGTGTGTGAGAGAGAGAAGTTTTGGATTAAAATAAGTTCCTCACATTAGTCAAATAAGTTCCTCACATTAATTAAATTACATCCTGCACATCATTCTACAATCTACATTAAAACTGACTGGGGAGGGAGTCTGGGAGATATAGGTGGGTTATTGTTAATGATCTAATGATCATTATAACAATGTGAGAGAAAATAATTAAAAAGAAGGTAAAAGTTTATATTCGTGGACAATCTAAATCAAATCAAATAAAACTAGAACTGCACTCTGTCGAGTGCATACTTGCTTGTTGCACACTAGTAGGCCATAAATGGCCAACTAGTGCGCAAGCAGAGCGCGCAAGTACTTTCGACCGTTATAAACTGTCACTTTTGATGCGTATGCACCGTCCCAGCAAATTGTGCCTGATACGGCAGTGGTGCCAGATTACATACATGTATACACAGGAGCATTACCTTTAATCCTCCCAACACTAAAACATATCATCATTACGTCACCATCGAAAACCAATTACACTCTGGCATTGGGTCCTTTAATCCACATATTTCTTACGTCATCATTGAGAGCTAGTTATACATATACTATATATATAATTTGTAAGTTGATTAGCGGTATACTGTGGTTACTTTGCGCCAAAAACCGTCCCAGCCAACCCGCCACTTTTGATGCATATGCAAATAAAACAGCAAATTTGTGCCTGATTTGCTGGGACCAGATTACATACATGACCATATTTCTTACGTCATCATTGGCTACGTTTACATGAGCAGTTAAATCCCCTTTTCATTCCGAATAGAATTTCAATCCTATTAAACGTTGTTATGTAAACACCTACAAAAACTTACATCCGAATGAAAACGCTCGATGCGATCTAAAAACCATTCCGATGTCACTGGCCGGATTACTCCGATGTTCAATGCGATTGAAAGAAAATTGGACTCATGTATACACTAATTCGGATGTAAGTTCATTCTGGTCTTTTTGAGCATGCTCCAAGGCGCTCATATCCAAGGCGCGCCGAGGAGTTTGCACATAGAGCGCGTTATTTCGTTCCTTTTTTCAGATCCGAAATCCACAAAAAAACGTGGAGCAGCAGCAGATGACGATAACCCTGATCTGTGTGTATGTGTGTGTGTGTGTGTGTGTGTGTGTGTGTGTGTGTGTGTGTTCAACGGTCTCTCTCTCTCTCTCTCTCTCTCTCTCTCTCTCTCTCTCTCTCTCTCTCTCTCAAAAATAACGAGCGACCCGATACAATAATAATCAGTGTTGCGTGCCCTGGCCGTGCTGTAGATAATAAAGTACAAATAAAAACGAGATGATCACCTTCCCAGCGGAGAAGCGGAGCCGCAGCGTGTGGGGAAAAAAAGACGGTAAACATATTTGCCCGTCCCTATCCAACCAGCAGCCTCAAAGCTACTGCGGAATGAAATTATGGGATTTCAAAGTATCGTCTATTCGTCTTTCGTCTGTAATATGTTTGTATTGTTGAGACAGTCACAATGAATGAACTGCCTATATTTTATGTGTCCAACAGATGGCGTAGTTTCACGTGAATTAACATGTATCATGTCTTCTATCACTTCTCCATATAAACACTCATTCGGAATGACCATTTCCCATGTAAACTCGCGGCAAAAAACATTACATCGGATGTATTTTATTCGGAAGTATTTATTCGGAATGATCACCCTTCATGTAAACGTAGCCATTGAGAGCTAGTCATACATACAGTATACACACCATGTACTCTGGTCCCAGCAAATCAGGCACAACTTGCTATTTTATTTTACAGATTATATATATAGTATATGTATGACTAGCTCTCAATGATGACGTAAGAAATATGGTCATGTATGTAATCTGGTCCCAGCAAATCCGGCACAAATTTGCTGTTTTATTTGCATACGCATCAAAAGTGTCAGGTTGGCTGGGACATACGGACCGGGCATACGGACCGGGCGAAAATATTACTTGCGCGCTCTGCTTGCGCAAGTAAATATCTTGGAATTGTGTATGTGGTGTCATAAATATTAATGTTGACATGGCACACTTGACTATAAAATACAAACAAGACACAAGACACAAGAACAAAAAAAGGTTGCAAACCCCCTGCTGTAGTCTACTGTTTTTCTGGGTTATAGTTACGGGAGCATTTCACTTCAATTGGTTTAATGCTCATCATGAGATGGCACAATTTCTGTCTACTCGCTCTGTATCTCAGAGGTGGGCTGTGGACAGTCCAGAAACAGTCCAATGACATCAACTTACAGTTTATTGAAACTACAGCCTTCGTCTTCCTGGAAATGTTGCATGCTGAATTAGAAGCCGTTGGTCTTGCTTAAAAAAAAGAAAAGAAAACCTGGCCGAAATGTGTTATGTGCTGCTGCACTGTATGTACAATAAAATACTCTCAACTGAAAAAGGACAAGTTAGTGCTAGTGATCATTTAGTACTGGTGTCAGGTGCATGAGAGAGAACGGATGTGCGACATTCTGTCCACATTCTGTATCTCTGCCACGCTGGGTGGAGATGAAATCAAATCAAACTTTATTTCTAGGGCACATTTTCAAAGACCAGAGGTCAACCAAAGTGCTGTACAACAAGATCAGAAAGCAAGCATCACAGAGAACAAAATATACAAATAGCATAGTATAACAATTAACAAGTATTACACAATCTAAGATAACATTAACGTTATGAACCATTTTATGTGTAGACCTGTGAGCTTTTATCAAGCTTGAAATGTTGATTGTCCTTCTCGTCTACAGCTGTCCCTCGCCTTATTGAACTCTGTCGCTCTCCTGCTGAGAGGAATAACAGCGACTCTGTCCTGGTCGCATGTCTGGTACGTACTGTACATTAAGTCATACACTAGTGTGTGTGTGTGTGTGTGTGTGTTGTACATATATAGGCGTATTATAATCCAGAGGGAAATGTTTTAGGGTGTAAAAAAATCACGGTACTCCATCTTTAAGTACAAAGTAGTAACAGAGATGTAGAAGTGCATTTTGTAGAACTGTGTATGAAATCTTTCTGAAGTGGTGTTTGTGTTGTGCAAGCGTGTCAGGGTGTTTACTGTGTGTATGTTTGTGAGTATTGGAGCGTGCACAAGTAGGCTACATGTGTGTCTGAAGTGAATGCACGTTTATGTGTATCTCTGTGTATACAACATTTTATGTCACACACAAACCACCGTCTTCTTCATTCAATGTGTGGCATTTCAACATCCAAAACCTAGAAATATTTTACAAATATGTTGCAAATTATGCCCTATAGGCCTATTAGTGCAGGAAAAAAAGGCCCAAAAGTTGACTATACCCCTCCCCGAGGTAGAACAAAACGGGACATAGTTTTTTCATATCTTTAGGATGTCCCCTTCATGAAATGAATTGTCCCGAGATTTACTTTTACTGCAAAGGTCATGAAATTGATCCATGAAATGACTATAGGCAAAAAAAACGCCTACTATGAAAGATGGAGTTCCAAGAAAATCCTTTGCCATTTTCTACCTGTTGGTTGTTTTTACATCATACTTGCATAGATGTTCTACAGGCACTATGCCTACATCCCAGAACAATCAGAATGCAAATATTTTGTTCCATGTTGAATCAGCAGCCTTTTATATAATTCTATAGGCGGAAATTTCATTTCTGAGGAATGTTCCCTTGTAATCCTGGTGATACTCTTCTAAAATGGGGTAGTACAAAACCTGACTGTGTTTTTTCATAACTTTGACTTGTCCTCTTCATGAAATGGATGGTCAGTAGTTTTACTTTTACTGCAAAAGTCATGAAATTAATCCATGAAGTGACTCACCACATAGGCAAAAAAACGCCTATCTGAAAGAGGGAGTTCCAAGAAAGTAAGCTGTCATTTTCTACCTGCTGATTGTTTTTACATCATACTTGCACAGATGGCCTTACAGGTAGTGTCCCTAGATCCCAGAACAATCAGAATGTCAATATTTGGTTCTATGGTGAATCAGCAGGCCTTAAATAGGCGGAAATAGCAAAAGGTTGACTTTTCTGAGCAATATTCTCTTGTAATTTTGGTTTGTTGTGAGCCACTCTGCAGAGCACTTTTTGTACGCCTAGTGTAGCAGCAGTCACTTTGTTGTAGGAATTTTACAGTATTAATATCAGGATTAGAAGTGACCTGGAAAAAAATACTTGATAAAGTCAAAGTCGTACGATTTGTCACACATGTTACTGCAGTGAAATTTGTTCTCCGCATTTGACCCATCTCTTGGAGTGGTGAGGCACAGCTGTGCCACGCTCGGGAATCATTTAATTACTGTAGTATATTTGACCCCCAATTTGACCCATTGATGCTGAGTGCCAACTGCCAAGCAAGGAGGCATTGGGACCCATCTTTAGTCTTTGGTATGACCCGGCCGGGGATTGAACCCCGACCTCCCAGTTCCAGGACAGACACTCCACACCATAACCACAAGGCCATTGTCTGGCCTTGTTAAATGCAGAAATATTAGACCAAAGACCTTATAAAACCTGGCTGATTCACAATGCAAGCATATCTTTAAACATTTGTCTGGTTGCTTCGGGGTGTAGGGTACCTGTAGACACTGGGAACATCTCTGCACTTTTTTGGTGTGGAAAGTTTATTGAAGAATTGCATGCCTTTTGCAGTTTGTTGCGTTTTGCTATTTCTGACTCTAAAATTGACTTATATTAAAGGCTCACTATAGAACCAAATATTGGCATTTCATGACTTCCGCAGTAAAACTAAAACTTCTGACCATCCATTTTATAAAGAGGACTTCTTAAAGATTTGGAAAAAACAATGTCACATTTTATTCTACCCCTGATAAGTGAATATTGCTCAGTAAAGTAAACTTTGTGCTATTTCCGCCTATTTAAGGCCTTATATAAAAGGCTACTGATTCACAATAAAACCAAATATTGGCATTCTGATTCTTCTGGGATACTACCAGGCCATCTGTGCAAGTATGATATCAAAACAATCAGCAGGTAGAAAATGGCAGTGGATTTTCTTGGAACTTCCTCTTTTAGATAGGCGTTTTTTTGCCTATGTGGTGAGTAACTTCATGGATTAATTTCATGACCTTTGCAGTAAAAGTAAAACTTGGGACAATACATTTCATGAAGGGGACATCCTAAAGATATGAAAAAACTATGTCCCATTTTGTTCTACCCCTGATAAAGAGTAGGACAAGTGAATATTGCTCAGAGAACTAAACATTTTGCTATTTTCGCCTATTTAAGGCCTTATATAAAAGGCTGCTGATTCACAATAGAACCAAATATTGGCATTCTGATTGTTCTGGGATGTAGGCACACTACCCGTAGACCATATGTGCAAGTATGATGTAAAAACAACCAACAGGTATAAAATGAGTATTTACTTGGAACTCCCACTTTTAAGATAGGCGTTTTTTTGTGCCTGTGGTAGTAACTTCATGGACCAATTTCATGACCTTTGCAGTAAAAGTAAATCTCGGGACAATCCATTTCATGAAGGAGACATCCTAAAGATATGAAAAAACTATGTCCCGTTTTGTTCTACCTCGGGGAGGGGTACCTCGAAAACTAAGCCTCTTTTTTAGGGTTTTATCCTGCACTATATGGTGTCTCATGGAAAAAATAACCAACCTAGAAGCTCATAGCTATAGTCTCTCGAGACAGACTGTTGACAAAAAGAGGGCGCTGTTTTTCCTTTTTGAGTTCTCAGATTGAGATGCTCATAACAGTAGTAGTTAAGGACACCCTTGGTCCCTAGGGACCTCGATGTCCGATTTCGGCATTCTCAGGACACTCCCTAGGGACGAGGGGGCGGGGCCTAACCCTTTTTTTCCGATGACGTCATTATATTGATTTTGCTGATTGGAGCTTCCGGTATCTGAGGATCAGATTGGATGAGGACGGCAGTTTCATCGGTGCCAGTTTGACAATCAATGATCATTAATTTAAACTATTTCGCAATTACAGTGGTACTGTATACATGCCAGTGAAACTAATTTTAAACCGACCTCTGTGACAGTTGGTTCGGCAAAGACTGTGTGTCTGTGTGCGAGTATTGATTTTGCATGCTTGGATTTAAACGAGCTGATCGTATTGATTTCACCTCTGGTGGTTGACTCTCTCTCTCTCTCTCTCTCTCTCTCTCTCTCTCTCTCTCTCTCTCTCTCTCTCTCTCTCTCTCTGACAAATATTGTCATGTATTCTGGCTCTCACCAACAAGTCTGGAGTCACTGAACTAAAAGACTTACAGCTTAGATTATTTCCAGTTTGGTTATAAAAAGTCGGGGAGGAACTGATGATGCAACTGTCAGCCTGCTTAACCCCTTGGCGAACTATCTCTAACTCCCCATCTTACTAGGCCAGCTTTTTATTGATTTTACGTTTCCTTTCAGCAGTATGCAGATAGGCACCGTTCTGCAGAGGCTCAATGACATAGAGGTAAATGGTGGTTTTGTCTATCTTGTCAGAGACTTCCTCTCTGACCGTCCTTAACAGGTCTGTGTTAATGATACTCTGTCCGACATCATTCTGCTTATTATTGGTGTTTTACAGGGGACTATCTTATACCCCTTACTTTTCTCATTATATACAAATGTATTCACTTATACCAGGGTTTTTCAACTGATTTTGACTTACAGACTACCATTCTTCTGACTAAGAGCAACCTGGGGACTACCACTATTGTGTCAGGTGGGCTGACCATCCCGTCCTGCATTTCTTGGGACAGTCGCGAAATAGCACATTTCACTCAGTTCAAGTCATCCCCCAAATCAAAAGATATAGGAAACTAATTGAGCAGGCTATGGGATAGCGGTATTGATTCTATCTGGGGTGTGTGGTCCTGGGATCAATAGTTCGTATGGACCCTGTCAGGGACATGCTTTTGCTGGGGGCTGTGTGAGTGTGGGTGTGTGTGCGTGTGCGTGTGCGTGCGTGCTGGTGTGTATGGTGAATTTTGCATGGTCCACGGTGTCTTAATGTCTTGTTTAATGTATGACTTGTATTATTTTGGTACGTGGTGCTGTATTTTGTGACATTTGCATGGGTCAGGGTGTCTTAATGTTTTGTTTTAATGTATGACTTGGGTTATTTTTGGTATGTGGTGTGGTGTTTTGTGACATTTGCATGTTTCAGGGTGTCTTAATGTTTTATTTTAATGTATGACTTGGGTTATTTTTTTGGTATGTGATGTGGTATTTTGTGAGTTATGCATGGTTCATGGTGTCTTAAGGTTTTGTTTAATGTATGACTGGGGTTATTTTGGTATGTGATGTGGTGTTTTGTGAGTTATGCATGGTTCAGGGTGTCTTAAGGTTTTGTTTTAATGCATGAGTTGTATTATTTTGGTATGTGATGTGGTGTTTTGTGACATTTGCACGGGGCAGGGTGTCTTAATGTTTTGTTTTAATGTATGACTTGTATTATTTTGGTACGTGGTGCTGTATTTTGTGACATTTGCATGGGTCAGGGTGTCTTAATGTTTTGTTTTAATGTATGACTTGGGTTATTTTTGGTATGTGGTGTGGTGTTTTGCGACATTTGCATGTTTCAAGTTGTCTTAATGTTTTATTTTAATGTATGACTTGGGTTATTTTTTGGTATGTGATGTGGTGTTTTGTGAGTTATGCATGGTTCATGGTGTCTTAAGGTTTTGTTTAATGTATGACTGGGGTTATTTTGGTATGTGATGTGGTGTTTTGTGAGTTATGCATGGTTCAGGGTGTCTTAAGGTTTTGTTTTAATGCATGAGTTGTATTATTTTGGTATGTGGTGTGGTGTTTTGCGACATTTGCATGTTTCAAGTTGTCTTAATGTTTTATTTTAATGTATGACTTGGGTTATTTTTTTGGTATGTGATGTGGTGTTTTGTGAGTTATGCATGGTTCATGGTGTCTTAAGGTTTTGTTTAATGTATGACTGGGGTTATTTTGGTATGTGATGTGGTGTTTTGTGAGTTATGCATGGTTCAGGGTGTCTTAAGGTTTTGTTTTAATGCATGAGTTGTATTATTTTGGTATGTGATGTGGTGTTTTGTGACATTTGCACGGGTCAGGGTGTCTTAATGTTTTGTTTTAATGTATGACTTGGGTTATTTTTGGTATGTGGTGTGGTGTTTTGTGACATTTGCATGTTTCAGGTTGTCTTAATGTTTTATTTTAATGTATGACTTGGGTTATTTTTTGGTATCTGATGTGGTGTTTTGTGAGTTATGCATGGTTCATGGTGTCTTAAGGTTTTGTTTAATGTATGACTGGGGTTATTTTGGTATGTGATGTGGTGTTTTGTGAGTTATGCATGGTTCAGGGTGTCTTAAGGTTTTGTTTTAATGCATGAGTTGTATTATTTTGGTATGTGATGTGGTGTTTTGTGACATTTGCACGGGTCAGGGTGTCTTAATGTTTTGTTTTAATGTATGACTTGGGTTATTTTTGGTATGTGGTGTGGTGTTTTGTGAGTTATGCATGGTTCAGGGTGTCTTAAGGTTTTGTTTTAATGCATGAGTTGTATTATTTTGGTATGTGATGTGGTGTTTTGTGACATTTGCACGGGTCAGGGTGTCTTAATGTTTTGTTTTATTGTATGACTTGGGTTATTTTTGGTATGTGGTGTGGTGTTTTGTGACATTTGCATGTTTCAGGTTGTCTTAATGTTTTATTTTAATGTATGACTTGGGTTATTTTTTGGTATGTGATGTGGTGTTTTGTGAGTTATGCATGGTTCATGGTGTCTTAAGGTTTTGTTTAATGTATGACTTGGGTTATTTTTGGTATGTGGTGTGGTGTTTTGTGACATTTGCATGTTTCAGGGTGTCTTAATGTTTTATTTTATTGTATGACATGGGTTATTTTTGGTATGTGGTGTGGTGTTTTGTGACATTTGCATGGTTCAGGTTGTCTTAATGTTTTATTTTAATGTATGACTGGGGTTATTTTGGTATGTGGTGTGATGTTTTGTGATATTTGCACGGTTCAGTTTGTTTTAAGGTTTTGTTTTAATGTATGACTGGGGTTATTTTGGTATGTGATGTGGTGTTTTGTGAGTTATGCATGGTTCAGGGTGTCTTATGGTTTTGGTTTAATGTATGACTTGGGTTATTTTGGTATGTGATGTGGTGTATTTTGTGACATTTGCATGGGTCAGGGTGTCTTAATGTTTTGTTTTAATGTATGACTTGGGTTATTTTTGGTACGTGGTGATGTATTTTTGGTATGTGGGTATGTGGTTGGGGAATTTTTACATGGTTCATGATGTCTTAATGATTTGTTTAAGGTATGAGTTGTATTATTTTGGTAAGTGATTGTATGTTTTGTGGCATTTGCATGGTTCAGGTTGGCTTAATGGTTTATTTTAATGTATGACTTGGATTATTTTTGGTACATGGGGGTGTATTTTGTGGCGTTTGCATGGTGCATGGTTCAGGCATGCCGCGGGCATGTCTGTGGCCGTTTGAGCTGTGAGGTTGAGGTTAATACTGAGTAATGTACGGTTAGTTCATGCTAGTAGGGTACATGTTTAAAGTAATCATGTATATCATATTGGCGTAACTAAATTTGAAATGAGTTGAGTGGACTTTGTATTTTTAGATGAACACACTATGTTGTTCACCTACAATTATAGGGATCGATGACTAGAGTAGATTGACGGCATTTTACAATAGCTACTATTAGGTATTATTGACATTTAAAGTTAGATAGACTATAGTCTATACTACATGGTGGTATAGGCATCCATGGATTTCCAGGGAATTCAACCCGAATCTGTAGACGGGGTCTGTACACAAAACACAATGTTTTGTGTTGACAATAACTACGAGGCAATAACAGCCATCATACTAGTAAATATTATGTATACTAGTTAAATTATCTAAACTCTGTGATTTGGCATAGACATTTTTCACGACACATAGGAAGAGTCTAAACTACATGCATAATAATAAAATATGGTTGAATGTTTCAAATACTGGATAGTTAGAATGGGTCATGCATGTTTTTAATACAACCACCTTAACATCACCATGTCTGATGGTGCAGTGTGTAAATGTAACAGGTTATCTACATGGTGTATACTAAAGCATGTAATACTGATGTACCGATGTTTTTCCAAGAGTTCAGATCGTATAGTTTAGAAAATTGTGTAAGTCTATACTATACGAGGTCTTTAGATCATGGTCAGCACCAAATATCATACCAAAAGTCTGTATCTTATGTTTATCAGGTTTTATTTTGATCAGAAAATAGACAATTATGCAGATGAACATACACTGTAGCACAACATGGAGCAAAATGTACAAGACAATGAATTCACCAGGATATCAAATATACTCAGTCATCAACTATTTCTAATGTATATATATATATATAGATATATATATATATACAATGATGCAATCAGGTCAATCATAGTGGTAATAGTTATGTCCTTGATTATTATATATTTTTTTTGGATCATATCAGGGTAAATCCTTCCAGTAATGCAAATAAGATGTACATAGCCTATGGATTCTTGACATTGGCAGTGGTCCTACCTCAATACCGCTAGTTCTCAATACCTTAATAACCCTCGGTATAAAATCATCAGTCCACAACTTGTTCATTAAATCTTTAAAATGATTGTAGAAGTAATATCGGGGCGTAATATTCAAACATGTGTGCTCGGTTTGACTAGAATGGTCTATGCGGCAGCCGTTGCAATCATCCTTCGTCTGTTCGATTATAGCGTTTGCGAGTAGTTGACCAACATGTATTTTCAGAATATCTGTAAGATTTGTGGGGTTTGTCCCAGCAAACTCATCCAAAGTCAGTGGCCAATTCAGGGGATATGGCGGCGAAAGCAATGGTGTGTCGGAGGCTGGAGGGTCATGGGGAGCAGTTGAATTTGGGGGTGATAGGTCTACCATCTCAAAATACTCTGTGTCCCCCGCACCATAGCCCCAAAATGCCCTCTCAAAATGTTCATCGTTCTTCGGATCATAGTCGCAAAATGCCCGGGCATCATCATATTCATCGCTGTCCGTATCTGCAGTACTGATGTTATGCCACCACGGGGGGTGTATACACGGTCCATTGCGGGTCCATCCACCATGAGAGGTCCCTTCATTCGAGTTTGATTCTCCCAATGAAGAAGTAGAATCCTCCATGGTGCGTGAATGGCGCAATATACCGGCAATAATGAGTTAGCATTTTACCTATAGTGTAGGAGGGGGTGGGCTGGTAGCTGCAATTGTTGGACCATCGGTTTCTAGATCAGAGTGGGGCGTGGGTGCATCGTTTTCTAGGACGCTGTACGAATTATGATTTACAGGACGGTTATCCATTGAGAATAATGAACCGCCAGCTGGCTTTGGGGGATCACCGAGCGAGAAGCTACTATGTCTGGAATCACCTCTCTCTTGACCCACTGTCACATAGGCACAAATGCGGAGTAATGAAGTTGAGATGGACATGTCTAGACCGCTACACTCACATCTCATCAAACCAACCTCGGAAAGTGAAGTGACCATCACAGAGTCAAAACAACCACAAGAATGGCACAGAATCAGTCAAAGATGGAGCCAACAACTAGAGAAACTTGCAAACGTTCACGAGGTTGATGACGTTGTCAAATGTGGTAATTTTATCATTGGGTTAGATGGTGAATTCCAGACATAGTAGCTTCTCGCTCGGTGATCCCCCAAAGCCAGCTGGCGGTTCATTATTCTCAATGGATAACCGTCCTGTAAATCATAATTCGTACAGCGTCCTAGAAAACGATGCACCCACGCCCCACTCTGATCTAGAAACCGATGGTCCAACAATTGCAGCTACCAGCCCACCCCCTCCTACACTATAGGTAAAATGCTAACTCATTATTGCCGGTATATTGCGCCATTCACGCACCATGGAGGATTCTACTTCTTCATTGGGAGAATCAAACTCGAATGAAGGGACCTCTCATGGTGGATGGACCCGCAATGGACCGTGTATACACCCCCCGTGGTGGCATAACATCAGTACTGCAGATACGGACAGCGATGAATATGATGATGCCCGGGCATTTTGCGACTATGATCCGAAGAACGATGAACATTTTGAGAGGGCATTTTGGGGCTATGGTGCGGGGGACACAGAGTATTTTGAGATGGTAGACCTATCACCCCCAAATTCAACTGCTCCCCATGACCCTCCAGCCTCCGACACACCATTGCTTTCGCCGCCATATCCCCTGAATTGGCCACTGACTTTGGATGAGTTTGCTGGGACAAACCCCACAAATCTTACAGATATTCTGAAAATACATGTTGGTCAACTACTCGCAAACGCTATAATCGAACAGACGAAGGATGATTGCAACGGCTGCCGCATAGACCATTCTAGTCAAACCGAGCACACATGTTTGAATATTACGCCCCGATATTACTTCTACAATCATTTTAAAGATTTAATGAACAAGTTGTGGACTGATGATTTTATACCGAGGGTTATTAAGGTATTGAGAACTAGCGGTATTGAGGTAGGACCACTGCCAATGTCAAGAATCCATAGGCTATGTACATCTTATTTGCATTACTGGAAGGATTTACCCTGATATGATCCAAAAAAATATATAATAATCAAGGACATAACTATTACCACTATGATTGACCTGATTGCATCATTGTATATATATATATATCTATATATATATATATACATTAGAAATAGTTGATGACTGAGTATATTTGATATCCTGGTGAATTCATTGTCTTGTACATTTTGCTCCATGTTGTGCTACAGTGTATGTTCATCTGCATAATTGTCTATTTTCTGATCAAAATAAAACCTGATAAACATAAGATACAGACTTTTGGTATGATATTTGGTGCTGACCATGATCTAAAGACCTCGTATAGTATAGACTTACACAATTTTCTAAACTATACGATCTGAACTCTTGGAAAAACATCGGTACATCAGTATTACATGCTTTAGTATACACCATGTAGATAACCTGTTACATTTACACACTGCACCATCAGACATGGTGATGTTAAGGTGGTTGTATTAAAAACATGCATGACCCATTCTAACTATCCAGTATTTGAAACATTCAACCATATTTTATTATTATGCATGTAGTTTAGACTCTTCCTATGTGTCGTGAAAAATGTCTATGCCAAATCACAGAGTTTAGATAATTTAACTAGTATACATAATATTTACTAGTATGATGGCTGTTATTGCCTCGTAGTTATTGTCAACACAAAACATTGTGTTTTGTGTACAGACCCCGTCTACAGATTCGGGTTGAATTCCCTGGAAATCCATGGATGCCTATACCACCATGTAGTATAGACTATAGTCTATCTAACTTTAAATGTCAATAATACCTAATAGTAGCTATTGTAAAATGCCGTCAATCTACTCTAGTCATCGATCCCTATAATTGTAGGTGAACAACATAGTGTGTTCATCTAAAAATACAAAGTCCACTCAACTCATTTCAAATTTAGTTACGCCAATATGATATACATGATTACTTTAAACATGTACCCTACTAGCATGAACTAACCGTACATTACTCAGTATTAACCTCAACCTCACAGCTCAAACGGCCACAGACATGCCCGCGGCATGCCTGAACCATGCACCATGCAAACGCCACAAAATACACCCCCATGTACCAAAAATAATCCAAGTCATACATTAAAATAAACCATTAAGCCAACCTGAACCATGCAAATGCCACAAAACATACAATCACTTACCAAAATAATACAACTCATACCTTAAACAAATCATTAAGACATCATGAACCATGTAAAAATTCCCCAACCACATACCCACATACCAAAAATACATCACCACGTACCAAAAATAACCCAAGTCATACATTAAAACAAAACATTAAGACACCCTGACCCATGCAAATGTCACAAAATACACCACATCACATACCAAAATAACCCAAGTCATACATTAAACCAAAACCATAAGACACCCTGAACCATGCATAACTCACAAAACACCACATCACATACCAAAATAACCCCAGTCATACATTAAAACAAAACCTTAAAACAAACTGAACCGTGCAAATATCACAAAACATCACACCACATACCAAAATAACCCCAGTCATACATTAAAATAAAACATTAAGACAACCTGAACCATGCAAATGTCACAAAACACCACACCACATACCAAAAATAACCCATGTCATACAATAAAATAAAACATTAAGACACCCTGAAACATGCAAATGTCACAAAACACCACACCACATACCAAAAATAACCCAAGTCATACATTAAACAAAACCTTAAGACACCATGAACCATGCATAACTCACAAAACACCACATCACATACCAAAAAATAACCCAAGTCATACATTAAAATAAAACATTAAGACAACCTGAAACATGCAAATGTCACAAAACACCACACCACATACCAAAAATAACCCAAGTCATACAATAAAACAAAACATTAAGACACCCTGACCCGTGCAAATGTCACAAAACACCACATCACATACCAAAATAATACAACTCATGCATTAAAACAAAACCTTAAGACACCCTGAACCATGCATAACTCACAAAACACCACACCACATACCAAAAATAACCCAAGTCATACATTAAAACAAAACATTAAGACACCCTGACCCGTGCAAATGTCACAAAACACCACATCACATACCAAAATAATACAACTCATGCATTAAAACAAAACCTTAAGACACCCTGAACCATGCATAACTCACAAAACACCACATCACATACCAAAATAACCCCAGTCATACATTAAACAAAACCTTAAGACACCATGAACCATGCATAACTCACAAAACACCACATCAGATACCAAAAAATAACCCAAGTCATACATTAAAATAAAACATTAAGACAACCTGAAACATGCAAATGTCACAAAACACCACACCACATACCAAAAATAACCCAAGTCATACATTAAAACAAAACATTAAGACACCCTGACCCGTGCAAATGTCACAAAACACCACATCACATACCAAAATAATACAACTCATGCATTAAAACAAAACCTTAAGACACCCTGAACCATGCATAACTCACAAAACACCACATCACATACCAAAATAACCCCAGTCATACATTAAACAAAACCTTAAGACACCATGAACCATGCATAACTCACAAAACACCACATCACATACCAAAAAAATAACCCAAGTCATACATTAAAATAAAACATTAAGACAACTTGAAACATGCAAATGTCGCAAAACACCACACCACATACCAAAATAATACAACTCATGCATTAAAACAAAACCTTAAGACACCCTGAACCATGCATAACTCACAAAACACCACATCACATACCAAAATAACCCCAGTCATACATTAAACAAAACCTTAAGACACCATGAACCATGCATAACTCACAAAACACCACATCACATACCAAAAAATAACCCAAGTCATACATTAAAATAAAACATTAAGACAACTTGAAACATGCAAATGTCGCAAAACACCACACCACATACCAAAAATAACCCAAGTCATACATTAAAACAAAACATTAAGACACCCTGACCCATGCAAATGTCACAAAATACAGCACCACGTACCAAAATAATACAAGTCATACATTAAAACAAAACATTAAGACACCCTGCCCCGTGCAAATGTCACAAAACACCACATCACATACCAAAATAATACAACTCATGCATTAAAACAAAACCTTAAGACACCCTGAACCATGCATAACTCACAAAACACCACATCACATACCAAAATAACCCCAGTCATACATTAAACAAAACCTTAAGACACCATGAACCATGCATAACTCACAAAATACCACATCACATACCAAAAAAATAACCCAAGTCATACATTAAAATAAAACATTAAGACACCCTGAAACATGCAAATGTCACAAAACACCACACCACATACCAAAAATAACCCAAGTCATACATTAAAACAAAACATTAAGACACCCTGACCCATGCAAATGTCACAAAATACAGCACCACGTACCAAAATAATACAAGTCATACATTAAACAAGACATTAAGACACCGTGGACCATGCAAAATTCACCATACACACCAGCACGCACGCACACGCACACGCACACACACCCACACTCACACAGCCCCCAGCAAAAGCATGTCCCTGACAGGGTCCATACGAACTATTGATCCCAGGACCACACACCCCAGATAGAATCAATACCGCTATCCCATAGCCTGCTCAATTAGTTTCCTATATCTTTTGATTTGGGGGATGACTTGAACTGAGTGAAATGTGCTATTTCGCGACTGTCCCAAGAAATGCAGGACGGGATGGTCAGCCCACCTGACACAATAGTGGTAGTCCCCAGGTTGCTCTTAGTCAGAAGAATGGTAGTCTGTAAGTCAAAATCAATTGAAAAACCCTGGTATAAGTGAATACATTTGTATATAATGAGAAAAGTAAGGGGTATAAGATAGTCCCCTGTAAAACACCAATAATAAGCAGAATGATGTCGGACAGAGTATCATTAACACAGACCTGTTAAGGACGGTCAGAGAGGAAGTCTCTGACAAGATAGACAAAACCACCATTTACCTCTATGTCATTGAGCCTCTGCAGAACGGTGCCTATCTGCATACTGCTGAAAGGAAACGTAAAATCAATAAAAAGCTGGCCTAGTAAGATGGGGAGTTAGAGATAGTTCGCCAAGGGGTTAAGCAGGCTGACAGTTGCATCATCAGTTCCTCCCCGACTTTTTATAACCAAACTGGAAATAATCTAAGCTGTAAGTCTTTTAGTTCAGTGACTCCAGACTTGTTGGTGAGAGCCAGAATACATGACAATATTTGTCAGAGAGAGAGAGAGAGAGAGAGAGAGAGAGAGAGAGAGAGAGAGAGAGAGAGAGAGAGAGAGAGTCAACCACCAGAGGTGAAATCAATACGATCAGCTCGTTTAAATCCAAGCATGCAAAATCAATACTCGCACACAGACACACAGTCTTTGCCGAACCAACTGTCACAGAGGTCGGTTTAAAATTAGTTTCACTGGCATGTATACAGTACCACTGTAATTGCGAAATAGTTTAAATTAATGATCATTGATTGTCAAACTGGCACCGATGAAACTGCCGTCCTCATCCAATCTGATCCTCAGATACCGGAAGCTCCAATCAGCAAAATCAATATAATGACGTCATCGGAAAAAAAGGGTTAGGCCCCGCCCCCTCGTCCCTAGGGAGTGTCCTGAGAATGCCGAAATCGGACATCGAGGTCCCTAGGGACCAAGGGTGTCCTTAACTACTACTCATAACACATCACAATGTGACAAATTGTGAGCCTTTAGCTATTTTCCACTATTAAGACTTTTGAAAATGTTTGACCATTAAAAAAGAAAAACATAAATAAATGACGTGCCCAGAGACACCAGGTTGAAGCGTTGAAGTTTTAGTCATAGTCTTTTGAATAGTTTAAATTTAGTTTTAGTCACATTTTAGTCACCTGGAATGCGTTAGTGTTAGTTTAGTTTTAGTCGACTAAATATCATAAGATTATTAGTCAACTAAATTGAGTTGAGTTGATTCAGTTGATTTAGTCGACTAAAATGTATCTTGGTGGGCCTTGATGCCGTCGTAATGACTGATCTTGAGCTTGTAGATCTGTCCCTTCCTAACATTTTAGCCTAGTTTTTATTTGTCGACAAAATTGTCGATATATTAAGTCTTAGTTTAGTCATCATTGCTTAGTTTTCATTTTAGTTTCCATTTAGTTTTCGTCAGTGAAAAAAGGTAGTCGACGTAAATTTTTCGTCATAGTATTAGTCGAGAGAATCAACACTGGCTGCACCACACTGAACAACCTATCCATCCATCAGTGGTGCACCAAATGACTGGTCAGCTTAATTACGTCCACGGGGCAGCATGGGAACACATCAAACCAAACCCAGCATCTTCAAACTCCAACCATTATAATGAGAACACACAGGCCTGTGTGTTTAAATATGTACATGTCATGAATATGATTCCTTCTCATGTTTTATCATTCTCTCGTTTCGATCATAATTGATAGGACTTGATCATATTCATATAGTACCAGAGTGGGGGGAGGGGGACAGCCTCTCTGTGCTAATAAGACATGCCCTCCCTTTCTCACTATACAGTAATGCAGCGCCTGCAAGTTCACTCAAATTAACCATGATTCTTCATCTTTTTTAGCCAAGGGTTAATATGCAGTGCATTTGTACAGTATGTGTGGACTGTTTGCCTTCGATGGATGCCTGACATCATTAATGTAATCATTTTTTAAATTACAATTAGTCTAGAGAGAGTATTTCACTTTCAATCCACCCCCCCTCCTACCCCGAAATATAATGGATTGCATTTTATAGCGCTTTTCTATGCACCACACGCCTTCTCAAATCGCTTACATTGATTCAGTCATTGGGAAGTGAAGCGGCGAACAGTCGACGCCAGCGTCACACGCCAATGGTGGCAACCACTGGAGGCAATGTGCGGTTCAGTGTCTTGCTCAAGGACACTTCCACATGTGGACAGGAGGGGCCGGGATTCGAACCGCCGACCCACGGATCATTGGACGACCTGCTCTACCTCCTGAGCCACATGGGTTATTTGGTATATAGTCTTTTTTATTGGCCTAAAATATTGTCTATATACTAATACCGTACATTCATTCATGAATCCACTTGCTGACCGGCTGTCAGTATAGAGACATTTATTTTATAGGGGTTTCTTGTGACCCTACCATTAACATCCAGTATAAGACAAAAATGTCAAACCTTCCTTATGCTTTAAGTAGCATCAGCATGTGACATTCTGAATCCATTCCAAGCATTAGTTTTGCACAAAAAACACTCCTTGGGCTAAAAATGGCCATATATATAATTATTTCAGACAGTAGTCCATATCACACAAGATCAACGTACAAAAAACAAAAAGACAAACAACATGGGAAAAGGATAAAAGCGGGCAATTAATACAAAACAAAGTACAGTAGTGCATATATAAGTACTGACCTACCTAATCAGCAGCAGGCTGCTGAGCCAGTGCTTGCGCAGCCTGGACGTGACCCGGTAACAGCTCTTCATAGGGTTCGTTAGTGCCACTATGATGCTGTTACTAGACACCTCCAGAAGTTGCATAAAGTCATACATCAGTTTTCTTAACAATACGGCCATAGCCGTCATGACAATGTGATGAGATCAGCACAAATGTAATGAGGTCAGCACCATTTTGGACACATTATGGGCAAGTAGCTATGGCAGTTTTTTAGCCCAAGGAGTGTTTTTTTGTGCAAAACTAATGCTTGGAATGGATTCAGAATCATGAAAACCCTTTAGTTTGACATGTCACATGCTACTTAAAGCAAAAGAAAAGTTTGAAATTTTTGACATTTTTGCCTTAGTAGGATGTTAATGGTAGGGTCACAAGAAACCCCTATAAAAAGATTGCTCAATACCGACAGCCGGTCAGCAAGTGGATTTATGAATGTATAGTATATAGACAATATTTTAGGCCAATAAAAGAGACTACCAAATGTCCCACTTTAAACAAAAGAAGCCTGTCGGCTGCCGGACTGCTGTATGTGTATCCAGTGCCAGTTCCTAATGTATGTACTCTCTCCAGGCTGCACTGAGGCGGCTAGCAGCGGGGTGTCCAGACAGCATAGATGCTGCCGACCACCAACAGCTCATCAAACCTCGGCTGGTCGACTCCTTTCTGCTGTGCTCCAACATGGAGGAGAGCTTCGTATGATCGCCCCGGACCTTCTGAATGCAGCGAACACTAATGCAGCTGAGCTCAAAGTGCACCAAGACATCACACGTCCAATGCCGGTGTTGAACAAACCCGAGGAATAACAGCAACAATATGAATAATACACTTTATTGTACAGAACCTTTCATGCATAGAGTGCATCTCAATTTTGCTTTACGATATTGGAAAATGCAATACAAACATTTACACAAAGCTGGCTAATATTGTATACAGTGCATGGAACCTGACAGTTTTCAACCCTCTTGACATTTCCAATGTTTTGCTGTGTTGCATCCTTTTCTGTTCATGAGTAATTATTATTATTAAGGTCTGAAAAAAAAGATAAAAAGAAAAGAAAACATATTTACACATTACCAGAGATAAGAGATAAAGGTGTGTGAGCATAACAACCGGTGTGTACTGTGCATTAACCCATTTAGGCCTGACCTCAAAATTAAAATAATAAATCTTCTAAATCCTCCAGTTTTCTGAAATAGATACTTTCACGATTTTTCAAAAATAGCAGACCTACAAGCTAGATCTGCTATTTTTCAATAGCTAAATTATAACAATGTTTAAAACACCAAAATGGGTTCCCGCCCAAAATGGGTTTTAAATATACTTAATGACATTAGTTGCTAACTAGGTGCTAGGACATGCGGATTAAGGTTCGTGTCAACCGCATAATCCACATAAACACTGGTACTGTATAATCTGTGACACCGGTGTTATCCGCGAGTGGCGTATGAGGTTAAATAAGAAAGGTCAAAGGGGTTGACTCTGTTCAGGTTGCAGTATCCTCGCTAAAGCTTTACAGCAGCTCACAGAACATGCTTTTAATCAAAATAAGAAGATTTTTAATAACTGATCTCATTATGGAGATGTGTATATAAATATTGGATCAGGACAAATCGGTATCGGCAGATACTCAAAATCAAATGATCGGAATTGGATCAGGAGCAAAAAAAATTGATCGGGACATCCCCAATTTATAGTTATATTGTAGTTATCGTTCTTGGTGTGGATGACCCTTAAGAGGATATAAAGCTGGGTTCACTGTTTTTCAACAACTCCGTAGTTCAACTCCAAACTGAAAATCATGATAAACTTTTCAAGGTAAACTTTTCGGGCAACAGCTAGTGGCTTTTTTTACTGAATCATTTATTTATTATTGCACATAGAAATATGGCTGTGTAGGTGCAGTTGTATCATTCCTTTGAGCTGAACACAAGGCACAGTTCTATTGTAAAATGCAATATATGCACTTTGATTAAACAAAAATCCTTTTTATGAAAACAAAATACAAAAAGAAAAAAAATCTTTTGAGTGTAGGGATTCCATTCACTATCGTGAGACCTTCATTTGGAAAACTACGCATTGCAAGGTAAAGTGCATGTCAGACATTCCAACAAACCAGCCTTGTTTTCTTCTTTGTCTCTGCTCAAGTGGTCTCTCAAGACAGACTGGGGTCGCTGTTTTCCCGTTATTTGCCGATGGGATTCTCAGATTGCTGCTGAAGTGACTCCCACAGTCTGATCAGCTGTCAGCAGGGCTGTTGAACTGTGAGGAAAAGGCCCAGCAAGCAGAGGACCTGGACGATCATAACTACCGTAGTCAGATCCATATTGGCTGTGATCTGGCCTATAGTCCTGAACATCATCAGAGTCACCAGAGGACGTCATCATGGCGTCATTTGGCTTGCTGGGGGTGTTCCTCCACTGTGCGGCTCCTCATTGATGGGTAAAAAGAAGTCGCACGTGATTCCTTCAGAGGAGGCATGTGGTTTCAATACTATCACTGAGACCAAACAGCATAGCATCAGCAGAACTAAACTAAATTGGGAGAAAACAGGGGAAGATTGGCAAAAAACGGGACATAAAATAATATTAAGAAGAAGAGGCTTAATTACATAAAAATGCATCACAAAGAAGTAAAAGTCAAACACCAACAGCTAAGCATATTTAGCAAAACGAACTTTCACTTTGCTATATACTGTGTGCACTATAGTACTGCAAGTGTGTGAGTTTGTGTTCAAGCTACAAGGACACAAGCTGTAGTTATAGCATTCAGTCAGACAATGAGAGGAAGAACAATCATTCATAAAAGAGTTTAGTGTAACACTTGTATATTTGTCTGCACATTAATTGAACCTACAACAATTCCACCGTAGGCTACAAGCCGCTACATCTGCAGTGCTGGGTCTTAAGGTTCTTCAATACCTGGGACTATGAGTGCCATAGTGCACTTCTTTAAATTTTGTGAGATGATTGTTTGTTCCATTATCCATGTTAGGGTCTGTGTCAGCTGCCAATTCAAAGCATTCAAATAAATTCATTTAAATGTTGGTTCATACAGAATTTTCTATAATGAAGTCTTTCTTTCACCAGTAAGAGTTAGGGACCTGCACACTGCTGCGTCTTTCGGATTCTTTGCTGCGTTTTTCCCTCGGTTTTCCGAAAAACGCATCCCGTGTGCAACCACCTTTATTGAGGTATTGGAACAATGCCCTGTTATGCAAAAAAAAAAAGAGAAGAAAAAGTATTTTGTCCCTTTTGGGAGAATTGTATGTCATACAGTGTACATTCCAGAATATCTGCCATTAATGTCATGTACAGTGACTGGAAAATATGTTTTTAAATGAGTTGTATATGATTGAAAAAAATGATTTTTATTTAAAGAGAATTACTATTAAGAATGTATGGCATGTGATTATTAAAGGGAATCATATATAGGCCTATCTGATGTTTTTGTCTGTTTCTTAAAATGACAAGAAGCATGGATTAATCTGCTAGGTTGAAACAAAGCACACCCTGAACATGCAGACAACATGGATGAAACGGTGTGCTCCCACACATACTGGCACTGTTTCCTAAACAATTAACAATATGTACATTCAATTATGATGTTTTAGTGGTATTGTTCCTGCCGTTACATATTGCCAAGACCCGAACTGAGCTCATGCTTCCTTCTATGCATGAGGAGTAAGCATGCAGGACACTGCATGCTTGCACTTATCACCTGACGGGGGGGAGTTTCCCCGGTAGGACGTATTGTGTGTGAAAGAAACACGTTACTCCAACCAGTTCCTTTCCCTTCCATCAGGGGAGGCAGTATAGAGACCATGCATGTCAGAACTTTGACCGAATTCTATTGGGAGGATGGCCCCTTGAGATGCAGCATCTCATTTTAGAGGGGGTCCTATACACACAACTACAACATTACAAGCAGTCAGGTACACAGCACAAAAGACACATAGGTGCAACATAACATAACATACAGTAGAACCCATCACTTCACACAGGTGTGATTTATGAGCATTTGCGCCTGTCGTAGACATGCGCAGAGCAAGTTCAGTCAGGGAACCTCAGTCAGCGCGCCGGCCGTTAATTGGGCCACCGCAGCATCACGCTCTCATCCACATGATTCACTCAGCCAATCACACACTCACCCCATCTCATACCGGCTACTTGAACCAGAGGTTTGCATTCCTCTGCCTTCTTGCTTGCTTACTGCTGCTGTATCAGCGTCCTGCTGTCATACAACCTGCGCTCAATTCTGCTGCTGCTATACTGTATACCCGTGCTGCTGTATACAAGTGCTCACCCACCTCCACCCCAGCTACCACCTGTCGTTTTGGATCTACTGTTTAGGTACGGGGGATTCAGAGTCCCTATGGTTGGGACTGATGCGCTTGACCTGAGTACCTAAAAAGCAGATCCAATACATCGCCAAACCATAATAAATATATTGCATTGATTATCTTATATTCAATAAATATATATATTACATCCTCCTTGAGTTGTCTGACTGAACTTCTTGTTGAATGGGTCATGCGACGAATAATTAATTAGCCTTCACTTGTGATACATCATATCATATCTTTTAATTTTTGGCCGGACAAGTGATAGGCTCCTCATTGATGAGTAAAAAGATACTGCAGACTGCTATTCCATGGTCATGAAGTGTGGGTCATGACCGAAAGAATAAGGTCGCGAATACAAGCGGCCGAAATGAGTTTTCTTCAACGGGTGGCTGGCATCTCCCTTACAGATAGGGTGAGAAGTTCAGTCACACGAGAGAGACTCAGAGTAGAAACGCTGCTCCTTCGCCTGGAAAGCCAGGCGAAGAGAGAGAAGAGGCGAAGAGGGAGCCAGCTTATAGGTGTTTCGGGCATCTGCCTCTGGCCTCTCCCTCGACGCACGTCCCACTGGGAGGAGTCCCCGGGGCAGACCAAGGCGCAGTTGGAGGAAACACATCGACTCACAGGAGGAAGTCACTAATGTTGCACTGCAGGGGAAGTCTGGAGCACTCTGGTGGAGCTGTTGCCCCCGTGACCCAACTACGGATAAGCGGTTGAAGATGGATGGATGGATGGACTGCTACCAAAGAAGTTATAAAGAGGCATCACATATGTATATTTGCCTTTGATGAAACGCTCTCAGGTTTTTTTTCTCTTCTTCCATAACTCTTCCTGTCCTTGGAGAGACAATTGAGGACCTTCTTTGCTCTCTCTCTGTTCTCTCTGTTTCACCTCCTAAGGGCACACAAGCCTCAGCCCAGGCCCAGCACAGAGACAATTGAGTCTACAGTGTGTGTGTGTGTGTGTGTGTGTGTGTGTGTGTGTGTGTGTGTGTGTGTGTGTGTGTGCGTGTGCATGTGTGCGTGCGTGTGTGTGTGCAGGGCGTGCGTGTGTATGTGCATGAATCTATGTTGTCCAGCCAGTGTATAGG